>NC_072406.2:6880000-7505000 GCF_028858775.2 Pan troglodytes
TACACCACTGCCTGTATAAACATGGAAATATCTACACCGCTATCTGTATCAACATGGAAATAACTACACTGCAATCTGTATAAACATGGAAATATCTACAATGCTATATCTGTAAACACGGAAATATCTACACAGCTATCTGTGTAAACTTGGAAATATCTACACCGCTATCTGTGTAAATTTGGCAATACTTACACCGCAATTTGTGCAAAGATGGAAATATCTACACCGCTATTTCTGTAAACATGGAAATATCTACACCGTTATCTGTATAAACATGGAAATATCCACACTGCCATCTGTATAAACATGGAAATATCTACAGCGCCATCTCTATAAACATGGCAATATCTACACTGCCATCTGTAAACACATGGAAATATCTACACAGCCATCTGTATAAACATGGAAATATCTACACCGCTATCTCTGTAAACATGGAAATATCTAAACCTCTATCTGTATAAACATGGAAATATCTACATCGCTATCTGTATAAACAGGGAAATATCTCCACCGCTATCTGTATAAACATGGAAATATATACAATGCTATCTGTGTAAACATGGAAATATCTACACAGCTATCTGTGTAAACATGGAAATATATACAATGCTATCTGTGTAAACATGGAAATATCTACACAGCTATCTGTGTAAAAATGGAAATATCTACCCAGCTATCTGTGTAAAAATGGAAATATCTACACAGCAATCTGTGCAAAGATGGAAATATCTACACCGCTATCTCTGTAAACATGGAAATATCTACACCGCTATCTGTATAAACATGGAAATATATACAATGCTATCTGTGTAAACATGGAAATATCTACAGAGCTATCTGTGTAAACTTGGAAATATCTACCCAGCTAACTGTGTAAAAATGGAAATATCTACACAGCAATCTGTACAAAGATGGAAATATCTACACCGCTATCTCTGTAAACATCGAAATATCTACACCGCTATCTGTATAAACATGGAAATATCTATACCGCAGCCTCTATAAACATGGAAATATCTCCACCGCTATCTGTATAAACATGAAAATTACTACACCGCTATCTGTATAATCATGGACATATCTACAGCGCAATCTGTATAAACATGGAAATATCTACCACGCTATGTGTGTAAACATGGAAATATCTACACGGCAATCTGTGCAAAGATGTAAATATCTACACCTCTATCTCTGTAAACATGGAAATATCTACACCGCTACCTGTATAAACATGGAAATAACTACACCGCTGTCTTTATAAACAAGGAAACATCTACTCCGCCATCTGTAGAAACATGGAAATATCTACACTGCAATCTGTATAAACATGGAAATACCTTCACAGCTATCTGTATAAATATGGAAATATCTACACCGCTGTCTCTATAAACATGGAAATACCTACACCGATTTCTCTATAAACATGAAAATATCTACACTGCTATCTCTATATACATGGAAATATCTACACCTCCTTCTCTATAAACATGAAAATATCTACACCGCCATCTTCAGAAACATGGATGTATCTACACCGCTATCTGTATAAACATGGAAATATCTTCACTGCCATCTGTATAAACATGGAAATATCTACACCGCCATCTGTATAAACATGGAAATATCTACAACGCTATCTGTATAAACATGGAAATACCAACACCGTTATCTGTATAAACATGGAAATATCTACAGCGCTATCTCTATAAAGATGAAAATACTTACACCACCATCTCTATAAACATGGAGATATTTACACCGCTATCTCTATAAACATAGAAATAACTACACTGCCATCTCTGTAAACATGGAAATATCTACACCGCCATCTGCATAAACATGGAAATATCTACACAGACATCCGTATAAACATGTAAATATCTACACTGCCATCTGTATAAACTTGGAAATATCTACACTGACATCTGTAGAAAGATGGAAATGTCTACAAAGCGATCTGTATAAACATGGGAATTTCTACACAGCTACTTATATAAACATGGAAATATCTACGCCGCTATCTGTATCAACATGGACATAACTACACCGCAATCTGTATAAACATGGAAATATCTACAATGCTATCTCTGTAAACATGGAAATAGCTACACAGCTATCTGTGTAAACTTTTAAATATCTACACCGCTATCTCTGTAATTTGGGCAATACTTACACCGCAATCTGTGCAAAGATAGAAATACCTACAACACTATCTCTGTAAACATGGAAATATCTACACCGATATCTGTATAAACATGGATATATCTACACCGCGGTCTGTATAAACATGGAAATATCTAAACCGCTATCTGTATAAACATGGAAATATCTACACCGCTATCTCTATATACAAGGAAATATCTACACCGTGATCTGTATAAACATGAAAATATTTACACTGCTATCTGTATAAACATGGAAATATCTACACCGCCATCTGTATAAACATGGAAATATCTACACTGCTATCTCTATAAACATGGAAATATCTACAATGCATTCTGTAAAAACATGGAAATACCTATAAAGTCATCTGTATAAACATGGAAATATCTACACCACCATCTGTGTAAACATGGAAATATCTACAATACCAACTGTATACACGTGGAAATACCAACACGGCAACCTGTGTATAGATGGAAACATCAACACCGCCATCTGTACAAACATGGAAATACCTACACCGCTATCTGTATAAACATGGAAATATCTACACTGCGGTCTGTATAAACATGGAAATTTCTACACCGGTATCTGCATAAACATGGAAATATCTACACCACGATCTGTATAAACATGGAAATATTTACACCGCTATCTGTATAAACATGGAAATATCTACACCGCTATCTCTATAAACATGGAAATATCTACAAAGCCATCTGTATAAACATGGTTATACGAACACAGTCATGAGTAGGAAAATGGAAATATCTAAACCGCGATCTGTATAAACATGGAAATATCTACACCGCGATCTGTATAAACATGTAAATATCTACACCGCTATCTCTATAAAGATGGAAATATCTACACAGCTATCTCTATAAACATGCAAATATCTACAGCGCAATCTGTATAAACATTGAAATACCTACGAAGTCATCCGTATAAACATGGAAATATCTACACAGCCGTCTGTATAAACATGGAAACATCTACACACACGTCTGTATATACATGGAAATATCTACACCGCTATCTGTATAAACGTGGAAATACATAAATCGCTGTTTGTATAAACAAGGAAATATCTACACCACCATCTGTTTAAACATGGAAATATCTACACAGACATCTGTTTATACTTGGAAATATCTACACCGCTATCTGTATAAATGTGGAAATATTTGCACCGCTATCCCTATAAACATGGTAATATCAACACCGTGATCTGAATAAACATGGAAATATCTACACCATGATCTGTATAAAGATGGAAATATGTACACCGTAATCTGTATAAACATGGAAATATCTACACTGTGGTCTGTATAAACATGGAAATATCTACACCGCCAACTCTATCAACATGGAAATATCTACACCCCTATCTATATAAACATGGAAATATCCACACCGCTATCTCTATAAATGTTGAAAAATCAACAAGGCTATCGCTATGAACATGGAAATATCTACACCGCCATCTCTATAAACATGGGAATATTTACACCACGATCAGTATAAACATGGAAATATCTACACCGCTATCTGTATAAACATGGAAATATCTCCACTGCTATCTCTATAAACATGGAAATATCTACACCGCCATCTGTATAAACATGGAAATATCTACACAGCCATTTGTATATACATGGAAATATCTACACCGCTATCTATATAAACATGGAAATAACTACACCGCTATCTGTATAAACCTGGAAATATCTACACCGCTATCCCTATAAACAAGGAAATACCTGCAAAGCCATCTGTATAAACATGGAAATAACTACAAAGTCATGTGTAGGAACATGGAAATATCTGCACTGCCATCTGTATAAACTTAGAAATATCTACACAGCCCTCTGTATAAATATGGAAATATCTGCATAGGCATCTGTATAAACATGGAAATATCTGCACCGCTATCTGTATAAACATGGAAATATCAACACCGCCATCTACATATCCATGGAAATATCTGCGCCGCCGTCCGTATAAACATGGAAATATCTACACGCTCATCTGTGTATAGATGGAAATATCAACACCGCCATCTGTACAAACATGGAAATATCTACACCGCTATCTGTATAAACATGGATATATCTACACCGCGGTCTGTATAAACATGGAAATATCTAAACCGCTATCTGTATAAACATGGAAATATCTACACCGCTATCTCTATAAACAAGGAAATATCTACACCGTGATCTGTATAAACATGGAAATATTTACACCGCTATCTGTATAAACATGGAAATATCTACACCGCCATCTGTATAAACATGGAAATATCTACACTGCTATCTCTATAAACATGGAAATATCTACAATGCATTCTGTAAAAACATGGAAATACCTATAAAGTCATCTGTATAAACATGGAAATATCTACACCACCATCTGTATAAACATGGAAATATCTACAATGCCAACTGTATACACGTGGAAATACCTACACGGCAATCTGTGTATAGATGGAAACATCAACACCGCCATCTGTACAAACATGGAAATACCTACACCGCTATCTGTATAAACATGGAAATATCTACACTGCGGTCTGTATAAACATGGAAATATCTACACCGGTATCTGTATAAACATGGAAATATCTACACCACGATCTGTATAAACATGGAAATATTTACACCGCTATCTGTATAAACATGGAAATATCTACACCGCTATCTCTATAAACATGGAAATATCTACAAAGCCATCTGTATAAACATGGATATAGGAACACAGTCATGAGTAGGAAAATGGAAATATCTAAACCACGATCTGTATAAACATGGAAATATCTACACCGCGATCTGTATAAACATGTAAATATCTACACCGCTATCTCTATAAAGATGGAAATATCTACACAGCTATCTCTATAAACATGCAAATATCTACACCGCAATCTGTATAAACATTGAAATACCTACGAAGTCATCCGTATAAACATGGAAATATCTACACAGCCGTCTGTATAAACATGGAAACATCTACACACCCGTCTGTATATACATGGAAATATCTACACCGCTATCTGTATAAACGTGGAAATAAATAAATCGCTGTTTGTATAAACAAGGAAATATCTACACCACCATCTGTTTAAACATGGAAATATCTACACAGACATCTGTTTATACATGGAAATATCTACACCGCTATCTGTATAAATGTGGAAATATTTGCACCGCTATCCCTATAAACATGGTAATATCAACACCGTGATCTGAATAAACATGGAAATATCTACACCATGATCTGTATAAAGATGGAAATATCTACACCGCGATCTGTATAAACATGGAAATATCTACACTGTGGTCTGTATAAACATGGAAATAACTACACCGCCAACTCTATCAACACGGAAATATCTACACCCCTATCTATATAAACATAGAAATATCCACACCGCTATCTCTATAAATATTGAAAAATCAACAAGGCTATCGCTATGAACATGGAAATATCTACACCGCCATCTCTATAAACATGGGAATATTTACACCACGATCAGTATAAACATGGAAATATCTACACCGCTATCTGTATAAACATGGAAATATCTCCACTGCTATCTCTATAAACATGGAAATATCTACACCGCCATCTGTATAAACATGGAAATATCTACACAGCCATTTGTATATACATGGAAATATCTACACCGCTATCTATATAAACATGGAAATAACTACACCGCTATCTGTATAAACATGGAAATATCTACAGTGCTATCCCTATAAACAAGGAAATACCTGCGAAGCCATCTGTATAAACATGGAAATAACTACAAAGTCATGTGTAGGAACATGGAAATATCTACACTGCCATCTGTATAAACTTAGAAATATCTACACAGCCCTCTGTATAAATATGGAAATATCTGCATAGGCATCTGTATAAACATGGAAATATCTGCACCGCTATCTGTATAAACATGGAAATATCAACACCGCCATCTACATATCCATGGAAATATCTGCGTCGCCTTCTGTATAAACATGGAAATATCTACACGATCATCTGTGTATAGATGGAAATACCAACACCGCCAACTGTACAAACATGGAAATATCTACACCGCTATCTGTATAAACATGGATATATCTACACCGCGGTCTGTATAAACATGGAAATATCTAAACCGCTATCTGTATAAACATGGAAATATCTACACCGCTATCTCCATAAACAAGGAAATATCTACACCGTGATCTGTATAAACATGGAAATATTTACACTGCTATCTGTATAAACATGGAAATATCTACACCGCCATCTGTATAAACATGGAAATATCTACACTGCTATCTCTATAAACATGGAAATATCTACAATGCCGTCTGTAAAAACATGGAAATATCTACACCGGTATCTGTATAAACATGGAAATATCTACACCATGATCTGTATAAACATGGAAATATATACAATGCCATCTGTATACACATGGAAATATCTACACAGACAGCTGTATAAATATGGAAATATCTACACGGCCATCTGTACAGACATGGAAATATCTACACCACTATCTGTATAAACATGGAAATATCTACACTGTGGTCTGTATAAACATGGAAATTTCTACACAGGTATCTGTATAAACAAGGAAATATCTACACCACTATCTGTATAAACATGGAAATATTTACACCGCTATCTGCATAAACATGGAAATATCTCCATAGCTATCTCTATAGAAAAGGAAGTATCTACAAAGCCATCTGAATAAACATGGAAATACCTACACAGTCATGTGTAGGAACATGGAAAAATCTACACTGTCATCTGTATAAACATGGAAATATCTACACAGCCCTCTGTATAAATATGGAAATATCTGCATAGGCATCTGTATAAACATGGAAATATCTGCACCGCTATCTGTATAAACATGGAAATACCTACACCGCTGTCTCTATAAACATGGAAATATATACACCGCTATGTGTATAAACATGGAAATATCTCCACTGCTGTCTGTATAAACACGGAATTATCTCCACCGTTTTCTGTATAAACATGGAAATATCTACAGCGCCATCTCTATACACATTGAAATAACTACACTGCCATCTGTAAAAACATGGAAATATCTACACAGTCATCTGAATAAACATGGAAATATCTACACCACCACCTGTATAAACATGGAAATATCTACAATACCAACTGTATACACATGGAATTATCTACACAGACATCTGTACAAATATGGAAATATCTACACCGCCATCCGTATAAACATGGAAATATCTACACTGCCATCTGTAGAAAGATGGAAATATCTACACCGCTATCTGTACAAATATGGAAATATCTACACCGCCAACTCTATAAACATGAAAATATCTACACTGCCATCTCAATAAAGATGGAAGTATCTACTCCGCCATGTGTATAAACACGGAAATATCTACACCACCAACTGTGTAAACATGGAAATATCTACACCGCAATCTGCATAAACATGGTAATATCTACACTGCCATCTGCATATCCATGGAAATATCTACGCCGCCATCTGTATAAACATGGAAATATCTACACGGCCATCTGTGTATAGATGGAAATTTCAACACCGCCATATGTACAAACATGGAAATATCTACACCGCTATCTCTATAAACATGGAAATATCTACACCACCATCTCTATAAACATGAAAATATCTGCACTGCCATCTGAAAAAACATGGAAATACCTATACAGTCATCTGTTTGAACATGGAAATATCTACACAGCCATCTGTATAAACATGTAAATATCTACACTGCTATGTATATAAACATGGAAATATCTACACCACTATGTATATAAACATCGAAATACCTGGAATTATCTGCACCGCTATCTCCATAAACATGGAAATATCTACAAAGACATCTGCATAAACATGGAAATAACTACACAGTCATGTGTAGGAACATTTAAATATCTACACTGCCATCTGTATAAACATAGAAATAAATACACAGCACTCTGTATAAATATGGAAATATCTGCATAAGCATCTGTGTAAACATGGAAATATCTGCACCGCTATCTGTATAAACATGGAAATACATACACCGCTGTCTCTATAAACATGGAAATATGTACACCGCTATGTGTATAAACATGGAAATATCTCCACTGCTGTCTGTATAAACATGGAAATATCTACACCGAGATCTGTATAAACATTGAAATATCTACACCGCTATCTGTATAAACATGGAAATATCTACACAGCTATCTCTACAAACATGGAAATACCTACACGGCCATCTGTACAAACATGGAAATACCTACAAAGTCATCTGTATAAACATGGAAATATCTACACAGCCATCTGTATAAACATGGAAATATCTACACAGCCATCTGTATATACATGGAAATATCTACACCGCTATCTGTATAAACATGGAAATAACTACACCGCTATTTGTATAAACAAGGAAATATCTACATCAAAATCTGTTAAAACATGGAAATATATACACAGACATCTGTTTATTCATGGAAATATCTACACCGCTATCTGTATAAACCTGCTGATAACTACACCGCTATCTGTATAAATGTGGAAATATTTGCACTGCTATCCCTATAAACATGGTAGTATCAACACCGCGATCTGTATAAACATGGAAATATCTACACCGCTCTCTTTATAAACATGGAAATATCTACACCGCAATCTGTATAAACATGGAAATAACTACAACACTATCTGCGTCAACATGCAAATATCTACACCGCTGTCTGTGTAAACATGCAAACATGTACACTGCTATCTGTGTGAAGATCGAAATATCTACACCGCAATCTGTTTAAACATGGATATATCTACACCGCTAACTGTATAAACATGGAAATATCTACACCGCTATCTGTTTAAACATGGAAATATCTACACCACTAACTGTATAAACATGGAAATATCTACACCACGATCTGTATAAACATGGATATATCTACACCGCTAACTGTATAAACATGGAAATATCTACACCGCTATCCGTCCAAATATGGAAATATCTACACCGCTATCTCTATAAAGATGGAAATACCTACACGGCTATCTGTATAAACATGCAAATATCTACACCGCTATCTGCAAGAACATGGAAATATCTACACTGCCATCTGTATAAAGATGGAAATATATACACCATGAACAGTATAAATATGGAAATATCAACACCGCTATCTCTATAAACATAGAAATATCTACACTGCCATCTCTAGAAACATGGAAATATCTACACGGCCATCGGCATAAACATGGAAATATCTACACCGCCACCTGTACAAACATGGAAATATCTACTCTGCTATCTGTATAAATATGGAAATATCTACACCGCTATCTCTGTAAATATGGAAATGTCTACACCGCTATCTATATAAACATGGAAATATCTACATGGCTTTCTCTATAAACATGGAAATATCTACACCACCATCTGTATAAACATGGAATTAACTTCACAGTCATCTGTATATACACGGAAATATCTACACCACTATCTCTGTAAACATGCAAATATCTACACTACCATCTGTTTAAACATGGAAATATCTACACAGCCATCTCTATAAACATGCAAATATCTACATCGCTATCTGTATAAACATGAAAATATCTGCACCGCTATCTGTGTCAACATGGAAATATCAACAGCGAAATCTGTGCAAATATGGAAATATCTACACCTCTATTTCTGTAAACATGGAAATATCTACACCGCTATCTTTATAAACATGGAAATATCAACACGTCTATCTCTGTAAACATGGAAGTATCTGCACTGCTATCGGTATAACCATGGAAATATCTACACCAATATCTGTATAAACATGGAAGTATCTACACCACTATCTGTGTAACCATGGATATACCTACACTGCTATCTGTATAAACATGGAAATACCTACACCGCTATCTGTATAAATATGGAAATATCTACACGGCTATCTTTATAAACATGGAAATATCTACAACGCAATCTGTATAAACATGGAAATATCTACAACACTATCTGTGTCAACATGGAATGATCTACACAGCTGTCTGTGTAAACATGCAAATATGTACACCGCTATCTGTGTGAAGATGGAAATATCTACACCGCAATCTGTGCAAATATGGAAATATCTACACCTCTATCTCTGTAAACATGGAAATATCTACACCACTGTCTGTATAAACATGGAAATATCTACACCACTATCTGTATAAACATGGAAATATCTACACCACGATCTCTATAAACATGCAAATATCTACATCGCCATCTGTATATACATGGAAATAACTACACAGTCGTCTGTATAAACATGGAAATATCAACACTGCTATCTCTATAAACACGGAAGTAGCCACACCGCTATATGTATAAACATGGAAATATCTACACCGCCATCTGTAAAAAAATGGAAATATCTACACCGCCATCTGTAAAAAAATGGAAATATCTACACTGCCATCTGTAAAAACAAGGAAATATCTACACATTCATCTCTATAAAAATGAAAATATCTACACCGCTATCTCTATAAACATGGAAATAACTATACCGCTATCTGTATAAACATGGAAATATCTACACCGGTATCTGCATGAACATGGAAATACCTACACTGCCGTCTGTATAAGGATGGAAATATCTACACCACGAGCAGTATAAATATGGAAATATCTACACCGCTCTCTCTATCAACATAGAAATATCTACACCGCCATCTCTATGAACATGGAAATATCTACACCGCCATCTGCATAAACATGGTAATATCTACACCGCCATCTGTATAAACATGGAAATATCTACATGGCTATCTCTATAAACATGGAAATATCTACATCGCCATCTGTATAAACATGGAAATAACTACACAGTCATCTGCATAAACATGGAAGTAGCGACACTGCCATCTGTATAAATATGGAAATGTCTACACAGCCATCTCTATAAACATGGAAATATCTACATCGCTATCTGTATAAACATGGAAATAACCACACCGCTATCTTTATAAACATGGAAATATCTACACCGCTATCTGTAAAAACATGGAAAAATCTACAACGCTATGTTTATAAACATGGAAATATCTACACCGCAATCTGTATAAACATGGAAATATCTACAACACTATCTGTGTCAACATGAAAATATCTACACAGCTGTCTGTGTAAACATGGAAATATGTACACCGCTATCTGAGTGAAGATGGAAACATCTACACCGCAATCTGTGCAAATATGGAAATATCTACACCTCTATCTCTGTAAACATGGAAATATCTACACCGCAATCTGTATAAACATGGAAATATCTACACCACTCTCTGTATAAACATGGAAATTCCTACACCACGATCTGGATAAACACGGATATATGGACACTGCTATCTGTATAAATATGGAAATATATACACTGCTATCTGTATAAATATGGAAATAACTACACTGCTATCTTTATAAACATGGAAATATCTACACCGCCATCTGCATATACATGGAAATACCTACACAGTCGTCTGTATAAACATGGAAATATCTATACCACTATCTGTATAAACAAGGAAATATCTACACTGCCATCTGTATAAACATGGAAATATCTACACAGCCATCTCTACAAACATGGAAATATCCACACCGCTATCTCTATAAACATGGAAATAGCCACACCGCTATCTGTATAAACATGGAAATATTTACACTGCGATCTGTAAAAACATGGAAATATCTACAAAGTCATCTGTATAAACCTGGAAATATCTACACCGCTATCTCTATAAACATGGAAATACCCACACCGCTATCTGTATAAACATGGAAATATCTACACCGCTGTCTACATGGTCATGTAAATACCGACACTGCCATCTGTATAAAGATGGAAATAACTACACCGTGAGCAGTATAAATATGGAAATATGTACACCACTATCTCTATAAACATAGAAATATCTACACCGCCATCTCTATTAACATGGAAATATCTACACTGCCGTCTGCATAAACATGGACATACATACACCGCCATCTGTATAAACATGGAAATATCTACACCGGTATCTGGATAAATATGGAAATATCTACACCGTTATCTCTAAACATGGAAATGTCTACACCGCAATCTGTATAAACATGGAAATATCTACATGGCCATGTCTATAAACATTGAAATATCTACACCGCCTTCTGTATAAACATGGAAATAACTACACAGTCATCTGTATAAACATGGAAAAGTCTACACCACTATCTGTATAAACATGGAAATATCTACACTGCCATCTGTATAATCATGGAAGTATCAACACAGCCATCTCTATAAACATGGAAATATCTACACCGTTATGTCTATAAACATGGAAATAGCCACACCGCTATCTGTATGAACATGGAAATAACTACACCGCCATCTGTAAAAACATAGAAATATCTACACAGTCATCTGTATAAACATGGAAATATCTACACCGCTATCTCTATAAACATGGAAATAGCTATAGCGCTATCTCTGCAAACATGGAAATATCTACACCGCTATCTGCATGAACATGGAAATACCTACAGTGTCATCTGTATAAAGATGGAAATACCTACTCCGTGAGCAGTATAAATATGGAAATATCTACACCGCTATCTCTATAAACATAGAAATATCTACACCACCATCTCTATAAACATGGAAATATCTACACCGCCATCTGCATAAACATGGAAATATCTACACCACCATCTGTGTAAACATGGAAATGCCTACACCGCTATCGGTATAAATATGGAACTATCTACACCGCTATCTCTCTATACATGGAAATGTCTACAGCTCTATCTGTATAAACATGGAAATATCTACATGGCTATCTCTATAAACATGGAAATATCTACACCGCCATCTGTATAAACATGGAAATAACTACACAGTCATCTGTATGAACATGGAAATATCTACACCACTATCTGTATAAACATGGAAATATCTACACTTCTATCTCTGTAAACATGGAAATATCTACACCGCTATCTGTATAAACATGGAAATATCTACACCACAAGCTGTATAAACATGGATGTATCAACACCGCTACCTGTATAAACATGGAAATATCTACACTGCTATCTGTATAAATATGGAAATATCTACACTGCTATCTTTATAAACATGGAAATATCTACACCGCCTTCTGTATATACATGGAAATACCTACAAACTCGTCTGTATAAACATGGAAATATCTACACTGCCATCTGTATAAACATGGAACTATCTTCAAAGCCATCTCTATAAACATGGAAATATCTACACAGCCATCTCTATAAACATGGAAATATCTACACCGCTATCTCCATAAACATGGAAATAGCCACACCGCTATCTGTATAAACATGGAAATATCTGCACTGCCATCTGTAAAAACATGGAAATATCTACACAGTCATCTGTATAAACATGGAAATATCTACACCGCTATCTCAACAAACGGGGAAATACCTTCTCCGCTATCTATAAAAACATGGAAATATCTACACCGCGATCTGCATGGTCATGGAAATACATACACTGCCTTCTGTATAAAGTTGGAAATATCTACACCGTGAGCAGTATAAATATGGAAATATCTACACCGCTATGTCTATAAACATTGAAATATCTACACCGCCATCTCTGAAAACATGGAAATATCTACACCGCCATCTGCATAAACCTGGAAATATCTAGACCGCCATCTCTATAAACATGGAAATGTCTACACCGCTATCTGTATAAACATGGAAATATCTACATGGCTATGTATATAAACATGGAAACATCTACACCGCCATCTGCATAAACATGGAAATAACTACACAGTCATCTGTATAAACATGGTAATATCTACACCACTATCTGTATAAACATGGAAATATCTACACTGCCATCTGAATAAACATGGAAATATCTACACAGCCATCTCTATAAACATGGAAATATCTACATCGCTATCTGTATAAATATGGAAATAGCCACACCGCTATCTGTAGAAACATGGAAATATCTACACCGTTATCTTTATAAACATGGAAATATCTACACTGCCATATGTATAAACATGGAAAAATTTTCAACACTATCTGTGTCAACATGGAAATATCTACACAGCTGTCTGTGTAAACATGCAAATATGTACACCGCTATCTGTGTGAAGATGGAAATATCTACACCGCAATCTGCGAAAATATGGGAATATCTAAACCTCTATCTTTGTAAACATGGAAATATATACAATGCTATCTGTATAAACATGGAAATATCTACACCACTATCTGTATAAACATGGAAATATCTGCACCACAATCTCTATAAACATGTATATATCTACACCGTTATCTGTATAAACATGGAAATATCTACACCGCTATCTGTATAAACATGGAAATATCTACACCGCTATCATTATAAACATGGAAATATCTACACCGCCATCTGTATATACATGGAAATACATAAACAGTCATCTGTACAAACATGGAAATATCTATACCACTATCGGTATAAACACGGAAATATCTACACTGCCATCTGTATAAACATGGAAATATCTACGCAGCCATCTCTAAAAACATGGAAATATCAACATCGCTATCTGTATAAACACGGAAGTAGCCACACCGCTATCTGTATAAACATGGAAATATCTACACCGCCATCTGCAAAAACATGGAAATATCTACAAATTCATCTCTATAAACATGGAAATACCTACACCGCTATCTCTATAAACATGGAAACACCTATACCGCTATCTGTATAAACATGGAAATACCTACACCGCTAACTGCATGAACATGGAAATACCTACACTGCCATCTGTATAAGGATGGAAATATCTACACCTCGAGCAGTATAAATATGGAAATATCTACACCGCTATCTCTATCAACATAGAAATATCTACACCGCCATCTCTATAAACACGGAAATATCTACACTGCCATCTGCATAAACATGGAAATATCTACACTGCCATCTGTATAAACATGGAAATATCTACATGGCTATCTTTATAAACATGGAAATACGTACACCGCCATCTGTATAAACATGGAAATAACTACACAGTCATCTGTATAAAGATGGAAATATCTACACTGCCATCTGTATAAACATGGAAATATATACACAGCCATCTCTATAAACATGGAAATATCTACACCGCCATCTGCATAAACATGGATATACATACACCGCCATCTGTATAAACATGGAAATATCTACACCGCTATCTGTATAAATATGGAAATAACTACACCGTTATCTCTATAAACATGGAAATGTCTACACCGCAATCTACATAAACATGGAAATATCTACATGGCTATGTCTATAAACATGGAAATATCTACACCGCCATCTGTATAAACATGGAAATAACTACACAGTCATCTGTATAAACATGGAAATGTCTACACCACTATCTGTATAAACATGGAAATATCTACAGTGCCATCTGTATAAACATGGAAATATCTACAACGCTATTTCCATACACATAAAAATAGCCACACCGCTATCTGTATAAACATGGAAATATCTGCACTGCCATCTGTAAAAACATGGAAATATCTACACAGTCATCTGTATAAACATGGAAATATCTACACCACTATCTCTATAAACGGGGAAACACCTACTCCGCTATCTGTAAAAACATGGAAATATCTACAACGATATCTGCCTAGTCATGGAAATACCTACACTGCCATCTCTATAAAGATGGATATATCTACACCGCGAGCAGTATAAATATGGAAATATCTACACCGCTATCTCTATAAACATTGAAATATCTACACCGCCGTCTCTGAAAACATGGAAATATCTACACCGCCATCTGCATAAACCTGGAAATATCTAGACCGCCATCTCTATAAACATGGAAATATCTACACCACTATATGTATAAATATGGAAATATCTACACCGCTATGTCTATAAACATGGAAATGTCTACACCGCTATCTGTATAAAAATGGAAATATCTACATGGCTATCTCTATAAACATGGAAACATCTACACCGCCATATGCTTAAACATGGAAATAACTACACAGTCATCTGTATAAACATGGAAATATCTACACCGCTATCTGTATAAACATGGAAATACCTACACTGCCATCTGTATAAACATGAAAATATCTACATAGCCATCTCTATAAACATGGAAATATCTACATCGCTATCTGTATAAATATGAAAATAGCCACACCGCTATCTGTAGAAACATGGAAATATCTACACCACTACCTTTATGAACATGGAAATATCTACACCGCAATCTGTATAAACATGGAAATAACTTCAACAATATCTGTGTCAACATGGAAATATCAACACAGCTGTCTGTGTAAACATGCAAATATGTACACCGCTATCTGTGTGAAGATGGAAATATGTACACCGCAATCTGTGCAAATATGGAAATATCTACACCTCTGTCTCTGTAAACATGGAAATATCTACACCGCTATCTGTTTTAACATGGAAATATCTACACCACTAAGTGTATAAACATGGAAATATCTACACCCCGGTCTGTATAAACATGGATATATCTACACCGCTATCTGTATAAACATGGACATATCAACACCACTATCTGTATAAGCATGGAAATATCTACACCGCTATCTGAATAAACATGGAAATATCTACTCCACTATCTTTATAAACATGGAAATAACTACACCACCATCTCTATATACATGGAATTATCTACACCGCTATCTCTATAAACATAGAAATATCTACACCGCTATCTGCAAGAACATGGAAATATCTACACTGCCATCTGTATAAAGATGGAAATATATACACCACGAGCAGTATAAATATGGAAATATATACACCGCTATCTCTATAAACATACAAATATCTACACTGCCATCTCTATAAACATGGAAATATCTACACGGCCATCTGCATAAACATGGAAATATCAACACCGCCGTCTGTACAAACATGGAAATATCTACACCGCTATCTGTATAAATATGGAAATATCTACACCGCTATCTCTGTAAACATGGAAATGTATACACCGCTCTCTGTATAAACATGGAAATATCTACATGGCTATCTCTATAAACATAGAAATATCTGCACCACCATCTGTATAAACATGGAAATAACTTCACAGTCATCAGTATAAACATGGAAATATCTACACCACTATCTCTGTAAACAAGCAAACATCTTCACTGCTATCTGTATAAACGTGGAAATATCTACACCGCTATCTGTATAAACATGTAAATATCTACACCGCTATCTTTATAAACATGGAAATATCTACACCACAATCTGTATAAACATGGAAATATCTACAACACTATCTGTGTAAACATGGAAATATCTACACAGCTGTCTGTGTAAACATGCAGATATGTACACCGCTATCTGGGTGAGGATGGAAATATGTACACCGCAATCTGTGCAAATATGGAAATACCTACACCTCTATCTCTGTAAACATGGAAATATCTACACCGCGATCTGTATAAACATGGATATGTCTACAACGCTATCTGTATAAACGTGGAAATATCTACACCGCTATCTGTATAAACATGGAAATATCTACACCGCAATCTTTATAAACATGGAAATAACTACACCGCCATCTGTATATACATGGAAATATCTACACTGCCATCTGTATAAACATGGAAATATCTACGCAGCCATCTCTATAAACATGGAAATATCTACACCGCTATCTGTATAAACATGGAAATATCTACACCACTATCTGTGTCATAATGGAAATATCTACACAGCAGTCTGCGTAAACATGCAAATATGTACACCGCTATCTGTGTGAAATTCGAAATATCTACACCGCAATCTGTGCAAATATGGAAATATCTACACCTCTGTAAACATGGAAATATCGACACCTCTATCTGTATAAACATGGAAATATCTACACCACTATCTGTGTAAACATGTTAATAAATACACCACGATGTGTATAAACATGGATATATCTACACTGCTATCTGTATAAACATGGAAATATCTACACCGCTATCTATGCATTTATGGAAATATCTTCACCGCTATCTTTATAAACATGGAAATATCTACACCGTCGTCTGTATATACATGGAAACACCTACACAGTCATCTGTATAAACATGGAAATATCTACACTGCCATATGTATAAACATGGAAATATCTACGCAGCCATCTCCATAAACATAGAAATATCTACACCGCTATCTCTATTAACATGGAAATGGCCACAACGCTATGTGTATAAACATGGAAATATTTCCACTGCCATCTGTAAAAACATGGAAATATATACACAGTCCTCTGTATAAACATGGAAATATCTACACCGCTATCTCTATAAACATGGAAATATCTACACTGCTATCTGTATAAACACGGAAATATCTACACCGCTATCTGCAAGAACATGGAAATATATACACTGCCATCTGTATAAAGATGGAAATAACTACACGGCGAGCAGTATAAATATGGAAATATCTACACCGCTATCTGTATAAACATACAAATATCTACACCGCCATCTCTATAAACATGGAAATATTTACACGGCCATCTGCATAAACATGGAAATATCTACACCACCATCTGTATAAACGTGGAAATATCTACATCGCTATCTGTATAAACATGGAAATAGCCACAACGCTATCTGTGTAAACATGGAAATATCTACACCGCTATCTGTATAAACATGGAAATATCTACACCGCTATCATTATAAACATGGAAATATCTACAACACTATCTGTGTCATCATGGAAATATCTACACAGCCGTCTCTGTAAACATGCAAATATGTCCACCGCTATCTGTGTGAAGATGCATATAACTACACCGCTATATGTATAAATATGGAAATATCTACACCACTATCTTTATAAACATGGAAATATCTACACCGCCATCTGTATATACATGGAAATAACTACACAGTCATTTCTATAAACATGGAAATATCTATGCCACTCTCTGTATAAACATGGAAATATCTACAGTGCCATCTGAATAAACATGGAACTATCTACACAGCCATCTCTATACACATGGAAATATCTACACTGCTATCTCTATAAACATGGAAATAGCCACACCGCTACCTGTATAAACATGGAAATATCTACACCATGATCTGTATAAACATGGATATATCTACAATACTATCAGTATAAACCTGGAAATATCTACATTGCTATCTGTATAAATATGGAAATATCAACACCGCTGTCTTTGTAATCATGGAAATACCTACACCGCCATCTGTATATACATGGAAATACCTGCACAGTCGTCTGTATACACATGGAAATATCTATACCACTATCTGTATAAACATGGAAATATCTACACTGCCATCTGTATAAACATGTAAATATCTACACAGCCATCTCTATAAACATGGATATATCTACACCGCTATCTCTATAAACATGGAAATAGCCACACCGCTATCTGTATAAACATGGAAATATCTGCACTGCCATCTGTAAAAACATTGAAATATCTACAAAGTCATCTGTATAAACATGGAAATATCTACACAGCCATCTCTATAAACATGGAAATACCTTCTCCGCATTCTCTCTAAACACGGAAATAGCCACACCGCTATCTGTATAAACATGCACATATCTACACCGCCATCTGTATAAACATCGAAATATCTACGTAGTCATCTGTATAAACATGGAAATATCTACACCGCTATCTCTATAAACATGAAAATACCTCTACCGCTATCTGTATAAACATGGAAATATCTACAATGATATCTGCATGAACATGGAAATATCTACACTGCTATCTGTATAAGGACGGAAATATCTACACCGTTAGGAGTATAAATATGGAAATATCTACACCTCTATCTCTATAAACACAGAAATATCTACACCACCATCTCTATAAACATAGAAATATCTACACCGCCATCTGCATAAACATGGAAATATGTACACCGCCATCTGTATAAACATGGAAATATCTACATGGCTATCTCTATAAACATGGAAATATCTACACTGCCATCTGTATAAACATGGAAATATCTACGTGGCTATCTCCATAAACATGGAAATATCTACACCGCCATCTGTATAAACATGGAACTATCGACACCGCTATCGGTATAAATATGGAAATATCTACACCGCTATCTTTATAAACATGGAAATGTCTACACCGCTATCTGTATAAACATGGAAATATTTTCATGGCTATCTCTATAAACATGGAAATATCTACACCGCCATCTGTATAAACAAGGAAACAACTACACAGTCATCTGTATAAACATGGAAATATCTACACCACTATGTGTATAAACATGGAAATATCTACACTGCCATCTGTAGAAACATGGAAATATCTACACAGCCATCTCTATAAACATGGAAATATCTACATCGCTATCTGTATAAACATGGAAATAGCCAAACCGCTATCTGTATAAACATGGAAATATCTACATCGCCATCTGTAATAACATGGAAATATCTACACCGCCATCTGTAAAAACATGGAAATATCTACACATTCATCTGTATAAACATGGAAATATCTACACCGCTATGTCTATAAACATGGAAATACCTGTACCGCTATCTGTATAAACATGGAAATATCTACACCGCTATCTGAATGAACATGGAAATACCTACACTGCCATCTGTATAAGGATGGAAATATCTACACCGACAGCAGTATAAATATGGAAATATCTACACCGCTATCTCTATAAACATAGAAATATCTACACCGCCATCTTTATAAACATTGAAATATCTACACCACCATCTGCATAAACATGGAAATATCTACACCGCCATCTGTATAAACGTGGAAATATCTACATGACTATCTCTATAAACATGGAAATATGTACAATGCCATCTGTATAAACATGGAAATATCTACACCGCTATCTGTATAAATATGGAAATATCTACACCGCTATCTCTATAAACATTGAAATGCCTACACCGCTATCTGAATAACCATGGAAATATCTACATGGCTATCTCTATAAACACGGAAATATCTACACCGTCTTCTGTATAAACATGGAAATATCTACACCGCTAACTGTATAAATATGGAAATATCTACACTGCTATCTTTATGAACATGGAAATATCTACAGAGCCATCTGCATATACATGGATATACCTACACAGTCGTCTGTATAAACATGGAAATATCTATACCACTATCTGTATAAAGATGGAAATATCAACACTGCCATCAGTATAAACATGGAAATATCTACACAGCCATCGCTACAAACATAGAAATACCCACACCGCTATCTCTATAAACATGGAAATAGCCACACCGCTATCTGTATAAACATGGAAATATCTACACCGCTATCTGCATGGTCATGTAAATACCGACACTGTCATCTGTATAAAGATGGAAATAACCACACTGTGAGCAGTATAAATATGGAAATATGTACACCGCTATCTCTATAAACATAGAAATATCTACACCGCCATCTCTATTAACATGTAAATATCTACACCGCCATCTGCATAAACATGGAAATATCTACACCGCCATCTGTATAAACATGGAAATATCTACAACGCTTTCTGTATAAATATGGAAATATCTACACCGTTATCTCTATAAACATGGAAATGTCTACACCGCTATCTGTATAAACATAGAAATATCTACATGGCTATGTCTATAAATATGGAAATATCTACACCGCCATCTGTATAAACATGGAAATAGCTACACAGTCATCTGTATAAACATGGAAATGTCTACACCACTATCTGTATAAACATGGAAATACCTACACTGCCATCTGTATAAACATTGAAATATCTACACACCCATCTCTATAAACATGGAAATACATACATCGCTATCTGTATAAACTTGGAAATAGTCACACTCCTATCTGTATAAAGATGGAGATATCTACACTGCTCTCTGTATAAACATGGAAATACCTACACCGCAATCTGTATAAACATGGAAATATCTACAACACTACCTGTGTCAACATGGAAATATCTACACAGCTGTCTGTGTAAACATTCAAAATGTACACCGCTATCTGTGCGAAGATGGAAATATCTACACCGCTATCTGCATGGTCATGGAAATACCGACACTGCCATCTGCATAAAGATGGAAATAACTACACCGTGAGCAGTATAAATATGGAAATATGTACACTGCCATCTCTATAATCATGGAAATATCTACACTGCCATCTGCATAAACATGGAAATATCGACACCGCTATCTGTTTAAACATGGAAATATCTACACCACTATCTGTATAAACATGGAAATATCTACACCGTGCTCTGTAGAAACATGGATATATCTACAACGCTATCTGTATAAATATGCAAATATCTACACCGCTATCTGTATAAATATGGAAATATCTACACCGGATCCCTGTAAACATGGTAATGTCTACACCGCTATCTCTATAAACATGGAAATATCTACATGGATATCTCTATAAACATGGAAATATCTACACTGCCATCTGTATAAACATGGAAATACTACACAGTCATCTATATAAACATGGAAATATCTTCACCTTTATCTCTATAAGAATGGAAATAGCCACACCGCTATCTGTATAAACATGGAAATATCTACACCGCCATGTGTAAAAACATGGAAATATCTACACAGTGATCTGTATAAACATGGAAATATCTACACTGCTATCTTTATAAACATGGAAATATCTACACCGCTATCTGCATGAACATGGAAATATCTACACTGCCATCTGTATAAGGATGGAAATATCTACTCCGCGAGCTGTATAAACATGGAAATATCTACACCGCTATCTTTATAAACATGGAAATATCTACACCACAATCTGTATAAACATGGAAATATCTACAACACTGTCTGTGTCAGCATGGAAATATCTACACAGCTGTCGGTGTAACCATTCAAATATATACACCGCTATCGCTGTGAAGATTGAAATATCTAAACCGCAATCTGTGCAAATATGGAAATATCTACACCTCTATCTTTATAACATGCAAATACCTGCACCGCTATCTGTATAAACATGGAAATATCTACACCGCTATCTGTATAAATATGGAAATATCTACACCGCTATCTCTATAAACATGGAAATGACTACACAGCTATCTGCAAAAACATGGAAATACCTACACTGCCATCTGTATAAACATGGAAATATCTACACAGCCATCTCTATAAACATGGAAATACCTACACCGCTATCTCTATAAACATGGAAATAGCCACACCGCTATCTGTATCAACATGGAAATATCTACACAGCTATCTGTATAAATATAGAAATATCTACACCGCTATCTTTATAAACATGGAAATATCTACACTGCCATCTGTATATACAGGGAAATGCCTACACAGTCATCTGTATAAACATGGAAATATCTATACCACTATCTGTATAAACATGGAAATATCTACACTGCCATCTGAATAAACATGGAAATATCTACTCAGCCATCTCTATAAACATGGAAATATCTACACCGCTATCTCTATAAACATGGAAATACCTACACCGCTATCTGTATAAACATGGCAATATCTACACCGCTATCTGCATGAACATGGAAATAACTACACTGCCATGTGTATAAAGATGGAAATATCTACACCGCAAGCAGTATAAGTATGGAAGTATCTACACCGCTATCTCAATAAACAAAGAAATATCTACTCTGCCATCTCTGTAAACATAGAAATTTCTACCCCGCATCTGCATAAACATGGAAATATCTACACCGCCATCTGCATAAACATGGAAATATCTACACCGTGATCTGTGTAAAAATGGAAATATCTACACCGCCATCTGTATAAACGTAGAAATATCTACACTGCCATCTGTAGAAAGATGGAAATATCTACACCGTAATCTGTATAAACATGGAGATATCTACGCTTCTTCCTGTATAAACATGGAGATATCTACACCGCTATCTGAATAAATATGGAAATATCCACACCGCTATCTGTATAAACATGGAAATGTCTACACGGCTATCTGTATAAACATGGAAATATCTACATGGCTATCTATATGAACTTGGAAATATCTACACTGCGTTCTGTATATACATGGAAATACCTACACAGTCTTCTGTATAAACATGGAAATATCTACACCACTATATGTATAAACATGGAAATATCTACACTGCCATCTGTATAAACATGGAATTATCCTCACAGCCATCTCTATAAACATGGAAATATCTACACCGCTATAACTATAAACAAGGAAATATCGACACCGATATCTGTATAAACATGGAAATATCTTCACTGCCATCTGAACACACATGGAAAAGACTACACAGTCATCTGTATAAATATGGAAATATCTACACCGCTATCTCTATAAACATGGAAATATCTACACCGCTATCTGCATAAACATGGAAATACCTACACTGACATCTCTATAAAGATGGAAATACCTACACCGGGAGCTGCATAAACATGGAAATATCTACAACGCTATCTGTATATACATGGAAACACCAACACCACTATCTCTATAAACGTGGAAATATCTACACCGCTATCTGTATAAATGTGGAAATATCTATACCGCTATCTCTATAAACATGGAAATACGTACACTGCCATCTTTATGAACATGGAAATATCTACACCGCTATCTCTGTAAACATGAAAATGTCTTCAACACTATCTGCAAAAACATGGAATTATCTACAAAGACATCTGTATAAATATGGACATATCTACACCGCTATCTGTATAAACATAGAAATAGCCACACCGCTATCTGTATAAACATGGAAATATCTACACTGCCATCTGAATAAACATGGAAATATTTACACCGCTATCAGTGTAAATATGGAAATATATACACCGCTATCTCTACAAACATGGAAATATCTACACCGCCATCTGTATAAACATGGAAATATCTACACAGTCATCTGTATAAACATAGAAATATCTGCACCAGCATCTCTATAAACGTGGAAATATCTAGACTGCCATCTGTATAAACGTGGACATACCTACACAGCCATCTGTATAAAGATGGAAATACCTACACCGCTTTCTCTATACACATGGAAATAATTACACAGCTATCTCTATAAACATGGAAATATCTACACCGCCATCTATATAAGCCTGGAAATATCTACACCGCCATCTCCATAAACATGGAACTATCTACTCCACCATCTGTGTAAAAATGGAAATACCTTAACCGCTATCTCTATAAACATGGAAATATCTACACTCCCATCTGCATAAAGATGAAAATATCTACACCACTAGCTGTATAAACATGGAAATCTGTACACCGCTATCCGTATAAACATGGAATTATCTACACTATTATGTCTATAAACATAGAAATATCTACACAGCCATCTTTATAAACTTAGAAATATCTACACTGCCATCTGTGGATAGATGGAAATGTCTACACTGCGATCTGTATAAACATGGAAATATCTACACAGCTATCTGTGTAAAGATGGAAATATCTACAAACCTATCAGTGTAAACACGGAAATATCCAGGCAGCTATCTGTGTAAACATGGAAATATCTACACCGCTATCTATGTAAAGATGGAAATACCTACACCGCTATCTGTGCAAAAATGGAAATATCTACACCGGTACCTCTATAAAGATGTAAATATCTGCATTGCTCTCTGTATAAACATGGAAATATCTACACCACCATCTGTGAAAACATGGAAATATCTACACAGTCATCTGTATAAACATGGAAATATCTACAACTCCCTCTGTATAAACATGGAAATACCTACACGGCTATCTGCATAAACATGTAAATACCTACACTTCCATCTGTATAAAGATGGAAATATCTACACCGCAAACTGTATAAACATGGAAATATCTACAACGCTACTTCTATAAACATAGAAATACGTACACTGCCATCTTTATACACATGGAAATATCTATACCGCTATCTCTATAAACATAGAAATATCTACACCGCCATCTCCAAAAACATGGAAATATCTACACCGCCATCTGCATAAACATGGAAATGTCTACACCGCCATCTGTATAAACATGAAAATATCTGCACCGCCATCTATATAAACATACAATTATCTACACTGCCATCTGTATAAACATGGAAACACCTACACAGTTATCTGTATAAACATGAAAACATCTACAACACTATCTGTGTGAACAGGGAAATATCTACACCGCAATCTGTGTAAAAAAGGACATATCTACACCGCTATCTTTGTAAAGATGGAAATATCTACATCGCAATGTGTGCAAAGATGGAAATAACTAAACCGCTATCTGTGTAAACTTGGTAATATCTACACCGCTGTCTTTGTAAACATGGAAATATCCACACCGCTATCTTTATATACATGGTAAAATCTACACCGCCATCTGTAAAAACATGGAAATATCCACACCGCAATCTGTATAAACATGGAAATATCTACACCGACATCTATATAAACATGGAAATATCTCCACCGCTATCTGTATAAACATGGAAACATCTACACCGCTATCTGTATAAACATGGAAATATCTACAAGAGTATCTGTGTAAACATGTAAATATCTACGCCGATATCTGTATAAACATGGAAACATATACACCGCGATCTGTATAAAAATGGAAATATCTACACCGCCATCTGTATAAACATGAAAATATCTGCACCGCCATCTGTATAAACATAGAAATACCTACACTGTCTTCTGTATAAACATGGTAATAACTACACAGTTATCTGTATAAACATGGAAATATCTACACCACTATCTGTGTAAACATGGAAATATCTATACCGCAATCTGTGTAAACATGGAAATATCTACACAATCATCTGTATAAACATGGTGACATCTACACAGCTATCTGTGTAAACATGAAAATATCTACACTGCTATTTGTGTAAAGATGGAAATATCTGCACTGCAATCTGTGCAAACATGGAAATATTTACACCGGTATCTCTATAAACATGGAAATATCTGCACCGTTATCTGTATAAACATGGATATATCTACACAGTCATCTGTATATACATGGAAATATCTACACCACCATCTCTATAAAAATGCAAATATCAACACTGCCTTGTGTATATACATGGAAATATCTACACAGCCATCAGTATAAACTTGGAAACATCTGCACCGTTATCTGAATACACATGGAAATACCTACACCGCCATCTCTATAAAAATGGAAACACATACACTGCTATCTGTATAAACATGGAAATATCTACACCGCTATCTGCATAAAAATGGAAATACCTACACTGCCATCTGTATAAACGTGGAAATACCTGCACCGCGAGCAGAATAAACATGGAAATGTCTACACCGCTATATGTATAAACATGGAAATATCAACAACACTATCTGTATAAGCATGGAAATATCTACACCGCTATCTGAATAAACATGGAAATATCTACTCCACTATCTTTATAAACATGGAAATAACTACACCACCATCTCTATATACATGGAATTATCTACACCGCTATCTCTATAAACATAGAAATATCTACACCTCCACCTGTATACACATGGAAATATCTACACTACCATCCGTATACAGATGGAAATATCTACACCGCCATCTGTATAAACATGGAATTATCTACACTGCTATCTCTATAAACATGGAAATACCTATACCGCAATCGGTATAAACATGGAAATATCTACACCGCTATCTGAATAAACATCGAAATATATACACCACGAGTTGTATAAGCTTGGAAATATCTACGCCGCCATCTGTATAAACATGGAAAGATCTCCACCGCTATCTGTAAAAACATGGAAATATCTACAACGCTATCTGTATAAACATGGAAACATCTACAACATTATATATGTAAACATGGAAATATCTACACGGCTATCTGTGTAAACATGGAAACATGTACACCGCTATCTGTGTAAAGATGGAAATATCTACTCCGCAATCTGTGCAAATATGGATTTATCTACACCGCCATCTCTGTAAACATGGAGATATCTACACCATTATCTGTATAAACATGGAAATATCTACACCACTATCTGTATAAACATAGAAATATCTACACCACAGTCAGTATAAACATGAAAATATCTGCACCATCTGTATAAACATGGAAATATCTACACCGCCATCTGAATAAACATGGAAATATCTACACCGCTATCTGTATAAATATGGAAATATCTACATCACTATCTCCATAAACATGGAAATATCTACACCACGATCTGTACATACATGGAAATATCTCCACCGCTATCTGTATAAACGTGGAAACATCTACACCGCTATCTGTATAAACATGGAAATATCTACAACACTATCTGTGTAAACATGTAAATATCTACGCCGCTATTTGTATAAACATGGAAACATATACACCGCGATCTGTATAAAAATGGAAATATCTACACCGCAATCTGTATAAACATGAAAATATCTACACTGTCTTCTGTATAAACATGGTAATACCTACACAGTTATCTCTATAAACATGGAAATATCTACACCACTATCTGTGTAAACATGGAAATATCTACACCGCAGTCTGTGTAAACATGCAAATATCTACACCGCTATCTTTGTAAAGATGGAAATATCTACAACGCAATCTGTGCAAAGATGGAAATATCTAAACCGCTATCTGTGTAAACATGGTAATATCTACACCACTGTCTGTATAAACATGGAAATATCCACACCGCTCTCTGTATATACATGGAAATATCTACACAGCCATCTGTAAAAACATGGAAATATCTACAACGCAATCTATATAAACATGGAAATATCTACACTGCCATGTGTATAAACATGGAAATATCTACACAGCCATCAGTATAAACTTGGAAACATCTGCACCGCTATCTGAATTCACAAGGAAATACCTACACCGTTATCTCTATAAACATGGAAAGATCTAAACTGCTATCTGTATAAACATGGAAATATCTATGCCGCTATCTGCATAAACATGGAAATACCTACACTGCCATCTGTTTAAACATGGAAATACCTGCACCACAAGCTGAATAAACATGGAAATGTCTACACCGCTATGTGTATAAACATGGAAATATCAACACCACTATCTGTATAAGCATGGAAATATGTACACTGCTATCTGAATAAACATGGAAATACCTACACCACCATCTCTATAAACATGGAATTATGTACACCGCTATCTCTATAAACATAGAAATATCTACACCGCCAACTCTATAAACATGGAAATATCTACAGAGCCATCTGCATAAACATGGAAATATTTACACCGCGATCTGTATAAACATGGAAACATCTACACCGCTATCTTTATAAACATGGAAATATCTACACTGCTGTCTGTATAAACATGGAAATATCTACAACACTATCTGTGTAAACATGGAAATATCTACACAGCTATCTGTGTAAACATGGAAATAACTACACCGCTATCTGTATAAACATGGAAACATATTCACCACTATCTGTATAAAAATTGAAATATCTACATCGCTCTCTGTGTAAACATGGAAATATCTACACCGCTATCTGCATAAACATGGAAAAACCTACAATGACATCTGTATAAACATGGAAATATCTACACCGCGAGCTGAATAAACATTAAAATGTCTACACCGCTATGTGTATAAACATGGAAATATCAACACAACTATCTGTATAAACATAGAAATATCCACATCGCTATCTGAATAAACATGGAAATATCTACACCACTATTTCTATAAACATGGAAATACCTACCCCACCATCTCTATAAACATGGAATTATCTACACTGCTATCTCTATAAACATAGAAATATCTACACCGCCATCTCTATATACATGGAAATATCTACACCGCCATCTGCATAAACATGGAAATATCTACACCACGATCTGTATAAACATGGAAATATCTACACCTCTACCTGTATAAACAGGCAAATGTCTACACCGCTATCTGTATAAACATGGAAATATCTACACTGCTATCTGTATAAACTAGGAAATATCTACACCGCCATCTGTATAAAGATGGAAATATCTCCACAGCAATCTATATAAACATGGTAAGACCTCCACAGTTATCTGTATAAACATGGAAATATCTACAACACTTTCTGTATAAACATGGAAATATCTACAACACTATCTTTGTAAACATGGAAATATCTACACAGCTATCTGTGCAAACATGGAAATAGGTACACCGCTATCTGTGTAAAGATGGAAATATCTACACCACAATCTGTATAAACGTGGAAATATCTACACCACTATCAGTATAAACATAGAAATATCTACACCACCATCTGTATAAACATGGAAATATCTTCACCGCTATCTGTATAAACATGGAAATATCTACACCGCTATCTGTTTAAACAAGGAAATATCTACACCGCCATCTCCATCAACATGGAAATATACACACCACCATCTCTTTAAACATGGAGGTATCTACAACGCCATCTACATAAACAAGAAAATATCTACACTGCCATCTACATAAACATGGAAATATCTACACCACGATCTGTATAAACATGGAAATATCTACACCTCTACCTGTATAAACAGGCAAATGTCTACACCGCTATCTGTATAAACATGGAAATATCTACACTGCTATCTGTATAAACTAGGAAATATCTACACCGCCATCTGTATAAAGATGGAAATATCTCCACAGCAATCTATATAAACATGGTAAGACCTCCACAGTTATCTGTATAAACATGGAAATATCTACAACACTTTCTGTATAAACATGGAAATATCTACAACACTATCTTTGTAAACATGGAAATATCTACACAGCTATCTGTGCAAACATGGAAATAGGTACACCGCTATCTGTGTAAAGATGGAAATATCTACACCACAATCTGTATAAACGTGGAAATATCTACACCACTATCAGTATAAACATAGAAATATCTACACCACCATCTGTATAAACATGGAAATATCTACAACACCATCTGTATAAACATGTAAATATCTACAATGCCATCTGTATACACATGGAAATACCTACACGGCAATCGCTGTATAGATGGAAACACCAACACCGCCATCTGTACAAACATGGAAATATCTACACCGCTATCTGTATAAACATGGAAATATCTACACTGCGGTCTGTATAAACATGGAAATTTCTACACCGGTATCTGTGTAAACATGGAAATATCTACACCACGATCTGTATAAACATGGAAATATTTACACCGCTATCTGTATAAACATGGAAATGTCTACACTGCTCTCTCTATAAACATGGAAATATCTACAAAGCCATCTGTATAAACATGGAAATACCAACATATTCATGTGTAGGAACATGGAAATAACTACACCGCGATCTGTATAAACATGGAAATATCTACACGGCGATCTGTATAAACATGGAAATGTCTACACCGCTATCTGTATAAACATGGAAATATCTACACTGCTATCTCTATAAACATGGAAATATCTACACCGCCATCTGTATAAACATGGAAACACCTACAAAGTCATATGTAGGAACATGGAAATATCTACACCACCGTTTGTATAAAGATGTAAATATCTACAACGTTATCTGTATAAACATGGAAATATCTACACAGTGATCTGTATAAACATGGAAATATGTACAGCACTCTCTGAATAAATATGGAAATATTTACACCGCTATCTCAATAAACATGGAAATATGTACACCGCTAGCTCTATAAACATGGAAATATCTACACCGCCATCTGTCTTAACATGGAAATATCTACACAGTCATCGGTATAAACGTGGAAATATCTACACTGTCATCTATATAAACATGGAAATATCTACAGAGAACTCTGTATAAACATGGAAATATTGGCACAGCCATCTGTATAAACATGGAAATATTTACACCGCTATCTGTATAAACTTGGAAATATCTACACCGCTATGTGTATTAACGTGGAATTATCTCCATTGCTATCTGTATAAACATGGACATATCTCCACCGCAATTTGTATAAACATGAAAATATCTACACCGGTATCTCTATAAACATGGAAATATCTACACTGCCATCTGTACAAACATGGACATATCTACACAGTCATCTGTGGAAATATGGAAATATCTACACCGCTATCTCTATAAACATGGAAATAACTACACCGCTATCTCTATAAACATGGAAATATCTACACCGCTATCTCCATCAGCATGGAAATATATACACCGCCATCTCTTTAAACATGGAGATATCTACAACGCCATCTACATAAACAAGAAAATATCTACATTGCCATCTATATAAACATGGAAATATCTACACCGCGGTCTGTATAAACATGGAAATAGCTAAACGGCTACCTGTATAAACATGGAAATAGCTACACAGCTATCTCTATAAACATGGAAATATCTGCACCGTGATCTGTATAAACATGGATATATTTACACTGCTATCTGCATAAACATGCTAATAACTACACCGCTAACTGAATAATTGTGGAAATATTTGCACCGCTATCCCTATAAACATGGTAATATCAACACCGCGATCTGTATAAACATGGAAATATCTACACCATGATCTGAATAAACAAGGAAATATCTACACCGGGATCTGTATAAACATGGAAATATCTACACAGTGATCTGTATAATCATGGAAATATCTACACCGCCATCTGTATAAACATGGAAATATCTACACCCCTATCTGTATAAACATGGAAATATCCACACTGCTATCTCTATAAACACGGAAAAATCAACACCGCTATCTCTATGAACCTGGAAATATCTACACCGCAATCTCTATAAAAATGTTAATATCTGCACCGCGTTCAGTGTAAACATAGAAATATCTCCACTGCTATCTCTATAAACATCGAAATATCTACACTGCCATCAGTATAAACCTGGAAAAACTTACAAAGTTATCTGTATAAACATGGAAATATCTACACCGCCATCTGTATAAACATGGAAATATCTAAACAGCCATGTGTATATACATGGAAATATCTACACCGCTATCTATATAAACATGGAAATATGTACACCGCTATCTGTATAAACATGGAAATATCTCCACCGCCATCTACATATCCATGGAAATATCTGCGCCGCCATCTGTATAAACATGGAAATATCTACAACCTCAACTATGTATAGATGGAAATATCAACACCGCCATCTGTACAAACATAGAAATATCTGCACCGCTATGTGTATAAACATGGAAATATCTACACCGCGGTCTGTATAAACATGGAAATATCTAAACCGCTATCTGTATAAACATGGAAATATCTACACCGCTATCTCTATAAACATGGAAATAACTACACCGTGATCTGTATAAACATGGAAATATTTACACCGATATCTGCATAAACATGGAAATATCTACACCGTTATCTGTATAAATATGGAAATATCTATAACGCTATCTCTATAAACATGGAAATATATACACCGCCATCTGTATAAACATGGAAATATCTCCACTGCTATCTCTATAAACATGGAAATATCTACAATGCCATCTGTAAAAACATGGATATAACTGTACAGTCATATGTATAAACATGGAAATATCTTCACCACCATCTGTATAAACATGGAAATATCTACAATGACATCTGTATACACATGGAAATACCTACACGGCAATCTGTGTATAGATGGAAACACCAACACCGCCATCTGTTCAAACATGGAAATATCTACACCGCTATCTGTATAAACATGGAAATATCTACACTGCGGTCTGTATAAACATCGAAATTTCTACACCGGTATCTGTATAAACATGGAAATATCTACACCACGATCTGTATAAACATGGAAATATTTACACCGCTATCTGTATAAACATCGAAATATCTACACCGCTATCTCTATAAAGATGGAAATATCCACAAAGCCATCTGTATAAACATAGAAATACCTGCACAGTCATGTGTAGGAACATGGAAAAATCTACACTGCCATCTGTATAAACATGGAAATATCTACAGAGCCCTCTGTATAAATATGGAAATATCTGCATAGGCATCTGTATAAACATGGAAATATCTGCACCGCTATCTGTATAAACATGGAAATACCTACACCGCTGTCTCTATAAACATGGAAATATGTACACCGCTATGTGTATAAACGTGGAAATATCTCCACTGCTGTCTGTATAAACATGGAAATATCTACACCGCGATCTGTATAAACATGGAAATATCTACACCGCTATCTGAATAAACATGGAAATATATAACCAGCTATCTCTATAAACATGGAAATAACTACACCGCCATCTGTATAAACATGGAAATACCTACAAAGTCATCTGCATAAACATGGAAATAGCTACACAATGATCTGTATAAAAATGGAAATATCTACACCGCAATCTGTATAAACATGGAAATATCTACACCGTAATCTGTATAAACATGGAAATAACTACACCGCCATCTCTATAAACATGGAAATATCTACACCCCTATCTGTATAAACATGGAAATCTGCACACCGCTATCTTTATAAACATGGAAAAATCAACACCGCAATCTCTATGAACATGGAAATATCTACACTGCCATCTCTATAAACATGGAAATATCTACACCACCATCTGTATAAACATGGAAATATCTTCACCGCTATCTGTATAAACATGGAAATATCTACACCGCTATCTGTTTAAACAAGGAAATATCTACACTGCGATCTGTATAAACATGGAAATATCTACACTGTCATCTGTATAAACATGGAAATATCTAAACTGCCATCTGTGGAAAGATGGAAATATCTACACCACGATCTGCATAAATATGAAAATATCTACACCGCGATCTGTATAAACATGGAAATATCTACACCGCTATCTGAATAAACATGGAAATATATAAACAGCTATCTGTATAAACATGGAAATATCTACACAGCTATCTCTATAAACATGGATATATCTACACCGCAATCTGTATAAACATGGAAATACCCACAAAGTCGTCTGTATAAACATGGAAATATCTACACAGCCAGCTGTATAAACATGGAAATATCTACACAGCCGTCTGTATATACATGGAAATATCTACACCGCTATCTGTATGAACATGGAAATAAATACACCGCTATTTGTATAAACAAGGAAATATCTACACCACCATCTGTTTAAACATGGAAATAGCTACACAGACATCTGTTTATACATGGAAATATCTACACCGCTATCTGTAGAAACATGCTAATAACTACACCGCTATCTGTATAAATGTGGAAATATTTGCACCGCTATCGCTATAAACATGGTAATATCAACACCACGATCTGTAAAAACATGGAAATACCTACACCATGATCTGTATAAACATGGAAATATCTACACCGCGATCAGCATAAACATGGAAATATCTACACCGTGATCTGTATAAACATGGAAATATCTACACCGCCATCTCTATAAACATGGAAATATCTACACCCCTATCTGTATAAACATGGAAATATCCACATCGCTATCTCTATAAACATGGAAAAATCAACACCGCTATCTCTATGAACATGGAAATATCTACACCGCCATCTCTATAAACATGGAAATAACTACATCGCGATAAGCATAAACATGGAAATATCAACACCGCCATCTGTATAAACATGGAAATACCTACAAAGTCATCTGTATAAACATGGAAATATCTACACAGCCATCTGTATAAACATGGAAATATCTACACAGCCATCTGTATATACATGGAAATATCTACACCACTATCTGTATAAACATGGAAATAACTAAACTGCTATTTGTATAAACAAGGAATTATCTACACAGCCATCAGTAAATACATGGAAATATCTACACCACTATCAGTATAAACATGTAAATAACTACACCGCTATTTGTATAAACAAGGAAATATCTACACCGTGAACTGTATAAACATGGAAATATCTACACCGCTATTTGTATAAACAAGGAAATATCTACACCGCTATCTGTATAAACATTGAAATAACTACACTGCTATTTTTATAAACAAGGAAATATCTACACCGCTATCTGTATAAACATTGAAATAACTACACTGCTATTTTTATAAACAAGGAAATATCTACACCACCATCTGTTTAAACATGGAAATAAATACACCGCTATTTGTATAAACAAGGAAATACCTTCACCGCCATCTGTTTAAACCTGGAAATATATACACAGACATCTGTTTATACATGGAAATATCTACACCACTATCTGTATAAACATACTGATAACTACACCGCTATCTGTATAAATGTGGAAATATTTGCACCGCTATCCCTATAAACATGGTAATATCAACACTGCGATCTGCATAAACATGGAAATAGCTGCACCATGATCTGTATAAACATGGAAATATCTACACCGCGATCTGTATAAACATGGAAATATATACAATGTGATCTGTATAAACATGGAAATATCTACACCATGATCTGTATAAACATGGAAATATCTACACCGCCATCTCTATAAAAATGGAAATATCAACACCCCTATCTGTATAAACATGGAAAGATCCACAACGCTATCTCTATAAACATGGAAAAATCAAAACCGCTATCCCTATGAACATGGAAATATCTACACCGCCATCTCTATAAACATGGAAATATCTACACCGCCATCTCTATAAACATGGAAATATCTACACCGCTATCTGTATAAACATGGTAATAACAACAGAGTCATGTGTAGGAACATGGAAATATCTACACCGCTATCTCTATAAACATGGAAATAACTACACCGTGATCTGTATAAACAAGGAAATATTTACACCGATATCTGCATAAACATGGAAATATCTACACCGTTATCTGTATAAATATGGAAATATCTACACCACCATCTATATAAACATGGAAATATCTACACTGCTATCTCTATAAACATGTAAATATCTACAATGCCATCTGTAAAAACATGGAAATACCTTTACAGTCATCAGTATAAACATGGAAATATCTACACCACCATCTGTATAAACCTGGAAATATCTACAATGCCATCTGTATACACATGGAAATACCTACACGGCAATCTGTGTATAGATGGAAACATCAACACTGCCATCTGTACAAACATGGAAATATCTACACCGCTATCTCTATAAACATTGAAATATCTACACCACAATCTGTATAAACATGGAAATATCTACACCGGTATCTGTATAAACATGGAAATATCTACACCACAATCTGTATAAACATGGAAATATTAACACCGCTATGTGTATAAACATTGAAATATCTGCACCGCTATCTCTATTAACATGGAAATATCTACAAAGCCATCTGTATAAACATGGAAATACCTACACAGTCATGTGTAGGAACATGGAAATATCTACACTGCCATCTGTATAAACATGGAAATAACTACAGAGCCCTCTGTATAAATATGGAAATATCTGCATAGGCATCTGTATAAACATGGAAACATCGACACCGCTATCTGTATAAACATGGAAATACCTACACCGCTGTCTCAATAAACATGGAAATATGTACACCGCTATGTGTATAAACATGGAAATATCTCCACAGCTGTCTGTATAAAAATGGAAATATCTACACCGCTATCTGTATAAACATGGAAATATCTACACAGCTATCTCTATAAACATGGAAATACCTACACCGCCATCTGTATAAACAAGGAAATAACTACAAAGTCATCTGTATAAACATGGAAATATCTACACCGCTATTTGTATAAACAAGGAAATATCTACACAGCCATCTGTATATACATGGAAATATCTACACCGCTATCTGTATAAACATGGAAATAACTACACCGCTATTTGTATAAACAAGGAAATATCTACACCGCCATCTGTTTAAACATGGAAATATATACACAGACATCTGTTTATACATGGAAATATCTACACCGCTATCTGTATAAACATGCTAATAACAACACCGCTATCTGTATAAATGTGGAAATATTTGCACTGCTATCCCTATAAACCTGGTAATATCAACACCGCAATCTGTATCAACATGGAAATATCTACACCATGATCTGTATAAACATGGAAATATCTACACCGCGATCTGTATAAACATGGAAATATCTACACCGTGATCTGTATAAATATTGAAATATCTACACCGCCATCTCTATAAACATGGAAATATCTACACCCCTATCTGTGTAAACATGGAAATATCCACATAGCTATCTCTATAAACATGGAAAAATCAACACCGCTATCTCTATGAACATGGAAATATCTACACCGCCATCTCTATAAACACGGAAATATCTACACCGTGATCAGTATAAACATGGAAATATCTACACCGCTATCTGTATAAACATGGAAATATCTCCACTGCTCTCTCTATAAACATCATAATATGTACACTGCCATCTGTATAAACATGGAAATACTTACAAATTATCTGTATAAACATGGAAATATCTACACCGCCATCTGTATAAACATGGAAATATCTACACAGCCATGTGTATATACATGGAAAATCTACACCGCTATCTATATAAACATGGAAATATCTACACTGCTATTTGTATAAACATGGAAAAATCTCCACTGCTATCTCTGTAAACATCGAAATATCTACACCGCCATCTGGATAAACATGGAAATACTTACAAAGTTATCTGTATAAACATGGAAATATCTACAACGCCATCTGTATAAACATGGAAATATCTACACAGCCATGTGTACATACACGGAAATATCTACACCGCTCTCTATATAAAGATGGAAATAACTACACCGCTATCTGTATATACATGGAAATATCTACACCGCCATCTACATATCCATAGAAATATCTGCGCTGCCATCTGTATAAACCTGGAAATATCTAAACGGTCACCTGGTATAGATGGAAATATCAACACCGCCATCTGTACAAACATGGAAATATCTGCACCGCTATCTGTATAAACATGGAAATATCTACACCGTGATCTGTATAAACATGATAATATATACACCGCTATCTCTATAAACATGGAAATATCTACACCGTGATCTGTATAAACATGGAAATATTTACACCGATATCTGTATAAACATGGAAATTTCTACACCGTTATCTGTGTAAATATGGAAATATCTACAACCCTATCTCTATAAACATGGAAATATCTACACCGCCATCTGTATAAACATGCAAATACCTATACAGTCATCTGTGTAAACATGGAAATATCTACACCACCATCTGTATAAACATGGAAATATCTACAATGCCATCTTTATACACATGGAACTAACTACACGGCAATCTGTGTATAGATGGAAACTTCAACACCGCCATCTGTACAAACATGAAAATATCTACACTGCTATCTCTATAAACATGGAAATATCTACACTGCGGTCTGTATAAACATGGAAATATCTACACCGGTATCTGTATAAACATGGAAATATCTACACCAAGATCTGTATAAACATGGAAATATATACACCGCTATCTTTATAAACATGGAAATATCTGCACCGCTATCTCTATAAACATGGAAATATCTACAATGCCATCTGTACAAACATGGAAATATCTACACAGTCATCTGTAGAAATATGGAAATATCTACACCGCTATCTGTATAAAAATGGAAATAACTACAACGCTATCTTTATAAACATGGAAATAACTACACCGCTATCTCCATCAACATGGAAATATATACACCGACATCTCTTTAAACATGGAGATATCTACAACGCCATCTACATAAACAAGAAAATATCTACATTGCCATATATATAAACATGGAAATATCTACACCGCCATCTCTACACACATGGAAATATCTACACAGCCATTTGAAGAAAGATGGAAATAACTACACCGCCATCTGTATAAACGTGGAAATATCTACACCGCTATCTCTATAAACATGGAAATATCTACACCGCAATCTGTATAAACATGGAAATATCTACACCGCTATCTGTATAAATATGAAATATCAAAACCGCAATCTCTATAAAAATGGAAATATCTACACTGCTATCTGTATAAACATGGAAATATCCTCACTGCTATCTCTATGAACATGGATATATCTACACCGCTATCTCAATGAACATGGAAATATCTACACCGCCATCTCTATAAACATGGAAATATCTACACCACCATCTGTATAAACATGGAAATATCTACACCGCGATCTGTATAAACATGGAAATATCTACACCGCTATCTGTATAAACATGGTAATATCTACACCACCATCTATATAAACATGGAAATGTCTACACCGACATCTGTATAAACATGGAAATATCTACAATGCCATCTGAAGAAAGATGGAGATATCTACACCGCAATGTGTGTACACATGGTATTATCTACAACAATATCTGTAAAAACATGGAAATATCTACAGCGCTATCTGTATATACATGGAAATATCTACACCGCGATCTGCATAAACTTGGAAATATCTACACAGCTATCTCTATAAACATGGAAATATCTACACCGCCATCTTTATAAACATGGAAATACCTACAAGTCATCTGTATAAACATGGAAATATCTACACAGCCATCTGTATAAACATGGAAATATCTACACAGCCATCTGTATATACATGGAAATATCTACAACGCTATCTGTATAAACATGGAAATAACTACACCGCTATCTGTATAAACAAGGAAATATATACACCGTGATCTGTATAAACATGGAAATATCTACACCGCTATTTGTATAAACAAGGAAACATCTACACCGCTATCTGTATAAACATGGAAATAACTACACAGATATTTGTATAAACAAGGAAATATCTACACCGTGTTCTGTATATACATGGAAATACCTACACTGCCATCTTTATAACATGGAAATAACTAAACCGCTATCTCTAAAAAGATTGAAATATCTACACCGCTATCTGTAAAAACATGGAAATATCTACACCGCCATCTGTATAAACATGGAAATACCTACACCACTAATTGTATAAACATGGAAATATCTACACGAACATCTGTGTATAGATGGAAATATCAACACCACCATCTGTACAAACATGGAAATATCTACACCGCTATCTCCATAAACATGAAAATATCTGCACTGCCATCTGTAAAAACATGGAAATACCTATACAGTCATCTGTATAAACATGGAAATATCTACAATGCCATCTGTATACACATGGAAATATCTACACAGCCATCTGTATAGACATGTAAATATCTACACTGCTATCTCTATAAACATGGAAATATCTACACCGCCATCTCTATAAACATGAAAATATCTACACTGCCATCTCCATAAACATGGAACTAACTACTCCGCCATCTGTATAAACATGGAAACATCTACACCGCCATCTGTGTGAATAAGGAAATATCTACAATGCCATCTGTATAAAGATATAAATATCTGCACTGTGAGCTGTATAAACATGGAAATATCTACATCGCTATCTGTATAAACGTGGAAATACCAACACCGCTATCGGTATAAACATGGAAATATCTACAACGCCATCTGTATAAACGTGGAAATATCTACACCGCTTTGTCTATAAACATGGAGATACCTACACCGCTATCTCTATAAACATGGAAATATCTACAACGCTATCTGTATAAACATGGAAATATCTACACCGCTATCTGTATAAATATGGAAATATCTACACCGCGATCTGTATAATCATGGAAATATCCTCACCGGCTTCTGTATAAACATGGAAATATCTGCACCGCCATCTGTATAAACATAGAAATGTCTACACTGCCGTCTGTATAAACATGGAAATACCTTCACAGTTATCTGTATAAACATGGAAACAGCTACAAAACTATCTGTGTAAACATGGAAATATCTACACTGCTATCTCTGTAAACATGGAAATATGTACACCGCTATCTTTGTAAAGATGGAAATATCTACACCGCAATCTGTGCAAAGATGGATATATCTATACCGCTATCTGTGTAAACATGGTAATATCTACACCGCTGGCTGTAAAAACATGGAAATATCCACACCGCTATCGGTATATACATGGAAATATCTACACCGCCATCTTTAAAACATGGAAATATCTACACTGCACTCTGTATAAACATGGAAATACCTACACAGTCATCTGTATAAACATGGTAACATCTACACAACTATCTGTATAGTCATGGAAATATCTACACTGCTATCAGTATAAACATGGAAATATCTACAACGCTATCTGTGTAAACATGGAAAAGACTACACAGCTATCTCTGTAAACATGGAAATATCTACACCGCTATTTGTGTAAAGACAGAAATATATGCACCGCAATCTGTGCGAACATGGAAATATTTACACCGCTATCTCTATAAACATGGAAATATCTGCACCGCAATCTCTATAAACATGGAAATATCTACACCGCTATCTCTGTAAACATGGAAATATCTACACCGCCATCTGTATAAACATGGAAATATCTACACTGTCTTCTGTATATACATGGAAATATCTTCACCAACATCTCTATAATCATGGAAATATCTACACTGCCATGTGTATACACATGCAAATATCTACACAGCCATCAGTATAAACTTGGAAACATCTGCACCGCTTTCTGAATACACATGGAAATACCTACACAAATATCTCTATAAACATGGAAAGATCTACACTGCTATCTGTTTAAACATGGAAATATCTACACCGCTATCTGCATACACATGGAAATACCTACACTGCCATCTGTATAAACATGGAAATATCTAGACCGTGAGCTGAATAAACATGGAAATGTCGACACCGCTATATGTATAAACATGGAAATATCAACACCGCTATCTGTTTAAACATGGAAATATCTACACCGCTATCAGAATAAACATGGAAATATCAACACCACTATCTATATAAACATGGAAATACGTACACCACCATCTCTATAAACATGGAATTATCTACACCGCTATCTCTATAAACATAGAAATATCTACACCGCCATCTCTATAAACATGGAAATATCTACACTGCCATCTGCATAAACATGGAAATATCTACACCGCCATCGGTATAAACATGGAAATATCTACACCTCTACCTGTATAAACATGCAAATATCTACACCTCTATCTGTATAAACATGGAATTATCTACACCGCTATCTGCATAAACTTGGAAATATCTGCACCGCCATCTGTATAAAGATGGAAATATCTCCACGGCCATCTGTATGAACATGGAAAGATATCCACCACCATCTGCATAAACATGGAAATATCTACACCTATATCGGTATAAACATGGAAATATCTACACCGCTATCTGAATAAACATGGAAATATATACACCACGATTTGTATAAACATGGAAATATCTCCACCGCTAACTGTATAAACATGGAAATATCTCCACTGCTATCTGCATACTCATGGAAATATGTACACCGCTATCTGTATAAACATGGAAATATCTACCCCACTATCTGTATAAACATGGAAATATCTACACCGCTATCTGTATAAACCTGGAAATATCTGCATCGCTATCTGTATAAACATGGAAATGTCTACAACGCTATCTCTATAAACATGGAAATATTTACACGGCAATCTTTATAAACATGGAAATATCTACACCGCAATCTGTATAAACATGGAAAATCTACACCGCTATCTCTATAAACATGGAAATATCTACATGGCTATCTCTATAAACATAGAAATACCTACACCACCATCTGTATAAACAAGGAAATATATCCACCGCTATCTGTATAAACATGGAAATATCTACATCGCTATGTGTATAAACATGGAAATATCTCCAGCGCTATCTGTATAAACATGGAAATATCTGCACCGCAATCTTTATAAACATGGAAATATCTATACAGCAATCTGCATAAACATGGAAATATCTACAAAACTATCTGTGTTAACATGGAAATATCTACACCGCTATCTGTGTAAACATGGAAATATGTACACCGCTATCTGTGTTATGATGGAAATATCTACACCGCGAGCTGCATAAACATGGAAATATCTACACCGCTATCCGTATAAACATGGACATAACAACACCACTATCGCTATAAACATGGAAATATCTACACCACTATCTGTATAAACATGGAAATATCTGCACCGCTATTTCTATAAACATGGAAATACCTACACCGCCATCTTTATACACATGGAAATATCTACACAGCTATCTCTATAAACATAGAAATATCTACACCGCCATCTCCACAAACATGGAAATATCTACACCGCCATCTGCATAAACATGAAAATATCCTCACCGACTTCTGTATAAACATGGAAATATCTGCACCACCATCTGTATAAACATAGAAATGTCTACACTGCCATCTGTATAAACATGGAAATACCTTCACAGTTATCTGTATAAACATGGAAACAGCTACACCACTATCTGTGTAAACATGGAAATATCTACACTGCTATCTCTGTAAACATGGAAATATCTACACCGCTATCTTTGTAAAGATGGAAATATCTACACCGCAATCTGTGCAAAGATGCATATATCTATACCGCTATCTGTGTAAACATGGTAATATCTACACCGCTGATTGTAAAAACATGGAAATATCCACACCGCTATCGGTATATACATGGAAATATCTACACCGCCATCTGTAAAAACATGGAATTATCTACACCGCAGCCTGTATAAGCATGGAAATACCTACACAGTCATCTGTATAAACATGGTAACATCTACACAGCTATCTGTATAGTCATGGAAATATCTACACTGCTATCAGTATAAACATGGAAATATCTACAACGCTATCTGTGTAAACATGGAAATGACTACTCAGCTATCTGTGTAAACATGGAAATATCTACACTGCTATTTGTGTAAAGACAGAAATATATGCACCACAATCTGTGCCAACATGGAAATATTTACACCGCTATCTCTGTAAACATGGAAATAACTACACCGCCATCTGTAAAAACATGAAAATTTCTACTCCGTCATCTGTATAAACATGGAAATGTCTATACCTCCATCTGTATAAACATGGAAATATCTCTACCAGTATCAGTAAAAACATGGAAAAATGTCGACCGCTATCTGTATAAACCTGGAAATATCTACAACGCTGTCTGTGTAAACATGGAAATACCTAAACAGCTATCTGTGTAAATATGGCAATATCTTCACCGCTATCTCCATAAAGATGGAAATATCTACACCGCAATCTGTGCAAAGATGGAAATATCTACAACGCTATCTCAATAAACATGGAATTTTATGCACCGCTCTCTGTATAAACATGGAAATACCTACACCGCTATCTGTATAATCATGGAAATATATACAAGGCTATCTCTATAAATATTGAAATATCTACACCACCATCTGTATAAAGATGGAAATATATACACCGCGAGCTGTATAAACATGGATATATCAACACCAATGTCTGTATAAGCATGGAAATATCTACACCGCTATCTGAATAAACTTAGAAATATCTACACCACTATCTTTATATACATGGAAATACCTACACGACCATCACTATAAACATGGAATTATCTGCAAAGCTATCTCTATAAACATAGAAATATCTACACCGCCATCTCTATAAACATGGAAATATCTACACTGCCGTCTGCATAAACATGGAAATATGTACACCGTGATCTGTATAATCATGGAAATATCTACAACTCTACCTGTATAAACATGCAAATATCTACACAAATATCTGTATAAACATGGAAATATCTACACCGCTATCTGTATAAACTTGGAAATATCTACACCGCCATCTGTATAAACAGGGAAATATCTCCATGGCCATCTGTATAAACATGGAAAGATCTCCACCGCTATCTGTATAAACGTGGAAATATCTACAACGCTATCTGTATAAACATGGAAATATCTACAACACTATCTGTGTAAACATGGAAATATCTACACAGCTATCTGTGCAAACATGGAAATATGTATGCCGATATCTGTGTAAAGATTGAAATATCTACACCGCGAGCTGTATAAACATGGAAATATCTACACCGCTATCCGTATAAACATGGACATAGCAACACCACTATCCCTATAAACATGGAACTATCTACACCACTATCTGTATAAACACGCAAATATCTGCACCGCGAGCAGAATAAACATGGAAATGTCTACACCGCTATGTGTATAAACATGGAAATATCAACACCACTATCTGTATAAGCATGGAAATATCTACACCGCTATCTGAATAAACTTAGAATTATCTACACCACTATCTTTATATACATGGAAATACCTACTCCACCATCTCTATAAACATGGAATTATCTGCAACGCTATCTCTGTAAACATAGAAATATCTACACCACCATCTCTATAAACATGGAAATATATACACCGCCGTCTGCATAAACATGGAAATATGTACACCGCGATCTGTATAAACATGGAAATATCTACAACTCTACCTGTATAAACATGCAAATATCTACACCAATATCTGTATAAACATGGAAATATCTACACCGATATCTGTATAAACTTGGAAATATCTACACCGCCATCTGTATACAGAGGGAAATATCTCCATGGCCATCTGTATAAACATGGAAAGATCTCCAACGCTATCTGTATAAACGTGGAAATATCTACAACGCTATCTGTATAAACATGGAAATATCTACAACACTATCTGTGTAAACATGGAAATATCTACACAGCTATCTGTGTAAACATGGAAATATGTATACCGCTATCTGTGTAAAGATGGAAATATCTACACCGCGAGCTGTATAAACATGGAAATATCTACACCGCTATCCGTATAAACATGGACATAGCAACACCACTATCCCTATAAACATGGAACTATCTACACCACTATCTGTATAAACATGGAAATATCTGCACCGCTATTTCTATAAACATGGAAATACCTACACCGCCATCTTTATACACATGGAAATATCTACACAGGTATCTCTATAAACATAGAAATATCTACACCGCCATCTCCACAAACATGGAAATATCTACACCGCCATCTGCATAAACATGGAAATATCTTCACCGGCTTCTGTATAAACATGGAAATATCTGCACCGCCATCTGTATAAACAGAGAAATGTCTACACTGCCATGTGTATAAACATGGGAATACATACACAGTTATCTGTATAAACATGGAAACAGCTACACCACTATCTGTGTAAACATGGAAATATCTACACTGCTATCTGTGTAAACATGGAAATATCTACACCGCTATCTTTGTAAAGATGGAAATATCTACACCGCAATCTGTGCAAAGATGGATATATCTATACCGCTATCTGTGTAAACATGGAAATATCTACCCCACTATCTGTATAAACATGGAAATATCTACACTGCAGTCTGTATAAATATGGAAATATCTACACCACTATCTCTATAAAGTTGGAAATGTCTTCACCGCTATCTGTATAAACATGGAAATATCTACACCGCTATCTGCATAAACATGGAAATATCTACACCACCACCTGTATAAACATGGAAATACCTACACAGTCATCTGTATAAACATGGAAACATCTACACCACTATCTGTATAAAGACGGAAGTATCTACACCGCGAGCTGTATAAACATGGAAATATCTACACCGCTATCTGTATAAACGTGGAAACAACAACATCGCTATCTGCATGAACATGGAAATATCTACACCGCTATCTGTATAAACATGGAAATATCACCACCACCATGTGTAAAAATATGAAAATATCTACACAGTCATCTATATAAACCTGGAAATATCTACACAGCCATCTGTATAAACATGGTATTGTCTACACCGCTATCTCTATAAACATGGAAATACCTGCACCGCTAATGTACAAACATGGAAATATCTACACCGCTATCTGTATAAACATGGAAATATCTACACTCGCGTCTTTATAAAGATTGAAATATCTACATCGCGAGCTGTATAAACATGGAAATACCATCACTGATATCTGTATGAACATGGAAATATCTACACCGCTATCTGTATAAACATGTGAATATCTACACTGCTATCTGTATAATCAAGGAAATAACTACTCCACCATCTGTATAAACATGGATATATCTACAACGCCATCTGTATAAACATGGAAATATCTACACCGCTATCTGTATAAATATGGAAATATCTACACCGCTATCTCTATAAACATGGAAATACCTACACCGCTAGCTTTATAAACATGGAAATATCTACACTGTTATCTCTATAAACATGGAAGTTTCTACACCACCATCTGTATAAACATGCAAATATCTGCACATTCATCTGTATAAACATGGAAATATCTACACCACCATCACTATAAACATGGAAATATCTACACTGCCATCGGTATACACATGGAAATATCTACACAGCCATCTGTACAAACATGGAAATATCTACACCGCTATCTCCATAAACATGGAAATTCCTACACCGCTATCTCTATAAACATGGAAATATCTACACCGCAATCTCTGTAAACAAGGAAATATCTACACCGCAATCTCTATAAACATGAAAATATCTACACCGCCATCTCCAGATACATGGAACTATCTACACCACCATCTGTATAAACATGGAAATATCAACACCACTATCAGTATAAACATGGAAATATCTACACTGCCATCTCTATGAAGATGGAAGTATCTTCACCGTGAGCTGTATAAACATGGAAATATCTACACCGCTATCTGCATAAACATGGAAATAACACCGCTATCTGTATGAACATGGAAATATCTACACTGTTATCTCTTTAAACATGGATATATCTACACCGCCATCTGTATAAACATGCAAATAGCTACACAATCATCTGTGTAAATATGGAAATATCTACACCACCATCTCTATACACATGGAAATACCTACACTTCCATCTGCATAAACATGGAAATATCTACACAGCCATCTGTATAAACATGTAAATACTTACACCGCTATCTGTGTAAACATGGAAATATCTACACAGCTATCTGTGTAAACTTCGAAATATCTACACAGCTATCTGTCCAAAGATGGAAATATCTACACCGCTATCTCTGTAAACATAGAAATATCTACACCGCTATCTGTATAAACATGGAAATATCTACACCGCTATGTGTATAAACATGGAAATACCAACACTGCTATCTGTATAAACATGGAAATATCTACACTGCTATCTGTATAAATACGGAAATATCTTCACCACTATCTCTATAAACATGGAAATACCTACACCGCCATCTTTATACACATGGAAATATCTACACCGCTATCTCTATAAACATAGAATTATCTACACGGCCATCTCTATAAACATGGAAATATCTACACCGCCATCTGCATGAACAAGGAAATATCTACAACACTATCATTATAAACATGGAAATATCTCCACAGCTATCTGTGTAAACTTGGAAATATATACATAGCTATCTGTGTAAAGATGGATATATCTACACGGCAATCTGTGCAAAGATGGAAATATCTACACCGCTATCTGTGTAAACATGGAAATATCTACAGCGCTATCTGCATAAACATATAAACATCTACACCGCTATCTGTATAACGTGGAAATATCTACACCGCAATCTGTATAAACGTGGAAGTATCTACACTGCTATCTGTGTAAACGTGGAAATATCTACAATGCTATCTGCATAAACGTGGAAATATCTACATCGATATCGGTATAAACGTGGAAATATCTCCACCGCTATCTGCATAAACATGGACATATCTACACTGCTATCTGTATGAACATGCAAATATCTACAACGCTATCTGTATAAACGTGGAAATATCTACACTGTTATCTCTATAAACATGGAAATATCTACACCGCTATCTGCATAAACATGTAAATATCTACACCGCTATCTGTAAAATGTGGAAATACCTACACCGCTATCTGTATAAACGTGGAAATATCTACAACAATATCTGTGTAAACATGGAAATATCTACACAGCTGTCTGTGTAGACATGGAAATATGTACAACGCTAACAGTGTAAAGATAAAAATATGTACACCCCAATCTGTGCAAATATCAAAATATCTACACCGCTATCTCTGTAAACATGGAAATATCTACCCAGTTATCTGTATAAACATGGAAATATCTATACCGCTATCTGTATAAACATGGAAATACCTACACCCCGATCTGTAGAAACATGGAAATGTCTACACCGCTATCTGTATAAACATGGAAATATCTACACCACTATCTGCATAAACCTGGAAATATCTACACCGCTATCTCTATAAACATGGAAATATCTACACCGCTATCTGTATAAACATGGGAATATCTACATCGCTATCTGATTAACATGGAAATATCCCCAGCGCTATCTCTATAAACATGGAAATATCTACACCACTATCTTTGTAAACATGGAAATATCTACCCCGCTACCTGTATAAACATGGAAATATCTACAACACTATCTGTGTAAACATGGGAATATCTTCACAGTTATCTGTGTAAACATGGAAATATCTACACCGCTATCTATGTAAAGATGGAAATATCTTCACCGCAATATGCGCAAATATGGAAATATCTACACCGCTATCTCTGTAAACATGGAAATATCTGCACCGCTATCTGTATAAACATGGAAATATCTGCACTGCTATCTCTATAAACATGGAAATATCTACATGGCTATCTCTATAAACATGGAAATATCTACACCGCCATCTGTATAAACATGGAACTACCTACACAGTCATCTGTATAAACATGGAAAAATCAATACAACTATCTGTGTACACATGGAAACATCAACAACGCCATCGGTATAAACATGGAAATATCTACACAGCCATCTGTATATACATGGAAATATCTATTCAGCCATCCCTATAAACATGGAAATATCTACACAGCTATCTGTATAAATATGGAAATAGCCACACCGCTATCTGCATAAACATGGAAATATCTACACCTCCATCTGGAAAAACATGGAAATATCTACACAGTCATCTGTATAAACATGGAAATATCTACATCTCCATTTGAATAAACATGGAAATACCTACACCGCAATCTGTATAAATATGGAAATATCTACACCGCTAGCTGTATAAAGATGAAAATATCTACATGGATATCTCTATAAATATGGAAATATCTACACCGCTATCTGTATAAACAAGGAAATAACTGCAGAGTCAATTGCATAAACACGGAAATATCTTCACCACTATCTCTATAAACATGGAAATGTCTACACCACCATCAGCATAAACATGGAAATAACTACACCGCCATCTGTATAAACATGAAAATACCTTCACCACCAACTCTATAAACATAGAAACATGTACACTGTCATCTGTAGAAAGATTGAAATATCTCCACAGAGATCTGCATAAACATGGAAATATCTACAACTCGGCCTGTATAAACCTGGAAATATCTACACCACTATCTGTATAAACATGGAAATACCTACACTGCCGTCTGTATAAACATGGAAGTATCTACACAGCTGTCTCCATAAACATGGAAATATTTACATTGCTATCTGTGTAAACATGGAAATATCTGCACTGCCATCTGTATAAACATGGAAATACCTACACTGCCATCTGTATACACATGGAAATACCTACACAGCTATCTGTATAGGCATGGAAATATCTACACCGCTATCTCTATAAACATGGAATTAGCTACACCGCAATCTGTATAAACATGGAAATATCTACACCTTTCTCTTTGTAAACATGGAAATATCTAAACCGCTATCTGTATAAACCTGGAAATATCTACACCGCTATCTTTATAAACATGGAAATATCTTCACCGTTTCTGTATAAACAAGGAAATATCTACAAAAATATCTGTGTAAACATGGAAATATCTACACAGCTATCTGTGTAGACATGGAAATATGTACAATGCTATCTATGTAAAGATGAAAATATGTACACACCAATCTCTGCAAATATCAAAATATCTACACCGCTATCTCTGTAAACATGGAAATATCTACGCCGTTATCTGTATAAACATGGAAATATCTACACCGTTATCTGTATAAACATGGAAATATCTACACCACGATCTGTATAAACATGGAAATGTCTACACCGCTATCTGTATAAACATGGAAATATCTACACAACTATCTGCATAAACATGGAAATATCTACACCGCTATCTCTATAAATATTGAAATACCTACAACGCTATCTCTATAAACATGGAAATGCCTACACCGCTATCTTTATAAACAGGGAAATATCTACACGGCTAACTCCATAAACATGGAAATATCTACACAACCACCTGTATAAACACGGAAATATCTACACTGTTATCTCTATAAACACGGAAATATCTACACCACCATCTGTATAAACATGCAAATATCTTCACAGTCATCTGTATAAACAAGGAAATGTCTACACCACCATCAATATATACTTGGAAATATCTACACTGCCATCGGTATACACATGGAAATATCTGCAGAACTATCTCTATAAACATGGAAATATCTACACCGCAATCTCTATAAACATGGAAATATCTACATCTCAATCTCTATAAACTTGAAAATATCTACACCGCCATTTCCAGAAACATGGAACTATTCGCATCACCATCTGTATAAACATGGAAATATCAACACCACTATCTGTATAAACATGGAAATATCTTCACTGCCATCTGTATAAAGATGGAAGTATCTACACCGCGAGCTGTATAAACATGGAAATATCTACACCGCTATTTGTATAAACATGGAAATAACAACACAGCTATCTGTATGAACATGGAAATTTCTACACCGCTATCTGTATAAACATGGAAATATCTACACTGTTATCTCTATAAACTTGGAAATATCTACACCGCCATCTATATAAACATGCAAATACATGCACAGTCATCTGTGTAAACATGGAAATATGTACACCAACATCTCTATACACATGGAAATATCTTCACTTCCAACAGCATACACATGGAAATATCTACACAGCCATCTGTATAAACATGGAAATATCTACACCGCTATCTCTATAAACATGGAAATACCAACACCGCTATCTCTATAAACATGGAAATATCTGCACCACAATCTCTATAAACATGGAAATATCTACACCGCCATGTCTATAAACATGAAAACATCTACACTGCCATCTCCAGAAACATGGAACTGTCTACACCGCCATCTATATAAACATGGAAATATTGACACCACTATCCGTATAAACATGGAAATATCTACACTGACATGTGTATAAAGATCGAAATATCTACAACGCGAGCTGTATAAACATGGAAATATCTACACCGCTATCTGTACAAACATGGAAATACCAACACCGTTATCTGTATAAACATTGAAATATCTACACCGCTATCTGTATAAAAATGGAAATATCTACAACGCTATCTGTGTAAACATGGAAATATCTTCGCAGCTATCAGTGTAAACTTGGAAATATCTACACAGCTATCTGTGCAAAGATGGAAATATCTACACCGCTATCTCTGTAAACATGGAAATATCTACACCGCTATCTGTATAAATTTGGAAATAACTACACCGCTATCGGTATAAACATGGAAATACCAACACCGCTATCTGTATAAACATGGAAATATCTACACCGCTATCTGTATAAATACGGAAATATCTTCACCACTGTCTCAATGAACATGGAAATACCTACACCGTCATCTCTATACATGTGGAAATATCTACATCGCTATCCCTATAAACATAGAAATATATACAAGGCCATCTCTATAAACATGGAAATATCTACACCGCCATCTGCATGACCATGGAAATATCTACACCGCTGTCTGTATAAACATGGAAATATCTACAATGCTATCTGTATAAACATGGAAATATCTACACAGCTATCTGTGTTAACTTGGAAATATCTACATAGCTATCTGTGTAAAGATGGAAATATCTACACCACAATCTGTGGAAAGATGAAAATATCTACACCGCTATCTCTGTAAACATGGAAATATCTGCACCACTATCTGCATAAACATGGAAATGTCTACACCGCCATCTGTATAAAGATGGAAATATCTACACCGCGAGCTGTATAAACTTGGAAATATCTACAACGCAATCTGTATAAACGTGGAAGTATCTACACCGCAATCTGTATAAACGTGGAAATATCTACAATGCTATCTGTATAAACGTGGAAATATCTACTTCAATTTCCGTATAAACATGGAAATATATACACCGCTATCTGTATAAACATGGAAATATCTACACCACGATCTGTATAAACATGGAATTGCCTACACCGCTATCTTTATAAACATGGAAATATCTACACCACTATCTGCATAAACACGGAAATATATACACCGCTATCTCTATAAATATTGAAATACCTACAACGCTATCTGTATCAACATGGAAATATCAAAAACAATATATGTGTAAACATGGAAATATCTACACCGTTATCTGTAAAAACATCGGAATATCTACAACAATATCTGTGTAAACATGGAAATATCTACACAGCTATCTGTGTAAACATGGAAATATCTACACCACTATCTGTGTAAAGATGAAAATATGTACACCGTAATCTGTGCAAATATCAAAATATATACTACGCTATCTCTGTAAACATGAAAATATCTACCCCGTTATCTGTATAAACATGGAAATATCTACAACGCTATCTGTATAAAAATGGAAATATCTCCACCGCTATCTGTATAAACATGGAAATATCTACACCACTATCAGTATAAACATTGAAATATCTACGTCGCTATCTGTATAAACATGGAAATATCTCCAGCGCTATCTCTATAAACATGGAAATAACTACACCGTTATCTTTGTAAACATGGAAATATCTACACTGCAACCTGTATAAACATGGAAATATCTACAACACTATCTGTGTAAACATGGGAATACCTTTACAGCTATCTGTGTAAACATGGAAATATGTACACAGCTATCTGTGTAAAGATGGAAATGTCTACCCCGCAATATGCGCAATTATGGAATATCTACACAGCTATCTCTGTAAACATGCAAATATCTACACCGCTATCTGTATAAACATGGAAATACCTACACCGCTATCTGTATGAACATGGAAATATCTACACTGCTATGTCTATAAACATAGAAATATCTAAAACGCCACCTCAATAAACATGGAAATATCTACACCGCCATCAGCATAAACATGGAAATAAATACACCGCCGTCTGTATAAACATGGAAATATCTACACCGCCATCTCTATAAACATACAAACATCTACAGTGCCATCTGTAGAAAGATGGAAATATCTACAACGAGATCTGCATAAACATGGAAATATATACACCTCTACCTGCATAAACATGGAAGTACCTACACAGCTATCTGTATAAATATGGAAATATTTACACTGCTATCTCTATGAACATGGAAATGTCTACACCGCTATCTATATAAACATGGAAACATCTACATGCGTATCTCTATAAACATGGAAATGTCTACACCGCTGTCGGTATAAACATGGAAATACATTCATGGCTACCTCTATAAACATGGAAATATCTACCCCGCCAGTTTTATGAACATGGGAATACCTACACAGTCATCTGTATAAACATGGAAATATCTAAACCGCTATCTGTATAAACATGGAAATATCTACACCGCTATCTGTATAAACATGGAAATATCTACACCGCTATCTGTATAAACATGGAAACATCTACATCGCTACCTGTATAAACATGGAAATATCCCCAGAGCTATCTCTATAAACATGGAAATATCTACACCGCCATCTGCATAAACATGGAAATATCTACACTACCATCTGTATAAACATGGAAATATCTACACCACCATCTGCATAAATAGGGAAATATTTACATCGCTATCTTTATACACATGGAAATATCTACACGGCTATCTGTGTAAACTTGGAGATATCTACACCGCTATCTCTATATACATGGAAATATCTAAACCGCCATCTGTAAAAACATGGAAATATCTTCACAGTCATCTGTATAAACATGGACATATCTACACCACCATTTCTATAAACATGGAAATATCTACACTGCTATCTGCATACACATGGAAATAGCTACACAGCTATCTGTATAAACATGGAAATATATACATCGCTATCTGTATAAACATGGAAATAACTCCACCGCTATCAGTATAAACATGGAAATATCTACACCGCTATCTATATAAATATGGAAATATCTACACCGCTATCTCTATAAACATGGAAATATCTACACCACCATCTCTATAAACATGGAAATATATACACTGCCATCTGTATTCATTTGGAAATATCTACACAGCCATCTCTATAAACATGGAAATATCTACACTGCTATCTCTATGAACATGGAAATACCTACACGGCTATCTCTATAAACATGGTAATATCTACACCACCATCTCTATAAACAAGAAAATATCTACACCGCCATCTCCATAATCATGGAAATAACTACACCACCATCTGTATAAACTTGGAAATATCTACACCGCTTTCTTTATAAACATGGAAACATCTACACTGCCATCTGTATAAAGATGGAAATATCTATACCGCGAGCTGTATAAAAATGGAAATATCTAAAACGCTATCTGTATAAACATAGAAATACAAACTCCGCTATCTGTAAAAACGTGGCAATATCTACACCGCTGTCTGTATAAACATAGAGAGCTACACCACTATCTCTATAAACATGGAAATACCTACAGCGCCATCTCTATAAACATGGAAATATCTACACCACTATCTGTATAAACATGGAAATACCTACACCGCGATCTGTATAAATATGGAAATATCTACACCGCTATCTTTATAAACATGGAAATGTCTACACCGCCATGTGTATAAACATGGAAATATCTAAACCGATATCTCTATAAACATGAAAATATCTACACCAACATCTTTATAAACATGGAAATAGCTACACCGAGTTCTGCATAAACATGGAAATAACTACACTGCCGTCTGTATAAACATGGAAATACGTACACAGCCATCTCTATGAGCAAGGAAATATCTACACCACTAAGTGTATAAAAATGGGAATATTTACACCGCTATGTGTATAAACATGGAAACATCTACACCACTATCTCTATAAACATGGAAATATAAACACCGCTATCGGTATAAATATGAAAATATCTACACTGCTCCCTGTATAAACATGGAAATATCTACACTGCTATCTGTTTAAAACGGAAATATCTACAACCATATCTGTGTAAACATAGAAATATCTACACTGCTATCTCTATAAAGATGGAAATATCTACACCACTGTCTGTATAATCGTGGAAATATCTACACCGCTACCTGTATAAACGTGGAAATATCTACACCGCTATTGGTATAAACGTGGAAATATCTACAGCGCTATCTGTATAAACATGGAAATATTTGCAATGCTATCTGTGTAAACTTGGAAATATCTACACAGCTATCAGTGTAAACTTGGAAATATCTACACCGCTATCTGTGTAAAGATGGAAATATCTACACAGCAATCCGTGCAAAGATGGAAATATCTACACCGCTATCTGTACAAACATGGAAATATCTTCACCGTTATCTGTATAAATATGGAAATGTCTACACCACTATCTGTATAAACTTGGAAATATCTACACAGTCATTTTTATAAACATGGACATATCTTCACTGCTATCTGTATGAAGATGGAAATGTCTGCACCGCTATCTCTATGAACATGGAAATGTCTACACCACTCTCTGTATAAACATTGAAATATCTACATGGCTATCTTTATAAACATGGAAATATCTACACTGTCATCTGTATAAACATGGAAATAACTACAAAGCCTTCTCTAAATACATGGAAATATCTACACCGCTATCTGTATGAACATGGAAATATCTACACCGCTATCTGTATAAACATGGAAAAATCTACACCGCCATGTGTATAAACATTGAAATATCTACATCGTCATCTGTATAAACATGGAAATATAACACCGCTATCTGTATAAACATGGAAATATCTACACCGTCATCTGTATAAACATGGAAATATAACACCGCTATCTGTGTAAACTAGGCAATATCTACACCGCTATCTCTATAAACTTGGAAATGTCTGCACCGCTATCTGTATAAACTTGGAAATATCTACACTACTATCTCTATAAACATGGAAATATCTACACCACCATCTGTATAAACATGGAAATATCAACACATTCATCTGTATAAACATGGAAATATGTACACCACCATCTCTATAAACATGGAAATATCTACACTGCCATCTGTATACACATGGAAATATCTACACAGCCATCAGTATAAACATGGAAACATCTCCACCGCTATCTGTATAAACATGGAACTATCTACACCACTATCTGTATAAACATGGAAATAACTACAACGCTATCTGTGTAAACATGGAAATATCTACACAGCTATCTGCGTAAACATGGAAATATCTACACCGCAATCTGTGCAAAGATGGAAATATCTACACCGCTATCTCTGTAAACACGGAAATATCTACACCGCTATCTGTATAAACATCGAGATATTTACATCGCTATCTGTATAAACAGGGAAAAATCTCCACCGCTATCTCTATAAACATGGAACTCTCTACACCGCAATCTGTATAAACATGGAAATATCTACAATGCTATCTGTGTAAACATGAAAATATCTACACAGATATTTGTGTAAACATGGAAATAACTACAACGCTATCTGTGTAAACATGGAAATATCTACACCGCAATCTGTTCAAGGTTGGAAATATCTACACCGCTATCTCTGTAAACATGGAAATATCTACACCGCTATCTGTATAAACATGGAAATATATACACCGCTATCTGTATAAACATGGGCATACCTAAACCGCTGTATGTATAAATGTGGAAATGTCTACACCGCTATCTCTGTAAACATGGAAATATCTACACCGATGCCTGTTTAAAAATGGAAATTTCTACACCGCAATCTGTGCAAACATGGAAATTTCTAAACCGCTGTCTGTGTAAACATGGAAATATCTACACTGCTACCTGTATAAACATGGAAATATCTACACTGCTCTCTGTATAAACAAGGAAATATCTACACCGCCACGTGTATAAATATGGAAATAACCACACAGTAATCTGTATAAACATGGAAATATCTGCACAGCTATCTATATAAACATGGAAATATCTACACCGCCATCTGTTTAAACATGGAAATAAGTACACAGTCATATGTATTAACATGGAAATATCTACACTACCATAAGTATAAACATGGAAATATCTACACTGCCATCTGTATAAACATGGAAATGTATACACAGCCATCTCTATAAATGTGGAAATAGCTACACCGCTATCTGTATAAAAATGGAAATTGCCACTCCGCTGTCTGTATGAACATGGAAATATCTACACCACCGTCTGTAAAAACTTGGAAATATCTACACAGTCATCGGAGTAAACATGGAAATATCTACACCTCCACCTGTATAAACATGGAAATATCTACACTGCCATGTGTATACACATGTAAACATCTACACAGCCATCTGTATAAACATGGAAATACCTACACTGCTATCTGTATAAACATGGAAATATCTACACCGCAATCTTTATAAACATGGAAATATCTACACCGCTATATGTATAAATGTGGAAATAACTACACCGCTATCTCTATAAGCATGGAAATATCTACATCGCTATCTGTATAAACATAGAAATTACTACACCGCTATCTCTATAAACATGGAAATATCTACACCGCCATCTGTAAAAACATGGAAATATGTACACAGACATCTGTATAAACATGGAAATATCCACACCTCCGTCAGAATAAACATGGAAATATCTACACAGCTATCTCTATAAACCTGGAAATAGCTAAACCGGTATCTGTATAGTCATAGAAATATCCACACCGCTATGTGTATAAACACGGAAATATCTACACCGCCATCTCTATAAACATGAAAATATCTACAGAGTCCTGTGTATAAACATGGAAACATCCACACCTCCATCTCTATAAACATGGAAATATCTACAGTGACATCTGTATACACATGGAAATATCTACAATGCCATCTGTACACACATGGAAATAACTACACAGCCATCTGTATAAACATGGAAATATCTACACCGCTATCTCTATAAACATGGACATACCAACAACGCTAATTGTATAAACATGGAAACATCTACACTGCCATTTGCATGAACATGTAAATATCTCCACCGCTATCGGTATAAACATGGAAATATCTACACGGCTATCTCTATAAACATGGAAATATCTACACCGCCATCTGAATAAACATAGAAAAAGTACACAGTCATCTTTATTAACATGGAAATATCTACCCCACCATCAGTATAAACATTTAAATATCTACCCTGCCATGTGTATAAACATGCAAATATTTACACAGCCATCTCTATAAACCCGGAAATAGCTACACCGCTATCTGCATAAACATGGAAATAGCCACACCACTATCTGTATAAACATGGAAATATCTACAGCACCATCTGTAAAAACATGGATATTTCTACACAGTCATCTGTATAAACATGGAAATATCTACACCTCCACCTGTATAAACATGGAAATATGTACACTGCCATGTGTATACACATGGAAACATCTACACAGCCATCTGTATAAACATGGAAATGTCTACACCGCTATCTCTCCAAACATGGAAATATCTACACCGCTATCCATATAATCATGGAAATAAAAACACCGCTATTTGTATAAAAATGGTAATATCTACACCGCTATCTATATAAACATGGAAATATCTACTCCGCTATCTCTATAAACATGGAAATATATACACCGCTATCTCTAAAAACATGGAAATATCTACACCGCAATCTCTATAAACGTGGAAATATCTACACCGCCATCGCTATAAACATGGAAATATCTACACTGCCATATACATAAACAAGGTAATATCTACACCGCCATCTATATAAACATGGAAATATCTACACAGTCATGTGTATAAACATCGAAACATCTTCACCTCCATCTGTACAAACATGGAAATATCTACACTGCCATCTGTATACACATGGAAATATCTACACCGCCATCTGTATAAACATGGAAATATCTACACGGCTATCTCTATAAACATGGAAATACCTACACCGATATGTGTAAAACCTGGAAATACCTACACCGCTATCTGTATAAACATGGAAATATCTACACCGCCATCTGCATAAACATGGAAATACCTACACAGTCATCTGTATAAACATGGAAATATCTACCCCACCATCGGTATAAACATGGAAATACCTACACCGCCATCTGTATAAACATGGAAACATCTACACAGCCATCTCCATGAATATGGAAATAGCTACACAGTTATATGTATAAACATGGAAATAGCCACATCGCTATCTGTATAAACATGGAAATAGCCACACCGCTATCTGTATAAACATGGAAATAGCCACATCGCTATCTGTATAAACATGGAAATATCTACACCGCCATATGGAAAAACATGGATATATCTGCACAGTCATCTGTATAAAAATGGAAATATCTACAACTCCATCTGTATAAACATGGAAATATCTACACTGCCATGTGTATACACATGGAAACAACTACACTGCCATCTCTATAAACATGGAAATATTTACACCGCTATCTCTATAAACATGGAAATATCTACAAAGCCATCTGTATAAACATGGAAATACCTACACAGTCATGTGTAGGAAAATGGAAATATCTACACTGCCATCTGTATAAACATAGAAATATCTACACAGCCCTCTGTATATATATGGACATCTCTGCATAGGCATCTGTATAAACATGGAAATATCTGCACCGCTATCGGCATAAACATGGAAATACCTACACCGCTGTCTCTATAAACATGGAAATATGTACACCGCTATGTGTATAAACATGGAAATATCTCCACTGCTGTCTGTATAAACATGGAAATATCTCCACCGTTATCTGTAAAAACATGGAAATATCTACACCGCCATCAGTATAAAAATGGAAATATCTACAGCGCTATCTGTATAAATATGGAAATATCTACATCGCTATCTGTATAAACATGGAAATATCTACACGGCTATCTCTATAAACATGGAAATATCTACACCGCCATCTCTATAAACATGTAAATATCTACACTGCCATCTCCATAAACATGGAACTATCTACACCGCCATCTGTATAAACATGGAAATATCTACACTGCCATCTGTATAAAGATGTAAATATCTACACTGCGAGCTGTATAAACATGGAAATATCTACACCGCTATCTCTATAAACATGGAAATATCTACACCGCTTGCTCTATAAAAATGGAAATATATACACCGCCATCCCTGTAAACATGGAAATATCCACAACACCATCTACATAAACAAGAAAATATCTATATCGCCGTCTATATAAACTTGGAAATATCTACAACGCTATCTCTATAAACATGGAAATATCTACACCGCCATCTGTAAAAGCATGGAAATATCTACAAAGTCATCTGTATAAACATGGAAGAATCTACACTACCGTCTGTATAAACTTGGAAATACCTACACTGCCATCTGTATACACATGGAAATAACTACACAGCCATGTGTACAAACATGGAAATATCTACACCACTATCTCTATAAACATGGAAATACCTGCACCGTTATCTCAATAAACATGGTAATATCTACACTGGTATCTCTATAAACATGGAAATACCAACACCGCTATCTCTACAAACATGGAAATATCCACACCACTATCTCTACAAACATGGAAATAACTACACCGCCATCTCTATAAACATGAAGATATCTACACTGCCATCTCCATAAACATGGAAATACCTACACCGCCATCTGTATAAACATGGAAATATTTACACAGCTATCTGTGTAAACATGGAAATAGCAACACCGCTATCTGTATAAACATGGAAATACGTACACAGCTATCTGTATAAACATGGAAATACCTCACACGCTATCTCTATAAACAAGGAAATATCTACATTGCCATCTATGTAAACATGGAAATATCTACACCGCCATCTGTATAAACCTGGAAATACCTACACAGTCATCTCTATAAACATGGAAATACCTACACCAGCATTTGTATAATAATGGCGATATCTACACTGCCATATGTATAAACATGGAAATATCTACACAGCCATCTCTATAAACATGGAAATAGCTAAACCGCTATCTGTATAAAAATGGAAATAGCCACACCGAAATCTGTATAAACATGGAAATATCTACACCGCTGTCTGTATAATCATGGAAATATCTACACCTCTATATGTATAAATATGGAAATAACTACACCACTATCTCTATAACCATGGAGATATCTACACTGCTATCTGTATAAACATAGAAAGAACTACACTGCTATCTGTATAAACATGGAAATATCTACACCGCCATCCGTGTAAACGTGGAAATATCTACAAAGTCATTTGTATAAACATGGAAATATCTACACCGTCATCTGTATAAAGATGGAAATACCTACACAGCTATCTGTATAAACCTGGAAATATCTACACCACTATCTGTATAAACTTGGAAATATCTACACCGCTATCTAAATAAACATGGAAATACCTGCAATGCTATCTGTATAAACATGCAAGTATCTACACCACTATCTATATAAATGCGGAAATATCTACATCGCTATCTGTATAAACATGGAAACCTCTCCACCGCTATCTGTATAAAAATGGAACTATCTTCACCGCTATCTTAATATACATGGAAATATCTACATCACCATCTGTATAAATAGGAAAATATCTACACCGCTATCTGTATATTCATGGAAATATCTACACCGCCATCTACATAAACAAGGAAATAACTACACCGCCATCTGTATAAACATTGAAATAACTTCACCGCCATCTGTATGAACCTAGAAATATCTACACTGCCATCTGTAGAAAGATGGAAATATCTACACCGCGATCTGTGTAAACATGGATATATCTACACCGCGACCTGTGTAAACATGGAAATATCTACACCGCTATCTGTATAAACATGGAAATATCTACACCACTATCTGTATAAACATGGAAATATCTGCACCGCAATCTGTATAAACATGGAAATATCTACAGCGATATCTTTATAAATATGGGAATATCTACACGGCTATCTCTATAAACATGGAAATGTCTTCACCGGTATCTGTGTAAACATGGAAATATCTACACGGCTATCTCTATAAACATGGAAATATCTACACCGCCATCTGTTTAAACATGGAAATAAGTACACAGTCATCTGTATTAAGATGGAAATATCTACCTCACCATCAGTATAAACATGGAAATATCTACACTGCCATCTGTATAAACATGGAAATATATACACAGCCATCTCTTTAAACATGGAAATAGCTACACCGCTATCTGTATAAACATGGAAATAGACACACCGCTATCTGTATGAACATGGAAATATCTACACCACCATCTGTAAAAACATGGAAATATCTACACAGTCATCGGAATAAACATGGAAATATCTACACTTGCACCTGTATAAACATGGAAATATCTACACTGCTATCTGTATAAACATGGAAATATCTACACCGCAATGTTTATAAACATGGAAATATCTACGCCGCTATATGTATAAATGTGGAAATAACTACACCGGTATCTCTATAAGCATGGAAATATCTCCATCGCTATCTGTATAAACATAGAAATAACTACACCGCTATCTCTATAAACATGGAAATATCTACACCGCCATCTGTATAAACGTGGAAATATCTACACCGCTATCTCTATAAATTTGGAAATATCTACACCGCCATCCGCATAAACACCAAAATATCTACACCACCATCTCTATAAACATGGAAATATCTACACCGCCATCTTTATATACATGTTTACATCAACATCGCCACCTGTATAATCATGGAAATATCCACACTGCTGTCTGTATAAACATGGAAATATCTACACCGCCATCTGTAAAAACATGGAAATATGTACGCAGTCATCTGTATAAACATGGAAATATCTACACATCCATCAATATGAACATGGAAATATCTACACTGCTATCTCTATAAACATGGAAATAGCTACACCGCTATCTGTATAATCATGGAAGTAGCCACACCGCAATCTGTATAAACATGGAAATATCTACACTGCCATCTGTATAAACATGGAAATATCTACACAGTCATGTTTGTAAACATGGAAACCTCCGCACTTCCATCTGTATAAACATGGAAATATCTACACTGCCATCTGTATACACATGGAAATATCTACACATTCATGTGTATAAACATGGAAACCTCCACACTTCCATCTGTATAAACATGGAAATACCTACACTGCCATCTGTATACACATGGAAATATCTAAAGAGCCATCTGTATAAACATGGAATTATCTACACCGCTATCTCTATAAACATGGAAATACCTATACTGCTATCTGTATAAACATGGAAATACCTATACTGCCATCTGTATAAACATGGAAATATTTCCACCGCTATCTGTATAAACATGGAAATATCTACACCTCTATCTGTATAAACATGGAAATATCTACACAGCCATCAGTATAAACATGGAAATATCTACACCGCCATCTGTATAAACATGGAAATACCAACACAGTCATCTGTATAAACATGGAAATATCTACCCCACCATCTGTACAAACATGGAAATATCTACACCACCATCTGTATAAACATGGAATTATCTACTCAGACATCTCTATAAGTATGGAAACAGCCACACCGTTATCTGTATAAACTTTGAAATTGCCATAGCGCAATCTGTATAAACATGGAAATATCTACACCGCCAGCTGTACAAACATGGAAATATCAGCACAGCCATCTGTATAATCATGGAAATATCCACACTGCCGTCTGCAAAAACATGGAAATATCTACACGGCCATCTGTAAAAACATGGAAATATGTACACAGTCATCTGTATTAACATGGAAATATCCACACCTCCATCAGAATGAACATGGAAATATCTACACCGCTATCTCTATAAACACGGAAATAGCTAAACCGGAGTATGTATAATCATGGAAGTATCCACACCGCTATGTGTATAAACACAGAAATATCTACACCGCCATCTCTATAAACATGGAAATATCTACACAGTCATGTGTATAAACATGGAAACATCCACACCTAAATCTGTATAAACATGGAAATAACTACAGGGACATCTGTATACACATGGAAATATCTACAGTGCCATCTGTATACACATGGAAATAACTACACAGCCATCTATATAAACATTGAAATATCTACACCGCTATCTCTATAAACATGGAAATACCTACACCTCTAATTGTATAAACATGGAAACCTCTACACCGCCATTTGCATAAACATGTAAATATCTCCACCGCTATCGGTATAAACATGGAAATATCTACAGCGCTATCTGTATATACATGGAAATATCTACACCGCTATCTGTATAATCATAGAAATTTGTACACCGCCATCTGTATAAACATGGAAATATCTACACAGTCATCTGTATAAACATGGAAATATCGACCCCACTATCTGTATAAACATGGAAATGTCTACAACGTCATCTGTATAAACATGGAAACATCTACACAGGCATCTCTATAAAATTGCAAATAGCTACACCGTTATCTGTGTAAATGTGGAAATATCTACACCGCAATCTCTATAAACATGGAAATAACTACACCGCTACGTGTGTAAAGATGAAAATTTCTACACCGCAATCTGTGCAAAGATGGAAATATCTACACCGCTGTCTGTGTAAACATGTAAATATCTACACAACTATCTGTATAAATATGAAAATATTTACACAGCTATCTGTAAAAACATGGAAATATCTACACCGTCATGTGTATAAACATGGAAATATCTACACCGTCATCTATATAAACATGGAATTATCTACACCGCCATCTGTATAAACATGGAAATATCTACACTGCCATCTCTATAAATATGGAAATAGCTACACCATTATCTGCATAAACATGGAAATAGCCAAACCGCCATCTGTATAAACATGGAAATAACTACACCGCCATCTGTAAAAACATGGAAATATTTACACAGTCATCTGTATAAACATGGAAATATCTACACCTCCATCTGTATAAACATGGAAATATCTAAACTGCCATGTGTATACACATGGAAAGATCTACACTGCCATCTGTATTAACATGGAAATATCTACCCCGCTATCTCTATAAACATGGAAATATCTACACCGCTATCTGTATAAACCTGGAAATAACACCGCTATCTGTATAAACATGGAAATATCTACATCGCTATCAGTATAAACATAGAATTAACTGCACTGCTATCTCTTTAAACATGGAAATATCTGCACCACCATCTGATAAACATGGAAATATCTACATCGACATCTGTATAAACATGGAAATATCTACACCGCTTTCTGTATAAATATGGAAATATCTACACCGCTATCTGTATAAACATGGAAATATCTACAACGCTGTCTCTATAAACATCGAAATAACTACACCGCCATCTCTATAAACATGAAAATATCTACACTGCCATCTCCATAAACATGGAACTATCTACACCGCCATCTGCATAAACATGGAAATATCTACACTGCCATCTGTATAAAGATGTAAATATATACACCGCGAGCTGTATAAACATGGAAATATCTACACAGCTATCTGTATAAACATGGAAATAGCAACAACGCTATCTGTATAAACATGGAAATACGTACACAGCTATCTGTGTACACATGGAAATAACTACACTGCAATCTGCATACACATGGAAATATCTACACAGCCATCTGTATCAACATGGAAATAACTACACCGCTATCTCTATAAACATGGAATTACCTACACCGCTATCTCTATAAACATTGAAATATCTACAACGATATCTCTATAAACATGGAAATATCTACACCACTATCTGTAAACATGCAAATATCTACACCATTATCTGCATAAACATGGAAATATCTACTATGCTATATGAAATAAATATGGAAATAACTACGACGCTATCTCTATAAATATGGAAATATCTACATCGCTATCTGTAAAAACATAAAAATAACTACATCGCTATCACTATAAACATGGAAATATCTACACCGCCATCTGCATAAACCTAGAAATATCTACACCGTCATCTGTATAAACATGGAAATATCTACACCGCTTTCTGTATAAATATGGAAATATCTACACCGCTATCTCTCTAAATTTCAAAATATCTACACCGCCATCTGCATAAACAACTAAATATCTACAACATCTGTATAAACATGGAAATATCTACACCGCCATCTCTATAAACATGGAAAATCAACACCGCCATTTGTACAATCATGGAAATATCCACATTGCCATCTCTATAAACATGGAAATATCTACACCGCCATTTGTAAAACTTGGAAATATGTACACAGTCATCTGTATAAACATGGAAAAATCTACACTGCTATCTGTGTAAAGATGGAAATCTCTACACTGCCATCTGTATAAATATGGAAATATCTACACCGGTATCTGTATAAACACGGAAATATCTACACCGCCATCTGTATAAACATGGAAATATCTACACAGTTGTCCCTATAAACATGGAAATATCTACACCACCATCAGTAAAAACGTGGAAATATCTACACAGTGATCTGTATAAACATGGAAATATCTACACAGTCGTCTGTAAACATGGAAATATGTACACCACCATCTGTATAATCTTGGAAATATCTACACTGCCATCTGTGTACACATGGAAATACCTACACTGCAACAAGTATACACATGTAAATATCTACACAGCCATCTGTACCAGCATGGAAATAATTACACCGCTATCTTTATAAACATGGAATTACCTACAACGCAATCTCTATAAACATGGAATTACCTACACCGCTATCTCTATAAACATGGAATTATCTACACCACTATCTCTATAAACATGGAAACATCTACACCGCCATCTCTATAAACATGTAAATATATACACTGACATCTCCATAAACAAAGAAGTATCTACATCACCATCTGTATAAACATGGAAATATCTGCACTGCCATCTGTATAAAGATGTAAATATCTACACCGCCAACTGGATAAACATGGAAATATCTACACCGCTATCTGAATAAACATGGAAATACCAACACCGCAATCTGTATCAATATGGAAATATCTACACCGCTACCTATATAAACATGGAAATATCTACACCGCTATCTGAATAAACATGGAAATATCTACACCGCGATCTGTATAAACGTGGAAATAACTGCATTGCTATCTGTATAAACATGGAAATATCTACACAGCTATCTGCATATACATGGAAATATCTACCCAGCTATCTTTATAAATATGGAAATATCTACACCGCTATCTCTATAAACATGGAAATTTCTACACCGCTATCGGTATAAACATGGAAATATCTACATGGCTATCTCTATAAAGATGGAAATATCTACACCGCCATCTGTATAAGCCTGTAAATACCTACACACTCATCTCTATAAACATGGAAATATCTACACCAGCGTCTGTATAAACATGGAAATATCTACACCGCCATCTGTATAAACGTGGAAATAACTGCACAGTCATTTGTATAAACATGGAAATATCTACATGGTCATCTGTATAAAGATGGAAGTATCTACACTACTGTCTGTATAAACATGGATATATCTACACCACTATCTGTACAAACTTGGAAATATCTACACCACTATCTGTAAAAACTTCTAAATATCTACAGCACTATCTGCATAAACATGGAAATATCTACACCGCCATCTGTATGAACATGGAAATACCTACACAGTCATCTGTATAAACATGGAAATATCTACCCCACCATCTGTATAAACATGAAAATATCTACACCGCCATCTGTTTAAGTATGGAAATAGCTACACCGTTGTCTGTATAAACATGGAAATAGCCACACCACTATCTGTATAAACATGGAAATATCTAAACCACCATTTGTATAAACATGGAAATATCAACACCGCGATCTGTATAAACATGCAAATATCTAAACCCCCATTTGTATATACTAGGAAATATCTACACCGCCATCTGTATAAACATGGAAATATCTACAGGGCTATCTGTATAAACATGGAAATAACTACCCCGCCATCAGTATAAACATGCAAATATCTACGCAGTCATCTGTATAAACATGTAAATATCTACAACAACAACTCAATAAACATGGAAATATCCAGACAGCCATATCTATACCCATGGAAATATCTACACAGCCATCTGTATAAACATGGAAATATCTACACCGCTATCTTTGTAAACGTGGAAATATCTACACCTCTATCTGTAGAATCATGGAAATATCTACATTGCTATCTGTATAAACATGGAAATATCTACAACGATATCTTTATAAAGATGGAAATATGTACACCGCTATCAGTATAAACATGGAAATACCTACACCGCTGTCTGTATAAACTTGGAAATATCTACAATACTATCTTTGTAAACTTGGAAATATCTACAACGCTATCTTTGTAAACACCTACAACACTATCTTTGTAAACATGGAAATATCTACACAGCTATCTTTGTAAACTTGGAAATATCTACACCGCTATCTGTGTAAAGATGGAAATATCTACACCGCAATCTGTGCAAAGATTGAAATATCTACAGCGCAATCTCTGGAAACATGGAAATATCTACACCGCAATCTGTGCAAAGATTGAAATATCTACACCGCTATCTCTGTAAACACGGAAATATCGACACCAACATCTATATAAACATGGAAATATCTACATTGCCATTTGAATAAACATGGAAATATCTACACAGCCGTCTCTATAAAAAAGGAAATATCTACACCGCTATCTGTATAAACATGGAAATACCTACACCGCTGTCTGTATAAACATGGAAATATCTACACCGCTATCCTTATAAACATGGAAATGTCAACACCACTATCCGTAAAAACATGGAAATATCTACACCGCTATCACTATAAACATGGAAATAACTGCAACGCTATCTGTGTAAACATGGAAATATTTACACCGCTATCTGTGTAAACATGGAAATATCTACAACGCTATCTGTATAAACATGGAAATATATACACTTCTATCTGTATAAATATGGAAATATCTACACCGCTATCCACATAAACATGGAAATACCTACACCGCTATCTGTATAAACATAGAAATATCTACACCACTATCACTATAAACATGGAAATATCAACACCGCTATCCTTAAAAACATGGAAATATCTGCACCGCTATCTGTATAAACATGGAAATATCTACACCGCTAACTTTATAAACATGGAAATATCTACACAGCCAGCTCTATAAACATGGAAATATCTACACCGCCATCTCTATAAACTAGGAAATATCTACACCACCATCTGCATAAACATAGAAATATCTACACGGCTATCTGTATAAACGTGGAAATGTCTACAACGCTATTTGCATAAACCTGGAAATATCTACATCAATAAGTGAAAAATCGTGGAAATATCTCCACCGCTATCTGTATAAATGTGGAAATATCTACACCGCTATCTGTATAAACGTGGAAATATCTACACCACTAACTGTATCAACATGCAAAAACCTACAACGCTATCTGCGTAAACATCGAAATATCTACACCGCTATCTGTGTAAAGATGGATATATCTACACCGCTGTCTGTGCAAAGATGGAAATATTTACAATGGTATCTCTGTAAACATGGATATATCTACACTGCTATCTGCATAAACTTGGAAATATCTACACCGCTATCTGTCTAAACATGGAAATATCTACCCCGACATCTGTATAAACATGGAAATATCTACACTGCTATCTGAATAAACATGGAGATATCTTCTCAGCTATCTGTATAAATATGGAAATATCTACACCGCTATCTCTTTAAACATGGAAATATCTACACCGCTATCTCTATAAATAAGGAAATATCTACACCGCTATCTCTATAAACATGGAAATAACTACACTGCCATCTGTATGAACATGCAAATATCCTCACAGTCATCTGTATAAACATTGAAATATCTACACAACCATCTCTATGAACATGGAAAAATCTATAATACCATCTTTATACACATGGAAATATCTTCAATTCCGTCTGTATAAACATGGAAGTATCTACACCGCTATCTCTACAAACATGGAAATATCCACACCGCTATCTGTATAAACATGGAAATATCTTCACCGCTATCTCTATTAACTTCGAAACATCTACGCCACTATCTGTATAAACATGGAAATATCTACACCGCTATCTGTATGAATATGGAAATATTTACAACGCTATCTGTGTAAATATGGAAATAACTACACCGCTATCTATATAAATATGGAAATATTTACACCGCTATCTCTATATACATGGAAAAATCTACACCGCTCTCTGTATAAACATGGAAATACCTACACTGTTATCTGTATAAACATGGATATATCTACAACGCTAATTGTGTAATCATGGAAATATCTACACACCTATCTGTGTAAACTTGGAAATATCTACACCGCCATCTGTATAAACATGGAAATATCTACAACACTATCCGTATAAATTTGGAAATATCTACACCGCTATCACTACAAACATGGAAATATCTACACCGCTATCTGTATTAACATGGAAACATCTACACCGCTATCTCTATAAACATGGAAATATCTGCACTGCCATCTGTATAAACATGCAAATATCCTCACAGTCATCTGTATAAACATGGAAATATCTACATCAGCATCTGTATAAACATGAAAATATCTACACAGCCATCTGTATACACTTGGAAATATCTACACAGCCATCTGTATAAACATGGAAATATCAACACCGCTATCTCTATAAACATGGAAATATCTACACCGGTATCTGTATAAACATGGAAAAGTCTACATCGCTATCTGCATAAAGATGGAAATATCTCCACGGCTGTCTGTATAAACATGCAAATATCGACACCGCTATCTGTATAAACATGGAAATATCTACACCGCTATCTGTATAAACATGGAAAATCTACAACAGTATCTCTGTAAACATGTAAATATCTACACAGCTATCTGTGTAAACTTGGAAATATCTACACCGCTATCTGTATAAACATGGAAATATCTACACAGCCATCTGTATAAACATGGAAATATCTACACTGCTATCTCTATAAACATGGAAAAACCTACACAGCTATCTCTAAAAACATGGAAATATCTACTCCGCAATCTCAATAAACATGGAAATATCTACACCGCCATCTCTATGAACATGAAAATGTCTACACCGCCATCTCCATAATCATGGAACTAACTACACCACCATCTGTATTAAAGTGGAAATATCTACACAGCTTTCTGTATAAACATGGAAACATCTACACTGCCATCCGTATAAAGATGGAAATATCTACACCGTGAACGGTATAAACATGGAAATATATAGACCACTATCTGTATAAATATAGAAATATTAACTCCGCTATCAGTATAAACGTGGCAATATCTACACCGCTGTCTGTATATACATGGAAATATCTAAACCACTATCTCTATAAACATGGAAATACCTACACAGCCATCTATATAAACATGGAAATATCTACACCGATATCTGCAGAAGCATGGACATATATACACCGCTATCAGTATAAACATGGAAATATCTACACCGTTGTCTGTATAAATATGGAATTAGCTACACCGCTATCTCTATAAACATGGAAATGTCTACACCGCTATTGGTATAAACACGGAAATATCTAAACCGATATGTCTATAAACATGAAAATATCTACACCAACATCTCTATAAACATGGAAATATCTACACCGTCTTCTGCATAAACATGGAAATACCTACACTGCCATCTGTATAAACATGGAAATATCTACACAGCCATGTCTATGAACATGGAAATATCTACACGGCTAACTGTATAAAAATGGAAATACCTACACCGCTATCTGTATAAACATGGAAGCATCTACACCACTATCCCCATAAACATGGAAATATCAACACCGCTAACCATATAAACATGGAAATATCTACAACGCTACCTGTATAAATATGGAAATATCTGCACCGCTATCACTATAAACATGGAAATACCTACATCTCTATCTCTATAACATGGAAAAATCTACACCGCCGTCTGTATAAACATGGAAATATCTACACCGCTATCTGTATAAACATGGAAATATCTACAACGCTATCTGTGTAAACATGGAAATATCTACAACGCTATCTGTGTAAACATGGAAATATATACACCGCTATCTCTATAAAGATTGAAATATCTACACCACTATCTGTATAATCGTGGAAATATCTACACCGCTATCTGTATAAATATGGAAATATTTACACCGCGATCTCTAAATACATGGAAATATCTACACCGCTATCTCTATAAAGATGGAAATGTCTACAGCTCTCTCTCTATAAACATGGAAATATCTACACTGCCATCTGTATAAACATGGAAATATCCACACAGTCATCTTTATATACATGGAAATATCTACACCGCTATCTTTATAAACATGGAAATATCTACACCGCTATCTCTATAAACATGGAAATATCTGCAGCGCCATCTGTATAAACATGGAAATATCAAAACAGTCATCTGTATAAACATGGAAACACCTACATCACCATCTGTATAAACATGAAAATATCTACACTGCCATCTGTATAAACATGGAAATATCTACACCGCTATCTGTGTAAACATGGAAATAACTACACCGCAATCTGTGCAAAGATGGAAATATCTACTCCACTATCTCTGTAAACATGGAAATACCTACACTGCTATCTGTATAAACATGGAAATATCTACACCGCTATCTGTATAAATATGGAAATATCTACACTGCTATCTCTATAAACATGGAAATATCTACACCGCTATCTGTATAAACATGGAAATATATACACTGCTATCTCTATAAACATGGATATAGCTATAGTGCCATGTGTATAAACATGCAAATATCTACACAGTCAGCTGTATAAACATGGAAATATCTACACTGCCATCTCTATAAACATGGAAATATGTATAGCACTCACTGTATTAAGATGCAAATATCTACATCGCTATCTGTATAAACATGGAAATATCTACAACGCTATCTGTATAAAAATGGAAATATCTCCACCGCTATCTGTATAAACATGGAAATATCTACACCACTATCAGTATAAACATTGAAATATCTACGTCGCTATCTGTATAAACATGGAAATATCTCCAGCGCTATCTCTATAAACATGGAAATAACTACACCGTTATCTTTGTAAACATGGAAATATCTACACTGCAACCTGTATAAACATGGAAATATCTACAACACTATCTGTGTAAACATGGGAATACCTTTACAGCTATCTGTGTAAACATGGAAATATGTACACAGCTATCTGTGTAAAGATGGAAATGTCTACCCCGCAATATGCGCAATTATGGAATATCTACACAGCTATCTCTGTAAACATGCAAATATCTACACCGCTATCTGTATAAACATGGAAATACCTACACCGCTATCTGTATGAACATGGAAATATCTACACTGCTATGTCTATAAACATAGAAATATCTAAAACGCCACCTCAATAAACATGGAAATATCTACACCGCCATCAGCATAAACATGGAAATAAATACACCGCCGTCTGTATAAACATGGAAATATCTACACCGCCATCTCTATAAACATACAAACATCTACAGTGCCATCTGTAGAAAGATGGAAATATCTACAACGAGATCTGCATAAACATGGAAATATATACACCTCTACCTGCATAAACATGGAAGTACCTACACAGCTATCTGTATAAATATGGAAATATTTACACTGCTATCTCTATGAACATGGAAATGTCTACACCGCTATCTATATAAACATGGAAACATCTACATGCGTATCTCTATAAACATGGAAATGTCTACACCGCTGTCGGTATAAACATGGAAATACATTCATGGCTACCTCTATAAACATGGAAATATCTACCCCGCCAGTTTTATGAACATGGGAATACCTACACAGTCATCTGTATAAACATGGAAATATCTAAACCGCTATCTGTATAAACATGGAAATATCTACACCGCTATCTGTATAAACATGGAAATATCTACACCGCTATCTGTATAAACATGGAAACATCTACATCGCTACCTGTATAAACATGGAAATATCCCCAGAGCTATCTCTATAAACATGGAAATATCTACACCGCCATCTGCATAAACATGGAAATATCTACACTACCATCTGTATAAACATGGAAATATCTACACCACCATCTGCATAAATAGGGAAATATTTACATCGCTATCTTTATACACATGGAAATATCTACACGGCTATCTGTGTAAACTTGGAGATATCTACACCGCTATCTCTATATACATGGAAATATCTAAACCGCCATCTGTAAAAACATGGAAATATCTTCACAGTCATCTGTATAAACATGGACATATCTACACCACCATTTCTATAAACATGGAAATATCTACACTGCTATCTGCATACACATGGAAATAGCTACACAGCTATCTGTATAAACATGGAAATATATACATCGCTATCTGTATAAACATGGAAATAACTCCACCGCTATCAGTATAAACATGGAAATATCTACACCGCTATCTATATAAATATGGAAATATCTACACCGCTATCTCTATAAACATGGAAATATCTACACCACCATCTCTATAAACATGGAAATATATACACTGCCATCTGTATTCATTTGGAAATATCTACACAGCCATCTCTATAAACATGGAAATATCTACACTGCTATCTCTATGAACATGGAAATACCTACACGGCTATCTCTATAAACATGGTAATATCTACACCACCATCTCTATAAACAAGAAAATATCTACACCGCCATCTCCATAATCATGGAAATAACTACACCACCATCTGTATAAACTTGGAAATATCTACACCGCTTTCTTTATAAACATGGAAACATCTACACTGCCATCTGTATAAAGATGGAAATATCTATACCGCGAGCTGTATAAAAATGGAAATATCTAAAACGCTATCTGTATAAACATAGAAATACAAACTCCGCTATCTGTAAAAACGTGGCAATATCTACACCGCTGTCTGTATAAACATAGAGAGCTACACCACTATCTCTATAAACATGGAAATACCTACAGCGCCATCTCTATAAACATGGAAATATCTACACCACTATCTGTATAAACATGGAAATACCTACACCGCGATCTGTATAAATATGGAAATATCTACACCGCTATCTTTATAAACATGGAAATGTCTACACCGCCATGTGTATAAACATGGAAATATCTAAACCGATATCTCTATAAACATGAAAATATCTACACCAACATCTTTATAAACATGGAAATAGCTACACCGAGTTCTGCATAAACATGGAAATAACTACACTGCCGTCTGTATAAACATGGAAATACGTACACAGCCATCTCTATGAGCAAGGAAATATCTACACCACTAAGTGTATAAAAATGGGAATATTTACACCGCTATGTGTATAAACATGGAAACATCTACACCACTATCTCTATAAACATGGAAATATAAACACCGCTATCGGTATAAATATGAAAATATCTACACTGCTCCCTGTATAAACATGGAAATATCTACACTGCTATCTGTTTAAAACGGAAATATCTACAACCATATCTGTGTAAACATAGAAATATCTACACTGCTATCTCTATAAAGATGGAAATATCTACACCACTGTCTGTATAATCGTGGAAATATCTACACCGCTACCTGTATAAACGTGGAAATATCTACACCGCTATTGGTATAAACGTGGAAATATCTACAGCGCTATCTGTATAAACATGGAAATATTTGCAATGCTATCTGTGTAAACTTGGAAATATCTACACAGCTATCAGTGTAAACTTGGAAATATCTACACCGCTATCTGTGTAAAGATGGAAATATCTACACAGCAATCCGTGCAAAGATGGAAATATCTACACCGCTATCTGTACAAACATGGAAATATCTTCACCGTTATCTGTATAAATATGGAAATGTCTACACCACTATCTGTATAAACTTGGAAATATCTACACAGTCATTTTTATAAACATGGACATATCTTCACTGCTATCTGTATGAAGATGGAAATGTCTGCACCGCTATCTCTATGAACATGGAAATGTCTACACCACTCTCTGTATAAACATTGAAATATCTACATGGCTATCTTTATAAACATGGAAATATCTACACTGTCATCTGTATAAACATGGAAATAACTACAAAGCCTTCTCTAAATACATGGAAATATCTACACCGCTATCTGTATGAACATGGAAATATCTACACCGCTATCTGTATAAACATGGAAAAATCTACACCGCCATGTGTATAAACATTGAAATATCTACATCGTCATCTGTATAAACATGGAAATATAACACCGCTATCTGTATAAACATGGAAATATCTACACCGTCATCTGTATAAACATGGAAATATAACACCGCTATCTGTGTAAACTAGGCAATATCTACACCGCTATCTCTATAAACTTGGAAATGTCTGCACCGCTATCTGTATAAACTTGGAAATATCTACACTACTATCTCTATAAACATGGAAATATCTACACCACCATCTGTATAAACATGGAAATATCAACACATTCATCTGTATAAACATGGAAATATGTACACCACCATCTCTATAAACATGGAAATATCTACACTGCCATCTGTATACACATGGAAATATCTACACAGCCATCAGTATAAACATGGAAACATCTCCACCGCTATCTGTATAAACATGGAACTATCTACACCACTATCTGTATAAACATGGAAATAACTACAACGCTATCTGTGTAAACATGGAAATATCTACACAGCTATCTGCGTAAACATGGAAATATCTACACCGCAATCTGTGCAAAGATGGAAATATCTACACCGCTATCTCTGTAAACACGGAAATATCTACACCGCTATCTGTATAAACATCGAGATATTTACATCGCTATCTGTATAAACAGGGAAAAATCTCCACCGCTATCTCTATAAACATGGAACTCTCTACACCGCAATCTGTATAAACATGGAAATATCTACAATGCTATCTGTGTAAACATGAAAATATCTACACAGATATTTGTGTAAACATGGAAATAACTACAACGCTATCTGTGTAAACATGGAAATATCTACACCGCAATCTGTTCAAGGTTGGAAATATCTACACCGCTATCTCTGTAAACATGGAAATATCTACACCGCTATCTGTATAAACATGGAAATATATACACCGCTATCTGTATAAACATGGGCATACCTAAACCGCTGTATGTATAAATGTGGAAATGTCTACACCGCTATCTCTGTAAACATGGAAATATCTACACCGATGCCTGTTTAAAAATGGAAATTTCTACACCGCAATCTGTGCAAACATGGAAATTTCTAAACCGCTGTCTGTGTAAACATGGAAATATCTACACTGCTACCTGTATAAACATGGAAATATCTACACTGCTCTCTGTATAAACAAGGAAATATCTACACCGCCACGTGTATAAATATGGAAATAACCACACAGTAATCTGTATAAACATGGAAATATCTGCACAGCTATCTATATAAACATGGAAATATCTACACCGCCATCTGTTTAAACATGGAAATAAGTACACAGTCATATGTATTAACATGGAAATATCTACACTACCATAAGTATAAACATGGAAATATCTACACTGCCATCTGTATAAACATGGAAATGTATACACAGCCATCTCTATAAATGTGGAAATAGCTACACCGCTATCTGTATAAAAATGGAAATTGCCACTCCGCTGTCTGTATGAACATGGAAATATCTACACCACCGTCTGTAAAAACTTGGAAATATCTACACAGTCATCGGAGTAAACATGGAAATATCTACACCTCCACCTGTATAAACATGGAAATATCTACACTGCCATGTGTATACACATGTAAACATCTACACAGCCATCTGTATAAACATGGAAATACCTACACTGCTATCTGTATAAACATGGAAATATCTACACCGCAATCTTTATAAACATGGAAATATCTACACCGCTATATGTATAAATGTGGAAATAACTACACCGCTATCTCTATAAGCATGGAAATATCTACATCGCTATCTGTATAAACATAGAAATTACTACACCGCTATCTCTATAAACATGGAAATATCTACACCGCCATCTGTAAAAACATGGAAATATGTACACAGACATCTGTATAAACATGGAAATATCCACACCTCCGTCAGAATAAACATGGAAATATCTACACAGCTATCTCTATAAACCTGGAAATAGCTAAACCGGTATCTGTATAGTCATAGAAATATCCACACCGCTATGTGTATAAACACGGAAATATCTACACCGCCATCTCTATAAACATGAAAATATCTACAGAGTCCTGTGTATAAACATGGAAACATCCACACCTCCATCTCTATAAACATGGAAATATCTACAGTGACATCTGTATACACATGGAAATATCTACAATGCCATCTGTACACACATGGAAATAACTACACAGCCATCTGTATAAACATGGAAATATCTACACCGCTATCTCTATAAACATGGACATACCAACAACGCTAATTGTATAAACATGGAAACATCTACACTGCCATTTGCATGAACATGTAAATATCTCCACCGCTATCGGTATAAACATGGAAATATCTACACGGCTATCTCTATAAACATGGAAATATCTACACCGCCATCTGAATAAACATAGAAAAAGTACACAGTCATCTTTATTAACATGGAAATATCTACCCCACCATCAGTATAAACATTTAAATATCTACCCTGCCATGTGTATAAACATGCAAATATTTACACAGCCATCTCTATAAACCCGGAAATAGCTACACCGCTATCTGCATAAACATGGAAATAGCCACACCACTATCTGTATAAACATGGAAATATCTACAGCACCATCTGTAAAAACATGGATATTTCTACACAGTCATCTGTATAAACATGGAAATATCTACACCTCCACCTGTATAAACATGGAAATATGTACACTGCCATGTGTATACACATGGAAACATCTACACAGCCATCTGTATAAACATGGAAATGTCTACACCGCTATCTCTCCAAACATGGAAATATCTACACCGCTATCCATATAATCATGGAAATAAAAACACCGCTATTTGTATAAAAATGGTAATATCTACACCGCTATCTATATAAACATGGAAATATCTACTCCGCTATCTCTATAAACATGGAAATATATACACCGCTATCTCTAAAAACATGGAAATATCTACACCGCAATCTCTATAAACGTGGAAATATCTACACCGCCATCGCTATAAACATGGAAATATCTACACTGCCATATACATAAACAAGGTAATATCTACACCGCCATCTATATAAACATGGAAATATCTACACAGTCATGTGTATAAACATCGAAACATCTTCACCTCCATCTGTACAAACATGGAAATATCTACACTGCCATCTGTATACACATGGAAATATCTACACTGCCATCTGTATAAACATGGAAATATCTACACGGCTATCTCTATAAACATGGAAATACCTACACCGATATGTGTAAAACCTGGAAATACCTACACCGCTATCTGTATAAACATGGAAATATCTACACCGCCATCTGCATAAACATGGAAATACCTACACAGTCATCTGTATAAACATGGAAATATCTACCCCACCATCGGTATAAACATGGAAATACCTACACCGCCATCTGTATAAACATGGAAACATCTACACAGCCATCTCCATGAATATGGAAATAGCTACACAGTTATATGTATAAACATGGAAATAGCCACATCGCTATCTGTATAAACATGGAAATAGCCACACCGCTATCTGTATAAACATGGAAATAGCCACATCGCTATCTGTATAAACATGGAAATATCTACACCGCCATATGGAAAAACATGGATATATCTGCACAGTCATCTGTATAAAAATGGAAATATCTACAACTCCATCTGTATAAACATGGAAATATCTACACTGCCATGTGTATACACATGGAAACAACTACACTGCCATCTCTATAAACATGGAAATATTTACACCGCTATCTCTATAAACATGGAAATATCTACAAAGCCATCTGTATAAACATGGAAATACCTACACAGTCATGTGTAGGAAAATGGAAATATCTACACTGCCATCTGTATAAACATAGAAATATCTACACAGCCCTCTGTATATATATGGACATCTCTGCATAGGCATCTGTATAAACATGGAAATATCTGCACCGCTATCGGCATAAACATGGAAATACCTACACCGCTGTCTCTATAAACATGGAAATATGTACACCGCTATGTGTATAAACATGGAAATATCTCCACTGCTGTCTGTATAAACATGGAAATATCTCCACCGTTATCTGTAAAAACATGGAAATATCTACACCGCCATCAGTATAAAAATGGAAATATCTACAGCGCTATCTGTATAAATATGGAAATATCTACATCGCTATCTGTATAAACATGGAAATATCTACACGGCTATCTCTATAAACATGGAAATATCTACACCGCCATCTCTATAAACATGTAAATATCTACACTGCCATCTCCATAAACATGGAACTATCTACACCGCCATCTGTATAAACATGGAAATATCTACACTGCCATCTGTATAAAGATGTAAATATCTACACTGCGAGCTGTATAAACATGGAAATATCTACACCGCTATCTCTATAAACATGGAAATATCTACACCGCTTGCTCTATAAAAATGGAAATATATACACCGCCATCCCTGTAAACATGGAAATATCCACAACACCATCTACATAAACAAGAAAATATCTATATCGCCGTCTATATAAACTTGGAAATATCTACAACGCTATCTCTATAAACATGGAAATATCTACACCGCCATCTGTAAAAGCATGGAAATATCTACAAAGTCATCTGTATAAACATGGAAGAATCTACACTACCGTCTGTATAAACTTGGAAATACCTACACTGCCATCTGTATACACATGGAAATAACTACACAGCCATGTGTACAAACATGGAAATATCTACACCACTATCTCTATAAACATGGAAATACCTGCACCGTTATCTCAATAAACATGGTAATATCTACACTGGTATCTCTATAAACATGGAAATACCAACACCGCTATCTCTACAAACATGGAAATATCCACACCACTATCTCTACAAACATGGAAATAACTACACCGCCATCTCTATAAACATGAAGATATCTACACTGCCATCTCCATAAACATGGAAATACCTACACCGCCATCTGTATAAACATGGAAATATTTACACAGCTATCTGTGTAAACATGGAAATAGCAACACCGCTATCTGTATAAACATGGAAATACGTACACAGCTATCTGTATAAACATGGAAATACCTCACACGCTATCTCTATAAACAAGGAAATATCTACATTGCCATCTATGTAAACATGGAAATATCTACACCGCCATCTGTATAAACCTGGAAATACCTACACAGTCATCTCTATAAACATGGAAATACCTACACCAGCATTTGTATAATAATGGAGATATCTACACTGCCATATGTATAAACATGGAAATATCTACACAGCCATCTCTATAAACATGGAAATAGCTAAACCGCTATCTGTATAAAAATGGAAATAGCCACACCGAAATCTGTATAAACATGGAAATATCTACACCGCTGTCTGTATAATCATGGAAATATCTACACCTCTATATGTATAAATATGGAAATAACTACACCACTATCTCTATAACCATGGAGATATCTACACTGCTATCTGTATAAACATAGAAAGAACTACACTGCTATCTGTATAAACATGGAAATATCTACACCGCCATCCGTGTAAACGTGGAAATATCTACAAAGTCATTTGTATAAACATGGAAATATCTACACCGTCATCTGTATAAAGATGGAAATACCTACACAGCTATCTGTATAAACCTGGAAATATCTACACCACTATCTGTATAAACTTGGAAATATCTACACCGCTATCTAAATAAACATGGAAATACCTGCAATGCTATCTGTATAAACATGCAAGTATCTACACCACTATCTATATAAATGCGGAAATATCTACATCGCTATCTGTATAAACATGGAAACCTCTCCACCGCTATCTGTATAAAAATGGAACTATCTTCACCGCTATCTTAATATACATGGAAATATCTACATCACCATCTGTATAAATAGGAAAATATCTACACCGCTATCTGTATATTCATGGAAATATCTACACCGCCATCTACATAAACAAGGAAATAACTACACCGCCATCTGTATAAACATTGAAATAACTTCACCGCCATCTGTATGAACCTAGAAATATCTACACTGCCATCTGTAGAAAGATGGAAATATCTACACCGCGATCTGTGTAAACATGGATATATCTACACCGCGACCTGTGTAAACATGGAAATATCTACACCGCTATCTGTATAAACATGGAAATATCTACACCACTATCTGTATAAACATGGAAATATCTGCACCGCAATCTGTATAAACATGGAAATATCTACAGCGATATCTTTATAAATATGGGAATATCTACACGGCTATCTCTATAAACATGGAAATGTCTTCACCGGTATCTGTGTAAACATGGAAATATCTACACGGCTATCTCTATAAACATGGAAATATCTACACCGCCATCTGTTTAAACATGGAAATAAGTACACAGTCATCTGTATTAAGATGGAAATATCTACCTCACCATCAGTATAAACATGGAAATATCTACACTGCCATCTGTATAAACATGGAAATATATACACAGCCATCTCTTTAAACATGGAAATAGCTACACCGCTATCTGTATAAACATGGAAATAGACACACCGCTATCTGTATGAACATGGAAATATCTACACCACCATCTGTAAAAACATGGAAATATCTACACAGTCATCGGAATAAACATGGAAATATCTACACTTGCACCTGTATAAACATGGAAATATCTACACTGCTATCTGTATAAACATGGAAATATCTACACCGCAATGTTTATAAACATGGAAATATCTACGCCGCTATATGTATAAATGTGGAAATAACTACACCGGTATCTCTATAAGCATGGAAATATCTCCATCGCTATCTGTATAAACATAGAAATAACTACACCGCTATCTCTATAAACATGGAAATATCTACACCGCCATCTGTATAAACGTGGAAATATCTACACCGCTATCTCTATAAATTTGGAAATATCTACACCGCCATCCGCATAAACACCAAAATATCTACACCACCATCTCTATAAACATGGAAATATCTACACCGCCATCTTTATATACATGTTTACATCAACATCGCCACCTGTATAATCATGGAAATATCCACACTGCTGTCTGTATAAACATGGAAATATCTACACCGCCATCTGTAAAAACATGGAAATATGTACGCAGTCATCTGTATAAACATGGAAATATCTACACATCCATCAATATGAACATGGAAATATCTACACTGCTATCTCTATAAACATGGAAATAGCTACACCGCTATCTGTATAATCATGGAAGTAGCCACACCGCAATCTGTATAAACATGGAAATATCTACACTGCCATCTGTATAAACATGGAAATATCTACACAGTCATGTTTGTAAACATGGAAACCTCCGCACTTCCATCTGTATAAACATGGAAATATCTACACTGCCATCTGTATACACATGGAAATATCTACACATTCATGTGTATAAACATGGAAACCTCCACACTTCCATCTGTATAAACATGGAAATACCTACACTGCCATCTGTATACACATGGAAATATCTAAAGAGCCATCTGTATAAACATGGAATTATCTACACCGCTATCTCTATAAACATGGAAATACCTATACTGCTATCTGTATAAACATGGAAATACCTATACTGCCATCTGTATAAACATGGAAATATTTCCACCGCTATCTGTATAAACATGGAAATATCTACACCTCTATCTGTATAAACATGGAAATATCTACACAGCCATCAGTATAAACATGGAAATATCTACACCGCCATCTGTATAAACATGGAAATACCAACACAGTCATCTGTATAAACATGGAAATATCTACCCCACCATCTGTACAAACATGGAAATATCTACACCACCATCTGTATAAACATGGAATTATCTACTCAGACATCTCTATAAGTATGGAAACAGCCACACCGTTATCTGTATAAACTTTGAAATTGCCATAGCGCAATCTGTATAAACATGGAAATATCTACACCGCCAGCTGTACAAACATGGAAATATCAGCACAGCCATCTGTATAATCATGGAAATATCCACACTGCCGTCTGCAAAAACATGGAAATATCTACACGGCCATCTGTAAAAACATGGAAATATGTACACAGTCATCTGTATTAACATGGAAATATCCACACCTCCATCAGAATGAACATGGAAATATCTACACCGCTATCTCTATAAACACGGAAATAGCTAAACCGGAGTATGTATAATCATGGAAGTATCCACACCGCTATGTGTATAAACACAGAAATATCTACACCGCCATCTCTATAAACATGGAAATATCTACACAGTCATGTGTATAAACATGGAAACATCCACACCTAAATCTGTATAAACATGGAAATAACTACAGGGACATCTGTATACACATGGAAATATCTACAGTGCCATCTGTATACACATGGAAATAACTACACAGCCATCTATATAAACATTGAAATATCTACACCGCTATCTCTATAAACATGGAAATACCTACACCTCTAATTGTATAAACATGGAAACCTCTACACCGCCATTTGCATAAACATGTAAATATCTCCACCGCTATCGGTATAAACATGGAAATATCTACAGCGCTATCTGTATATACATGGAAATATCTACACCGCTATCTGTATAATCATAGAAATTTGTACACCGCCATCTGTATAAACATGGAAATATCTACACAGTCATCTGTATAAACATGGAAATATCGACCCCACTATCTGTATAAACATGGAAATGTCTACAACGTCATCTGTATAAACATGGAAACATCTACACAGGCATCTCTATAAAATTGCAAATAGCTACACCGTTATCTGTGTAAATGTGGAAATATCTACACCGCAATCTCTATAAACATGGAAATAACTACACCGCTACGTGTGTAAAGATGAAAATTTCTACACCGCAATCTGTGCAAAGATGGAAATATCTACACCGCTGTCTGTGTAAACATGTAAATATCTACACAACTATCTGTATAAATATGAAAATATTTACACAGCTATCTGTAAAAACATGGAAATATCTACACCGTCATGTGTATAAACATGGAAATATCTACACCGTCATCTATATAAACATGGAATTATCTACACCGCCATCTGTATAAACATGGAAATATCTACACTGCCATCTCTATAAATATGGAAATAGCTACACCATTATCTGCATAAACATGGAAATAGCCAAACCGCCATCTGTATAAACATGGAAATAACTACACCGCCATCTGTAAAAACATGGAAATATTTACACAGTCATCTGTATAAACATGGAAATATCTACACCTCCATCTGTATAAACATGGAAATATCTAAACTGCCATGTGTATACACATGGAAAGATCTACACTGCCATCTGTATTAACATGGAAATATCTACCCCGCTATCTCTATAAACATGGAAATATCTACACCGCTATCTGTATAAACCTGGAAATAACACCGCTATCTGTATAAACATGGAAATATCTACATCGCTATCAGTATAAACATAGAATTAACTGCACTGCTATCTCTTTAAACATGGAAATATCTGCACCACCATCTGATAAACATGGAAATATCTACATCGACATCTGTATAAACATGGAAATATCTACACCGCTTTCTGTATAAATATGGAAATATCTACACCGCTATCTGTATAAACATGGAAATATCTACAACGCTGTCTCTATAAACATCGAAATAACTACACCGCCATCTCTATAAACATGAAAATATCTACACTGCCATCTCCATAAACATGGAACTATCTACACCGCCATCTGCATAAACATGGAAATATCTACACTGCCATCTGTATAAAGATGTAAATATATACACCGCGAGCTGTATAAACATGGAAATATCTACACAGCTATCTGTATAAACATGGAAATAGCAACAACGCTATCTGTATAAACATGGAAATACGTACACAGCTATCTGTGTACACATGGAAATAACTACACTGCAATCTGCATACACATGGAAATATCTACACAGCCATCTGTATCAACATGGAAATAACTACACCGCTATCTCTATAAACATGGAATTACCTACACCGCTATCTCTATAAACATTGAAATATCTACAACGATATCTCTATAAACATGGAAATATCTACACCACTATCTGTAAACATGCAAATATCTACACCATTATCTGCATAAACATGGAAATATCTACTATGCTATATGAAATAAATATGGAAATAACTACGACGCTATCTCTATAAATATGGAAATATCTACATCGCTATCTGTAAAAACATAAAAATAACTACATCGCTATCACTATAAACATGGAAATATCTACACCGCCATCTGCATAAACCTAGAAATATCTACACCGTCATCTGTATAAACATGGAAATATCTACACCGCTTTCTGTATAAATATGGAAATATCTACACCGCTATCTCTCTAAATTTCAAAATATCTACACCGCCATCTGCATAAACAACTAAATATCTACAACATCTGTATAAACATGGAAATATCTACACCGCCATCTCTATAAACATGGAAAATCAACACCGCCATTTGTACAATCATGGAAATATCCACATTGCCATCTCTATAAACATGGAAATATCTACACCGCCATTTGTAAAACTTGGAAATATGTACACAGTCATCTGTATAAACATGGAAAAATCTACACTGCTATCTGTGTAAAGATGGAAATCTCTACACTGCCATCTGTATAAATATGGAAATATCTACACCGGTATCTGTATAAACACGGAAATATCTACACCGCCATCTGTATAAACATGGAAATATCTACACAGTTGTCCCTATAAACATGGAAATATCTACACCACCATCAGTAAAAACGTGGAAATATCTACACAGTGATCTGTATAAACATGGAAATATCTACACAGTCGTCTGTAAACATGGAAATATGTACACCACCATCTGTATAATCTTGGAAATATCTACACTGCCATCTGTGTACACATGGAAATACCTACACTGCAACAAGTATACACATGTAAATATCTACACAGCCATCTGTACCAGCATGGAAATAATTACACCGCTATCTTTATAAACATGGAATTACCTACAACGCAATCTCTATAAACATGGAATTACCTACACCGCTATCTCTATAAACATGGAATTATCTACACCACTATCTCTATAAACATGGAAACATCTACACCGCCATCTCTATAAACATGTAAATATATACACTGACATCTCCATAAACAAAGAAGTATCTACATCACCATCTGTATAAACATGGAAATATCTGCACTGCCATCTGTATAAAGATGTAAATATCTACACCGCCAACTGGATAAACATGGAAATATCTACACCGCTATCTGAATAAACATGGAAATACCAACACCGCAATCTGTATCAATATGGAAATATCTACACCGCTACCTATATAAACATGGAAATATCTACACCGCTATCTGAATAAACATGGAAATATCTACACCGCGATCTGTATAAACGTGGAAATAACTGCATTGCTATCTGTATAAACATGGAAATATCTACACAGCTATCTGCATATACATGGAAATATCTACCCAGCTATCTTTATAAATATGGAAATATCTACACCGCTATCTCTATAAACATGGAAATTTCTACACCGCTATCGGTATAAACATGGAAATATCTACATGGCTATCTCTATAAAGATGGAAATATCTACACCGCCATCTGTATAAGCCTGTAAATACCTACACACTCATCTCTATAAACATGGAAATATCTACACCAGCGTCTGTATAAACATGGAAATATCTACACCGCCATCTGTATAAACGTGGAAATAACTGCACAGTCATTTGTATAAACATGGAAATATCTACATGGTCATCTGTATAAAGATGGAAGTATCTACACTACTGTCTGTATAAACATGGATATATCTACACCACTATCTGTACAAACTTGGAAATATCTACACCACTATCTGTAAAAACTTCTAAATATCTACAGCACTATCTGCATAAACATGGAAATATCTACACCGCCATCTGTATGAACATGGAAATACCTACACAGTCATCTGTATAAACATGGAAATATCTACCCCACCATCTGTATAAACATGAAAATATCTACACCGCCATCTGTTTAAGTATGGAAATAGCTACACCGTTGTCTGTATAAACATGGAAATAGCCACACCACTATCTGTATAAACATGGAAATATCTAAACCACCATTTGTATAAACATGGAAATATCAACACCGCGATCTGTATAAACATGCAAATATCTAAACCCCCATTTGTATATACTAGGAAATATCTACACCGCCATCTGTATAAACATGGAAATATCTACAGGGCTATCTGTATAAACATGGAAATAACTACCCCGCCATCAGTATAAACATGCAAATATCTACGCAGTCATCTGTATAAACATGTAAATATCTACAACAACAACTCAATAAACATGGAAATATCCAGACAGCCATATCTATACCCATGGAAATATCTACACAGCCATCTGTATAAACATGGAAATATCTACACCGCTATCTTTGTAAACGTGGAAATATCTACACCTCTATCTGTAGAATCATGGAAATATCTACATTGCTATCTGTATAAACATGGAAATATCTACAACGATATCTTTATAAAGATGGAAATATGTACACCGCTATCAGTATAAACATGGAAATACCTACACCGCTGTCTGTATAAACTTGGAAATATCTACAATACTATCTTTGTAAACTTGGAAATATCTACAACGCTATCTTTGTAAACACCTACAACACTATCTTTGTAAACATGGAAATATCTACACAGCTATCTTTGTAAACTTGGAAATATCTACACCGCTATCTGTGTAAAGATGGAAATATCTACACCGCAATCTGTGCAAAGATTGAAATATCTACAGCGCAATCTCTGGAAACATGGAAATATCTACACCGCAATCTGTGCAAAGATTGAAATATCTACACCGCTATCTCTGTAAACACGGAAATATCGACACCAACATCTATATAAACATGGAAATATCTACATTGCCATTTGAATAAACATGGAAATATCTACACAGCCGTCTCTATAAAAAAGGAAATATCTACACCGCTATCTGTATAAACATGGAAATACCTACACCGCTGTCTGTATAAACATGGAAATATCTACACCGCTATCCTTATAAACATGGAAATGTCAACACCACTATCCGTAAAAACATGGAAATATCTACACCGCTATCACTATAAACATGGAAATAACTGCAACGCTATCTGTGTAAACATGGAAATATTTACACCGCTATCTGTGTAAACATGGAAATATCTACAACGCTATCTGTATAAACATGGAAATATATACACTTCTATCTGTATAAATATGGAAATATCTACACCGCTATCCACATAAACATGGAAATACCTACACCGCTATCTGTATAAACATAGAAATATCTACACCACTATCACTATAAACATGGAAATATCAACACCGCTATCCTTAAAAACATGGAAATATCTGCACCGCTATCTGTATAAACATGGAAATATCTACACCGCTAACTTTATAAACATGGAAATATCTACACAGCCAGCTCTATAAACATGGAAATATCTACACCGCCATCTCTATAAACTAGGAAATATCTACACCACCATCTGCATAAACATAGAAATATCTACACGGCTATCTGTATAAACGTGGAAATGTCTACAACGCTATTTGCATAAACCTGGAAATATCTACATCAATAAGTGAAAAATCGTGGAAATATCTCCACCGCTATCTGTATAAATGTGGAAATATCTACACCGCTATCTGTATAAACGTGGAAATATCTACACCACTAACTGTATCAACATGCAAAAACCTACAACGCTATCTGCGTAAACATCGAAATATCTACACCGCTATCTGTGTAAAGATGGATATATCTACACCGCTGTCTGTGCAAAGATGGAAATATTTACAATGGTATCTCTGTAAACATGGATATATCTACACTGCTATCTGCATAAACTTGGAAATATCTACACCGCTATCTGTCTAAACATGGAAATATCTACCCCGACATCTGTATAAACATGGAAATATCTACACTGCTATCTGAATAAACATGGAGATATCTTCTCAGCTATCTGTATAAATATGGAAATATCTACACCGCTATCTCTTTAAACATGGAAATATCTACACCGCTATCTCTATAAATAAGGAAATATCTACACCGCTATCTCTATAAACATGGAAATAACTACACTGCCATCTGTATGAACATGCAAATATCCTCACAGTCATCTGTATAAACATTGAAATATCTACACAACCATCTCTATGAACATGGAAAAATCTATAATACCATCTTTATACACATGGAAATATCTTCAATTCCGTCTGTATAAACATGGAAGTATCTACACCGCTATCTCTACAAACATGGAAATATCCACACCGCTATCTGTATAAACATGGAAATATCTTCACCGCTATCTCTATTAACTTCGAAACATCTACGCCACTATCTGTATAAACATGGAAATATCTACACCGCTATCTGTATGAATATGGAAATATTTACAACGCTATCTGTGTAAATATGGAAATAACTACACCGCTATCTATATAAATATGGAAATATTTACACCGCTATCTCTATATACATGGAAAAATCTACACCGCTCTCTGTATAAACATGGAAATACCTACACTGTTATCTGTATAAACATGGATATATCTACAACGCTAATTGTGTAATCATGGAAATATCTACACACCTATCTGTGTAAACTTGGAAATATCTACACCGCCATCTGTATAAACATGGAAATATCTACAACACTATCCGTATAAATTTGGAAATATCTACACCGCTATCACTACAAACATGGAAATATCTACACCGCTATCTGTATTAACATGGAAACATCTACACCGCTATCTCTATAAACATGGAAATATCTGCACTGCCATCTGTATAAACATGCAAATATCCTCACAGTCATCTGTATAAACATGGAAATATCTACATCAGCATCTGTATAAACATGAAAATATCTACACAGCCATCTGTATACACTTGGAAATATCTACACAGCCATCTGTATAAACATGGAAATATCAACACCGCTATCTCTATAAACATGGAAATATCTACACCGGTATCTGTATAAACATGGAAAAGTCTACATCGCTATCTGCATAAAGATGGAAATATCTCCACGGCTGTCTGTATAAACATGCAAATATCGACACCGCTATCTGTATAAACATGGAAATATCTACACCGCTATCTGTATAAACATGGAAAATCTACAACAGTATCTCTGTAAACATGTAAATATCTACACAGCTATCTGTGTAAACTTGGAAATATCTACACCGCTATCTGTATAAACATGGAAATATCTACACAGCCATCTGTATAAACATGGAAATATCTACACTGCTATCTCTATAAACATGGAAAAACCTACACAGCTATCTCTAAAAACATGGAAATATCTACTCCGCAATCTCAATAAACATGGAAATATCTACACCGCCATCTCTATGAACATGAAAATGTCTACACCGCCATCTCCATAATCATGGAACTAACTACACCACCATCTGTATTAAAGTGGAAATATCTACACAGCTTTCTGTATAAACATGGAAACATCTACACTGCCATCCGTATAAAGATGGAAATATCTACACCGTGAACGGTATAAACATGGAAATATATAGACCACTATCTGTATAAATATAGAAATATTAACTCCGCTATCAGTATAAACGTGGCAATATCTACACCGCTGTCTGTATATACATGGAAATATCTAAACCACTATCTCTATAAACATGGAAATACCTACACAGCCATCTATATAAACATGGAAATATCTACACCGATATCTGCAGAAGCATGGACATATATACACCGCTATCAGTATAAACATGGAAATATCTACACCGTTGTCTGTATAAATATGGAATTAGCTACACCGCTATCTCTATAAACATGGAAATGTCTACACCGCTATTGGTATAAACACGGAAATATCTAAACCGATATGTCTATAAACATGAAAATATCTACACCAACATCTCTATAAACATGGAAATATCTACACCGTCTTCTGCATAAACATGGAAATACCTACACTGCCATCTGTATAAACATGGAAATATCTACACAGCCATGTCTATGAACATGGAAATATCTACACGGCTAACTGTATAAAAATGGAAATACCTACACCGCTATCTGTATAAACATGGAAGCATCTACACCACTATCCCCATAAACATGGAAATATCAACACCGCTAACCATATAAACATGGAAATATCTACAACGCTACCTGTATAAATATGGAAATATCTGCACCGCTATCACTATAAACATGGAAATACCTACATCTCTATCTCTATAACATGGAAAAATCTACACCGCCGTCTGTATAAACATGGAAATATCTACACCGCTATCTGTATAAACATGGAAATATCTACAACGCTATCTGTGTAAACATGGAAATATCTACAACGCTATCTGTGTAAACATGGAAATATATACACCGCTATCTCTATAAAGATTGAAATATCTACACCACTATCTGTATAATCGTGGAAATATCTACACCGCTATCTGTATAAATATGGAAATATTTACACCGCGATCTCTAAATACATGGAAATATCTACACCGCTATCTCTATAAAGATGGAAATGTCTACAGCTCTCTCTCTATAAACATGGAAATATCTACACTGCCATCTGTATAAACATGGAAATATCCACACAGTCATCTTTATATACATGGAAATATCTACACCGCTATCTTTATAAACATGGAAATATCTACACCGCTATCTCTATAAACATGGAAATATCTGCAGCGCCATCTGTATAAACATGGAAATATCAAAACAGTCATCTGTATAAACATGGAAACACCTACATCACCATCTGTATAAACATGAAAATATCTACACTGCCATCTGTATAAACATGGAAATATCTACACCGCTATCTGTGTAAACATGGAAATAACTACACCGCAATCTGTGCAAAGATGGAAATATCTACTCCACTATCTCTGTAAACATGGAAATACCTACACTGCTATCTGTATAAACATGGAAATATCTACACCGCTATCTGTATAAATATGGAAATATCTACACTGCTATCTCTATAAACATGGAAATATCTACACCGCTATCTGTATAAACATGGAAATATATACACTGCTATCTCTATAAACATGGATATAGCTATAGTGCCATGTGTATAAACATGCAAATATCTACACAGTCAGCTGTATAAACATGGAAATATCTACACTGCCATCTCTATAAACATGGAAATATGTATAGCACTCACTGTATTAAGATGCAAATATCTACATCGCTATCTGTATAAACATGGAAATATCTACATCGCTATCTGTATAAATATGGAAATATTTACACCGCTATCTCTATAAACCTGGAAATATCTACACCGCTATTTCTATAATCAGGGAAATATCTACACCAACATCTGTATAAACATGGAAATATCTACACAGTCATCTTCATAACATGGAAATATCTACACTGCCATCTGTATAAACATGGAAATACCTGCTCAGCCCTCTTTATAAACGTGGAAACATCTGCACAGCAATCTGTATAAACATGTAAATATCTACACCGCTGTCTGTATAAACAGGGAAATATCTACACCGCTATCCCCATAAACATGGAAATAACTACACCGCTATGTGTATAAACATGAAAATATTTCCACAGCTATCTCTATCAACAGAGAAATTACTACACCACTATCTGTATAAACATGGAAATAAATACACTGCCATCTGTATTAACATGGAAATATCCACACCACCATCTGTATAAAAGTGGAAATATCTACATGGCGAGCTCTATAAACATGGAAATATTTACACCGCTATGTGTTTAAACATGGAAATAACAACACCGCTATCTCTATAAACGTGGAAATATCTACACCGCTATCTGTATAAACATGGAAACTTCTACACCGCGATCTGTATGAAAATGGAAATATCTGCACCTCCATCACTATAAACATGAAAATATCTACACTGCCATCTCCATAAACATGGGACTATCTACAAAGCCATCTGTATAAACATGGAAATATCTACACTGCCATCTGTATAAAGATGTAAATATCTACAACGCGAGCTGTATAAACATGGAAATATCTACACCGCTATCTCTATAAAGATGGAAATATCTACACTGCTATCTCTATAAACATGGAAATATCTACACCGTTATCTGTATAAACATGGAAATATATACAGCGCTATCTGTATAATCATGGAAACTTCTACACCACGATCTGTATGAACATGGAAATTTCTACACCGCTATCTGTATAAACATGTAAATATCTACACTGCTATCTGTATAAACATGGAAATATCTACACCACTATCTGAATAAACATGGAAATATCCACACTGCCATCTGTATAAATATGGAAATATCTACACCGCTATCTCCATTAACATGGAAATATCTACACCACCATCTGTATAAACATGGAAACAACTACACAGCTATCTCTGTAAACGTGGAAATATACACACCGCCATCTCAACAAACATGGAAATATCTACAGCGCCATCTACATAAACAAGGAAATATCTACACTGCCATCTATATAAACATGGAAATATCTACACCGCTATTTGTATAAACATGGAAATATCTACAGTGCCGTCTGTAAAAATTGGAAATATCTACACAGTCATCTTTATAAACATGGAAATATCTACAACACCATCTGTATAAACTTGGAAATATCTACACCGCCATCTGTATAAACATGGAAATAGCTACACCGCCATCTCTATAAACATGAAAATATCTACACCTCCATCTCCATAAACATGGAACTATCTACACAGCCATTTATGTAAACATGGAAATATGTACACCTCTATCTGTATAAACATGGAAATATCTACACTACAATCTTTATATACATGGAAATATCTTCATCGTGACCTGTATAAACATGGAAATATCTACACCACTATCTCTATAAACGTTGAAATATCTACAGCGCTATCTCTATATACATTGAAATATCTACACCGCTTTCTCTATAAACATGGAAATATGTACACCGCCATCTCTGTAAACATGGAAATATTTACACTGCCATCTACATAAACTAGGAAATATCTACACCGCCATCTATATAAACATGAAAATTTCTAAACCGCTGTCTGTATAAACATGGAAATATCTACACTGTCGTCTGTAGAAAGATGAAAATACCTACACCACGATCTTTATAAACATGGAAATATCTACACCGCTATTTGTATAAACATGGAAATATCTGCAATGCTATCTGTATAAACATGGAAATATCTACACCATGACCTGTGTAAATATGGAAATATGTACACCGCTATCTGCATAAACATGGAAATATCTACACCGCTATCTCTATAAATATGGAAATATCTATACCACTATCTCTATAAACATGGAAATATGTACATCGCTGTCTGTATAAACATGGAAACATCTCCACCGCTGTCTGTATAAACATGGAAATATCTGCAATGCTATCTGTATAAACATGGAAATATCTACACCATGACCTGTGTAAATATGGAAATATGTACACCGCTATCTGCATAAACATGGAAATATCTACACCGCTATCTCTATAAATATGGAAATATCTATACCACTATCTCTATAAACATGGAAATATGTACATCGCTGTCTGTATAAACATGGAAACATCTCCACCGCTGTCTGTATAAACATGGAAATATCTGAACCGCTATGTGTATAAACATGGAAATATCTACACCGCTATCTGTATAAAGATGGAAATACCAACACCGCTGTCTGCATAAACATGGAAATATATACACCGCCATCTCTATAAACATGGAGATATCTTCCCCGCCATTTACATAAACAAGGAAATATCTACACCGCCATCTATATAATCATGGAAATCCCTACACCGCCATCTCTATAAACATGCAAATGTCTACACTGCCATCTGTAGAGAGAAATATCTACACCGCGATCTGTATAAACATGGAAATATCTACATCGCTATCTGAATAAACATGGAAATATCTACAACGCTATTTGTGTAAACGTGGAAGTATGTAAACCATGATCTGTATAAACATGGAAATATCTACACCGCTTTCTGTATCAATATGGAAATATGTACAGCGCTATCTGTATAAACATGGAAATGTCTACACCGCTATCTGTAGAAACATGGAAATACCAACACAGCTATCTGTATAAACATGGAAATACCTACACCACTATCAGTATAAACATGGATATATCTACAACACTATATCTATAAACATGGAAATACCTACACCGCCATCTCTGTAGACATGGAAATATCTGCACCGCTATCTGCATAAACATGGAAATGTCTACACCGCTATCTGTATAAACATGGAAATAACTATACCGCTATCTGTATAAATATGGAAATATCTACACCGCTATCTGTATAAACATGGAAAAGTCTACACCGCTATCTGTATAAAAATGGAAATATCTACACCTCTATCTCTATAAACCTGGAAGTATCTACACCACCATCTGTATAAACATGGAAATATCTATACTGCCATCTGTATAAATATGGAAATACCTAAACCGCTATCTGTATAAATATGGAAACATCTACACCACTATCCCTATAACCATGGAAATATCAACAACGCTATCCAAATGAACATGGAAATATCTACACCGCTATCTGCTTCAACATGGATATATCTACACCACTATCACTATAAACATGGAAATAACTACACCGCCATCTCTATAAACATGGAAATACCTACACCGCCATCTCTATAAACATGGAAACATCTATACCACCATGTCTATAAACTTGGAAATATCTACACCGCCATCGGCACAACCATGGAAATATCTAACCCGCCGTCTGCATAAACATGGAAAAATCTACACAGACATCTGTAAACATGGAAATATCTGCAACGCTATCTGTGTAAACATGGAAATATCTGCACTGCTATATGTGGTAACATGGAAATAACTACATCACTATCTGTATAAACATGGAAATATCTACACCGTTATCTCTATAAACATGGAATTATCTACACCGCTATCTCTATAAAGATGGAAATATCTACACCGCTATCTGTATGAACATGGAAATATCTACACCGCTATCTCTGTAAAGATGGAAATATCTACACCGCCATCTGTATAAACATGCAAATATCTACACAGTCATCTGTATAAACATGGAAATATCTACACCACCATCTCTATAAACATGGAAATATCAAGATTGCCATCTCTATAAACATGGAAATATCTACATGGCTATCTGTATAAACATGGAAATATGTATATCACAATCTGTATAAACATGGAAATATCTCCACCGCTATCTCTTTAAATATGGAAATATCTACACCGCTATCTGTATAAACATGGAAATATCTACACCGCTATCTGTATAATCATGGAAATACCTACACCGCTATCTGTATAAACATGGAAATATCTACACAGTCATCTGTATAAACATGGAAATATCTACCCCACTATCTGTATAAACATGGAAATGTCTACAACGCCATCTGTATAAACATGGAAACATCTACACAGGCATCTCTATAAATATGCAAATAGCTACACCGTTATCTGTGTAAATGTGGAAATATCTACACCTCAATCTCTATAAACATGGAAATAACTACACCGCTACGTGTGTAAAGATGAAAATTTCTACAACGCAATCTGTGCAAAGATGGAAATATCTACACCGCTGTCTGTGAAAACATGGAAATATCTACACCACTATCTGTATAAACATGGAAATATTTACACCGCTATCTGTAAAAACATGGAAATATCTACACCGCCATGTGTATAAACATGGAAATATCTTCACCGTCATCTATATAAACATGGAATTATCTTCACCGCCATCTGTATAAACATGGAAATATCTACACAGCCATCTCTATAAATATGGAAATAGCTACACCGTTATCTGTATAAACATGGAAATAGCCAAACCGCCATCTGTATAAACATGGAAGTATCTGCACCGCCATATGTAAAAACATGGCAATATTTACACAGTAATCTGTATAAACATGCAAATATCTACACCTCCATCTGTAGAAACATGGAAATATCTACACTGCCATGTGTATACACATGGAAACATCTACACTGCCATCTGTATTAACATGGAAATATCTACCCCGCTATCTCTAGAAACATGGAAATATCTACACCGCTATCTGTATAAACCTGGAAATATCTCCACCGCTATCTGTATTAACATGGATATATCTCCCCTCCTGTCTGTATAAACATGGAAATATCTACACCGCTATCTGTATAAACATGGAAATAACACCGCTATCTGTATAAACATGGAAATATCTACACCGCTTTCTGTATAAACATAGAAATAACTGCAATGCTATCTCTTTAAACATGGAAATATCTGCACCGCCATCTGAAAAACGTGGAAATATCTACATCGTCATCTGTATAAACATGGAAATATCTACACCGCTTTCTGTATAAATATGGAAATATCTACACCGCTATCTGTATAAACATGGAAATATCTACACCGCTGTCTCTATAAACATCGAAATAACTACACCGCCATCTGTAAGAACATGGAAATATCTACAGTGTCATCTGTATAAACATGGAAATATCTACAACACCATCTGTATAAACTTGGAAATAACTACACTGCCATCTGTGTACACTTGGAAATAACTACACTGCAATCTGTATACACATGGAAATATCTACACAGCCATCTGTATCAACATGGAAATAACTACAACGCTATCTCTATAAACATGGAATTTCCTACACCGCTATCTCTATAAACATGGAAATATCTACACCGCTATCTCTATAAACATGGAAATATCTACACCACTATCTGTATAAACATGGAAATATCTACACCGTTATCTGCATAAACATGGAAATATCTACAATGCTATATGTATAAATATGGAAATAACTACCCCGCTATCTCTATAAATATGGAAATATCTACATCGCTATCTGTAAAAACATAGAAATAACTACATCGCTATCTCTATAAACATGGAAATATCTACACCGCCATCTGCATAAACCTGGAAATATCTACACCGTCATCTGTATAAACATGGAAATATCTACACCGCTTTCTGTATAAATATGGAAATATCTACACCGCTATCTCTCTAAATTTCGAAATATCTACACCGCCATCTGCATAAACATCTAAATATCTCCACCATCTGTATAAACATGGAAATATCTACACCGCCATCTCTATAAACATGGAAATATCAACACCGCCATTTGTATAATCATGGAAATATCCACACTGCCATCTCTATAAACATGGAAATATCTACACCGCTATTTGTAAAAACTTGGAAATATGTACACAGTCATCTGTATAAACATGGAAAAATCTACACTGCTATCTGGGTTAACATGGAAATCTCTACAATGCCATCTGTATAAATATGGAAATATCTACACTGGTATCTGTATAAACACGGAAATATCTACACCGCCATCTGTATAAACATGGAAATATCTACACCGTTGTCTCTATAAACATGGAAATATCTACACCACCATCAGTAAAAACATGGATATATTTACACAGTGATCTGTATAAACCTGGAAATATCTACACAGTCGTCTGTAAACATGGAAATATCTACACCACCATCTGTATAAACTTGGAAATATCTACACTGCCATCTGTATACACATGTAAATATCTACACCGCTTCTGTACCAACATGGAAATAACTACACCGCTATCTTTATAAACATGGAATTACCTTCACCGCTATCTGTATAAACATGGAATTATCTACACCACTATCTCTATAAACATGAAAACATCTACACCGCCATCTCTATAAACATGTAAATATCTACACTGACATCTTCATAAACATGGAAGTATCTACAGCACCATCTGTATAAACATGGAAATATCTGCACTGCCATCTGTATAAAGATGTAAATATGTACACCGCGAGCTGGATAAACATGGAAATATCTACACCGCTATCTGAATAAACATGGAAATACCAACACCGCTATCTGTATAAACATGGAAATGTCTACACCGCTACTTATATAAACATGGAAATATCTACACAGCTATCTGAATAAACATGGAAATATCTACACCGCGATCTGTATAAACATGGAAATAACTGCACTGCTATCTGTATAAACATGGAAATATCTACACATCTATCTGTATATACATGGAAATATCTACCCAGCTATCTGTATAAATATGGAAATATCTACACCGCTATCTCTATAAACATGGAAATTTCTGCACTTCTATCTGTATAAACATGGAAATATCTACATGGCTATCTCTATAAAGATGGAAATATCTACACCGCCATCTGTATAAGCCTGTAAATACCTACACAGTCATCTCTATAAACATGGAAATATCTACACCAGCATCTGTATAAACATGGAAATATCTACACCGCCATCTGTATAAACGTGGAAATAACTGCACAGTCATTTGTATAAACATGGAAATATCTACATGGTCATCTGTATAAAGATGGAAATATCTACACTGCTATCTGTATAAACATGGAAATATCTACACCACTATCTGTACAAACCTGGAAATATCTACACCACTATCTGTATAAACTTGGAAATATCTACAGCGCTATCTGCATAAACATGGAAATATCTACACCGCCATCTGTATAAACATGGAAATACCTACACAGTCATCTGTATAAACATGGAAATACCTACAGAGTCATCTGTATAAACATGGAAATATCTACCTCACCTTCTGTATAAACATGAAAATATCTACACCGCCATCTGTATAAGTATGGAAATAGCTACACCGTTATCTGTATTAACATGGAAATAGCCACACCACTATCTGTATAAACATGGAAATATCTAAACCGCCATTTGTATAAACATGGAAATATCAACACCGCCATCTCTATAAACATGCAAATATCTAAACCGCCATTTGTGTAAACTTGGAAATATCTACACCGCTATCTGTATAAACATGGAAATAAATACCGGGCTATCTGTATAAACATGGTTATATCTACACCGCTATCTTTATAAACATGGAAAATCTACAACAGTATCTCTGTAAACATGTAAATATCTACACAGCTATCTGTGTAAACTTGGAAATATCTACACCGCTATCTGTATAAACATGGAAATATGTACAACAGGATCTGTATAAACATGGAAATATCTAAACCGCTATCAGTATAAATATGGAAATATCTACACCACTATCTCTACAAACATGGAAATATCTACACCACCATCTGTATAAACATGGAAATATATACACTGCCGTCTGTATACACATGGAAATATCTACACAGCCATCTGTATAAACATGGAAATAGCTACACTGCTATCTCTATAAACATGGAAATACCTACAAAGCTATCTCTAAAACATGGAAATATCTACTCCACAATCTCCATAAACATGGAAATATCTACACCGCCATCTCTATGAACATGAAAATATCTACACCGCCATCTCCATAAACATAGAACTAACTACACCACCATCTGTATAAAAGTGGAAATATCTACACCGCTTTCTGTATAAACATGGAAACATCTACACTGCCATCTGTATAAAGATGGAAATATCTATACCGTGAGCGGTATAAACATGGAAATATATAAACCACTATCTGTATAAATATAGAAATATCAACTCCGCTATCAGTATAAACGTGGCAATATGGACACCACTGTCTGTATAAACATGGAAATATCTAAACCACTATCTCTATAAACATGGAAATACCTACACCGCCATCTCTATAAACATGGAAATATCTACACAGATATCTGCAGAAGCATGGACATATCTACACCGCTATCTGTATATACATGGAAATATCTACACTGCTATCTGTATAAATATGGAAATATCTACACCGCTATCTCTACAAACTTGGAAATGTCTACACCGCTATCGGTATAAACATGGAAATATCTAAACCGATATCTCTATAAACATGAAAATATCTACACCAACATCTCTATAAACATGGAAATATCTACACTGCCTTCTGCATTAACATGGAAATATCTACACTGCCATCTGTATAAAGATGGAAATACCTACACAGCCATGTCTATGAACATGGAAATATCTACACCGCTAACTGTATAAAAATGGAAATACCTACACCGCTATCTGTATAAACATGCAAGCATCTACACCACTATCCCCATAAACATGGAAATATCAACACCGCTATCCATATAAACATGGAACTATCTACACAGCTACCTGTATAAACATGGAAATATCTGCACCGCTATCACTATAAACATGGAAATACCTACATCGCTATCTCTATAACATGGAAAAATCTACACCGCCATCTGTATAAACATGGAAATATCTACACCGCTATCTGTATAAACATGGAAATATCTACAACGCTATCTGTGTAAACATGGAAATATCTACACCGCTATCTGTGTAAACATGGAAATATATACACCGCTATCTCTATAAATATTGAAATATCGACACCACTATCTGTATAATCGTGGAAATATCTACACCGCTATCTGTATAAACGTGGAATTATCTACACCGCTATCTGAATAAACGTGGAAATATCTACACCGCTATCTGCATAAACATGGAAATATTTTCAACGCTATCTGTGCAAACGTGGAAAGGTCTACACAGGTATCTGTGTAAACTTGGAAATATCTACACCGCTATCTGTGTAAAGATGGAAATACCTACACCGCAATCTGTGCAAAGATGGAAATATCTACACCGCTATCTCGGTAAACATGGAAATATCTACACCGTTATTTGTATAAACATGGAAATATCTACACCGCTATATCTAACAACATGGAAATATCTACACCGCTATCTCTATTATCATGGAAATATCTACACCGACATCCATATGAACATGCAAATATCTACACAGTCATCTGTATAAACATGTAAATATCTACACCACCATCTCAATAAACATGGAAATATCTAGACAGCCATATCTATACACATGGAAATATCTACACAGCCATCTGTATAACATGGAAATATCTACACCACCATCTCTATAAACATGGAAATATCAAGACTGCCATCTCTATACACATGGAAATATCTACATGGCTATCTTTATAAACATGGAAATATCTATATCACTATCTGTATAAACATGGAAATATCTCCACCGCTATCTCTATAAATATGGAAATATCTACAGCGCTATCTGTATAAACATGGAAAAATCTACACCGCTATCTGAATAATCATGGAAATAACTACACCGCTATCTGTATAAACATGGAAATATCTACAACGCTGTCTGTGTAAACATGGAAATATCTACAATGCTATCTGTGTAAACATGGAAACATCTGCACAGCTATCTGTGTAAACTGGGAAATATCTACACCACTATCTGTGTAAAGATGGAAATACCTACACCGCAATCTGTGAAAAGATGGAAATAACTACACCGCTATCTCTGTAAACACGGAAATATCAACACCACCGTCTGCATAAACATGGAAATATCTACACTGCCATCTGTATAAACATGGAAATATCTATACAGCCATCTCTATAAACATGGAAATATCTACACAGCCATCTGTATTAACATGGAAATATCTACATCGGTATGTGTATAAACATGGAAAAACCTACACCGCTATCTGTATAAACATGAAAATATCTACACTGCTATATGTATGAATATGGAAATATCTACACCGCTATCTCTATAAACATGGAAATATCTTCACCACTATCTGTATAAACATGGAAATGTCTACACCGCTATCTCAATAAACATGGAAATATCTACACCTCCATCTGTATAAACATGGAAATATCTACACCGCTACCTTATAAAAATGGAAACATCTGCACCGCTCTCTTTAAAAACATGGAAATATCTACACTGCGATCTGTATAAACATGGAAATAACTACACCGCTATCTGTATAAACGTGGAAATATCTACACCTCTGTCTCTATAAACATGGAAATATCTACACCGCTATCTCTATAAACATGGAAATATCTACACCTCCATCTTTAAAAACATGGAAATATCTACACACTCATCTGTATAAACATGGAAATATCTACACCATCATCTGTATAAACATGGAAATATCTACTCTGCCAGGAGCTCAAGAGCAGCCTGGGCAATACAGCAAGGCCTCATCTCTACAAAAAATAAGAAATATTAGCTGGCCATGGTGGTGTGCACCTGTAGTCCCAGCTTCTTTGGAGGCTGAGGTGGGAGGATCCACGGAGCCCAGGAGTTTAAGGCTGCAGTGAGCTTGGATAACGACTGCACTCCAGCCTGGATGACAGAACAAGAACCTGTTTCAAAAAAGAAAAAAGAAAAAAAACCTAAAAACTAAAAACTGGATGTAGTTTGCTAGTATCTAAACAGCAAATTAATTGTAACATGCTTACATATCAACGATGTCTTTCTTCTTTGATCATAAACCTGCTCACTAAGAAGCTGCTGAAGTCCATGGTAGTGACAGGTACATGTCTGCATCCTTGTCCTGACCTGCATCTTCTTTGATTGTCCCCATCTGTGTCTCCGACTGGCACTGCCGATCCGTCTTGCTACCTGATCAATGTTGTACTGAACCGGACTGCTAACTGATCAATGTTGTCGAGCTCACTGCACAAAGCTGTTCTTACAAGGTAGATTTCTGCCTGGAATAGCCATACTTACACTGTTTATATTCCTTACTCCTGACCCATCCAACGCAGCACAAGTTCTATTTATTGCCATAGAAACATAGGTCATTTGGAAACACCTCCTTCATTTCTATGGAATGTTCAAACATTTCTGACATTTTGGACTCTGTTCTAGCCTCTTGTTAAATATATCCAGAAAAGAGACAAAGCTTTATGGGGGGGCTATATGCACACATATGCTATAGAATAAGCTATCTAAATGCTTAAAAATACTTTCCATCTGTCACCGCACCTTAATAGGTACACAGAAATTAAGTATGTGTATATCTGTCTGTATAGATACGTATAAATATATATCCCCAAAACAAAAACTCATTCTCTTACTTATACATAGGTAGAATATAGGTGAATATACATATACATTTATAGGTAGAACAAAAAAAACCCTCAGCCTCTTTAGGGCCATGTGTTTTCTCTGAGTAATTGTCACAATTAATTAAAATACATGTGTATGCCTTTTTAGATAAATTTCATCAGACCAGTTTCTGTCTGGTTGGAAAATAATAACTGCCTATTTGCTAAGTGCCCCTGCCCCCATACTGTGTTCCAGTGAACTAAAGACCTCTGGCAATCATAGATTTACAACTCAGCAAGATTAAACAATTTATTGTTATTTATGACATCCAAGCTGTATCTTCTGTATTATATTCCACATTAGCATCTATCACCTTACATTTGGGAGATCCTGTCCAAAAAATGATCATGCCTCCTAACCAAACATTCAGCAGGGCTGCAGGAACAGGCCCCCTGAACAAACATCCTGCCAAAGTACTTTAAAGCACCGTGAACTGCCACAGCTGTGCATTTTCAGATGACTCAGCAGATTAGCGTGGAGTCTCTTAGCCTCTGCTTGGTCTGTTCCTTTCAGTGATCTCTCACATGGCCCAGTCCATTCGGTTTGAAAATCCTCATGAAATGAGCAGATTATGATCTGGCTTCAGTAGAGGGCCATGGGGTGGGCATGGAGGGGAGAGGGTTTGCTCTTAACACAGCCTGAGCCTCAGAAAGATTTCAGATGGAAAAGCATGGCACTGACTCAGCTCATGCTTAACAGGAAATAATGCACAGACCACACCAAAAAAGCCCTTTATGTTGTGTGAAAGTCTATGCCGGAGCAGCTGCTGCCACCTCATGTACTGTGATAGAGTGTGCATGTGTGTGTTTGTGTGTGCATGAGTGTGAGTATGCACACAAATGTGTGCTGGGAGGGGGAGGAGATCACACCTTCCACAGTCGCCACCTCAGCCTTAGCTAGCAGCGTGGAGAATTGCCAAAAGTCAAGAGGAAGCTGCACCAAAGCAACTGTGATCACCACATCAGCAGGCGCTTTCTGGTTAGTAAAGCTACTGGGACTGAAAAACACACACGATCTCGTCCTTCTTTTATTTTAATCAGAGCAAACTATTTTTATAATAATTGTGTTCTATGAATAAATAATTCATAATGCTGTAACCCATTATCACATTCAATCCTCCCAACAACCCTAGAAGATATGTAGACAAGTATTATTACTTTCCCTATTTTTATAAATGAGGAAATAAACCCCAGGAGGCTAGGCGACTTCCCCACGGTCATAGAAGTTGCAAACAGTAGTATCATGATTCAAATCCAAAGCTTCTCCTTTTGTCTTTATCATTTTAATTTTGAAGGTAATGCATATGCATGTATGATCTTTTAAATCCAGAGATGTATATGGAATAGATAGGAAAAGGGACTCTCCTTCCCCATTATACACCCCCTCCACCCAAGCTATATACACTGTTGACTAGAGTATGTCCTTTCAATCCTATTTTCTATGCCTACATTATATACAGAAAAGCAGGATTACGTTACACACAATATTCCAGTCATTGCTGTTTTTCACCAACAAGCTATCATTCACATCTTTTTCATACTACATATAAATTTATATCCTTTATTTTAGTGGTGTATATTGTGCAGTTGTGTCATAAATTATGTACCTATTCTCTGTTGAACATATAGATTTTTTCTGAGTTTTTCCTTAGCAAAATGCTGCAGTGAGTACCCTTGTACACAGATGTTTGTACATTTGTTCTAGAAAAATCTACAGCAAAGATTCTTAGATTAAGAGATTCCCAGGTTATTAGAAAACTACTCTATTAATTTAGATATATACTTCCAAATTGCCTGACCAAAAAGTTATGTCAATTTAACTTCTATGAACAGTATACAAACATGACAATTTTCCATCACCTACACCAACTCTGGGTAATTTCATCTTTTTTACAAGTTGATGGATTGTTTTAATTTATATTTCTCTGGTTATTAATAAGGTTGGCCACCTGTTCATGTCTTATTATTGATGATATTTGTATTGAATTGTTTGAATTTTCTTGATTTCAAAAAACGTTTTACATGTCATAGATATTAAATATTTGTTGTAAAACTCTCCTTCCAGTATTGTGTATGTGTTTGGTCAAGTAGAATAAACTCTCGTCCTCTGATTTCAGATTCCTTTCTCTTTCCATTAGAAATCCCTAAATGTAAAACTACATATTGATAGCTAAAAACCAGGATGTTTACTAGAGAAAAAGAATACAAAGGCAATAATTAAATATTATATTTATACAAAATACCTACTAGTACAAACTTAAAAAGAGAAAGTAAAAGTCAAATGCTTCTACGACTTCAGACTAAGAAAAAGAACTTTTGAGGTTGAATGTTCCTGAAATTTTTCTTTTCATACAACTACGGACATGACTTCAAAAGTTGATGTGACTAAAACATGTAAGATATGAAAGATATTTGAAGACTCAGAGAAGGTGGATTTTCATTTTAACAAGTCACATATATATTCTAGATATCCTCTTATTCGTAACTAAGAGAGTCAAATCAGATGAAAGAATCTAAAAATTTCCCTTTGACTGTGTTAAGTAGAAGTAGTAGAGGCATATTGGCCAAATCTTGAGTGTTTGCAAATTGACTCTTAAGGCTATAGGCTGGCACAGGTCATTGAAGCCCTAGCTTTTTATCTTTAATTTTAAAATCCCCAAACAATGTATACTAATTTTTCTTGTCCATTATTTCCAAATAATCTTGTTTAAAGGTTATTACAGTGCTTGCTCATGTTACTGTTGTCTAACAGAAGGGTCTCTGGGGCCTTAAAACTGAGAGGGTTAGGATTAATGATTCCAATACCTATGCTTGGACATCTCCAAAAGTGGGTTCCAACTTCTTGTCCTCAAGTCTGTATAGAAACTAGCAAACTTCCAGAGTTCACAAAAGGCTCAAAGAGAACAGATGTTTTATAGAAAATTCTTAGAGCAAGTTTCACGCATAATGTTGCTGATGCGTGTCTGCCTTTTCAATAAACATCACTATGCTTTATCACAAGATTTAATAAAGCAGCTTAGTTAAAAATGCCATCTGGGTCTCTGGACACATTAAACAAAGCTTAAAATAACCACCCCAGCAACTGGGAGGACCCAGCTGTTCTCATAATCTGTCCCACTCCTTTTACTTCCCCATAAAAAGAGTGAATGAAGACCACAGACTAAAAGCATCCAGAAGGAACTGACACAAACAGGGAGATAGATGGAGCCAAGGGCTCCTGTAAGTTTGCTATTGCTCACATAATAGATTTGCTAATTCCACAACCTGCGGATGGTGATTAAGAACGGGAAGCAGAAAGAGGGAAGAGAGAATCATAGAAGGGCTCATTCAAGTTTTCTAATGTATCACAAACCTGTCCTCCCTAATGTCTGGATCATAGCAGCCCATTCCATTCACCTATTCTCTAGTGAACTCCAATAGAAAATACAAAGCCATCACCACCCAGTTCTTTCTCCCTTCTAGAGATGAGATATTAGCCACCCAATCCCAGATTCTCAGATCCATTCCAGGAAAGAAGCCCTAGGTATTGAAGCACAGCTTTCCCTCCCTCCCTTCTTTCTTCCACCCCAAGATTTGTTCCCCAGATAGTTCTAGTAAATGCAAAACCAAGTATATTCTCATTCTTTAGAGCAACCAGCTTTTCATGGCCAACTGGAATCAAACACAACCTGCACAAACATCTATCTGGAGGACACTCCCAAGGCTCCTACTGAGCCAGCCTTCTGCATACCACTGCATTTCAGCTTCCTAGTTCACAAGACACTGAGACATTCTTGAATTCTGCAAGGTGCACTGTGTGTTAATATCTTGGCTGCTCATCATGTGGCCAATAAAGGGCATGACTAGTCAACAAATAAATTTTCTCTTGGCTAAAACTTGCAACAAAACTGTAAGCTGTTTACCAAGGGGCCCACTACAGGTTATATTCAATATATACAGTCAAATCCTAACTATCTGAGATATATTCAGTTGACCATACACCTTTATATTTCAGTAAAAGGTCTTTACATTTCCCAGTGCTATCGATGTTACAAAGTGCTTTCATATGCAGTGCTTCATCTGATTTCCAGGATAATTAAATGATCCTGTCATACCTGATTTTTAGATGAGGAAACAAGTGGTTTCTGGGTATTTCAGGAGGCTAACGCATCTGCCCTCCAACTTGTATGTGAAAACCAAAAACAAAATTCCAAGGCCCTTCAACCATCTGAATGGACTTTGACTCTTTTGGTCAATATATGGCAGAGCTAGGAAAAGAAGGTGAGACTTCCAGCTGCTGATACAGGGTTTTTTCTGCCATACTCCATTACCTCCAAGGCTAAAGTCAAAAGAGGGTGTGGTTATCACATGAAAAACTCTGGTTTGGATTTCCCAAATGTGTATGTAGTATTTGGGGATTGACCTTAATTTAACCTACAGTTCTTTTGGGTTGTAACAGTCTGACTCCATTTTTGAAAACAAAACAAAATCGATTTTAAATGCTGAATTATAGATCTTTGCTGTCCAGTATGGTAGCTACTAACCACTTATGGTTATTTGCATTTCTATTTTAATTAATTAAAATTCAGTAAAATGCAAAATTCAGTTCTTCAGTTGCTCTAGCCACATTTCAAGTGTTACAGTAGTCACATATGGCTAGTGGCTGGGACAATGCAGATTATAGAACAGTTCCATCATCAAAGAAACTTCTATTGAACAGTGCTATTATATAATGTCATCTCCAGAGAAAGAAGACTTTAGAAAAAGTCAGAAACGGCCGGGTGCAGTGGCTCACACGTGTAATCCCAGCACTTTGGGAGGCCAAGGCAGGCAGATCCCTTGAGGTCAGGAGTTCAAGACCAGCCTGGCCGACATGGTGAAACCCCGTCTCTAGTAAAATTACAAAAAATTAGCTAGGCGTGGTGGTGCATGCCTGTAACCCCAGCTACTCAGGAGGCTGAGTTGGGAGAATCACTGGAACCCAGGAGGCAGAAGTTGTAGTGAGCCAAGATTGTGCCACTGCACTCTAGCCTGGGTGACAGAGCAAGACTCCATCTCAAAAAAAAAAAAGAAAAAAGAAAAAGAAAAAGTCAGAAACATCTTGAGGCAGGCATAGTGCTGTCATCTGTCCAATATTGAAGATGATTTAAGAATAAGAAAGAAGAAGAGAACAAAGAAGAGAAAAAGAAGTTGCCTTAGGTGTACCTACCCAGAAAAGGACAAAGGCATTCTTGTAGTCATTGTGTTGTATTTTAGCTCTTAAACTTTTTAAGAGATTAGAATAATTTGACACATAGAAGATCTAAACCACTGAAGAGGCTCTGAAGCAGATAAAAGTAGAAAGAAAATAAAAAACTAATTAGGTACAAACTAAGCTTAACCACAATTCGTTTAAACGGTACTATTTACTCTTCACATGATTGTTTTTTCTTTTGCTTTATAGTATGACATAGTTTATATCTTTAAAGGGGAATTAAAATATTTCTGGGAATTTTTAAAAGTAAGTTCACACAGCCACATAAAAACTACAGAAACAGATAAAACCTATCTTCTCATTTATTCCCTAATCCATTCAAATTAAATATAAAAATCCAAGCAGCCACAGTGATATTCAAAAAAGCAAAAGTGAGACAAAACAAAATTCATTTGTCACCTGTGGAGGTAGTTAGCTCACCTAATCTTCACTCCAAACACCAGTAATTTTTAAAAGACAGAAATAAACATATGTTCTGTCTTCCCGGAAGGAATTATGTTTCAGGATAGCCAAATAACCCAGTTGTGAAGAAAATGGTATGCTTATAGAAAAATGCCAGCTAAAACATGTAGATAGAATTAGAGAATTAGAAATTCACCATTTTGAAACCCCTAATGAAATAATCAACTCAAGCAAGGATCATTAATAAATGCTAAAACAATCAAGTAACTATTGATACAGAATATAACTGAATATACACATGGTACAAAGTTCACGTCACAGACTACTGGCTTGACCCAAGGGGGAATATAGCAGAGGAGATAGGCAGTGATCACCCTAACCTTGCGATCATCTCACCATCACTAATGATGGGATGTGAATACACATTATTGCCTATGAAATAGTCTTTAAAAAAAGAAGTCGAACCTGAATCTAACTAAACCTTGCAATGGGCTGAACGTGTATGTCTTCCCCAAATTAATATGTTGACATCCTAACCCCAAAGGTGCTGGTATTAAAAGGTGGGGCCTTTAGGGGGTCATTAGATCATAAGGACAGAGGCTTCATGATTGGAATTAGTGCCCTTATAAAAGAGGCCCCAGAGAGCTAGCTAGTCTCTCCCACTATGTGAGGGCCCAGCAAGAAGGCCAATCTATGAACCAGAAAGTTGGTCCTAACCAGATATCAAAACCACATGCTCCTTGATTATAAACTTGCTAGCCTCTAGGACTGTGAGAAATAAATTTCTGTTCTTTATAAGTCATCCAGTTTTTGGTATTTTGATATAGCAGGCCTAAAAGCCTTTAGAACTAACTTCCAGTTAACCAGGAAAAAACAGAGTGAAAAGTTAAATGACACCATAAAAAGCAACCAGAAAATTCCAGAAGGGGAAATATTCTACAGGACAACTGACTAGTTTTTCAACAAGTCAATTTCACTAAATAAATACATAAACAAAGAGTATGGGTATTTTCCAGGTTAAAACAGTCTTGAGCTAAATAATCAAATGCAATGTGTATCCCTTGATTAGAAGAAACTAATTTGAACAAACCAGCCACAAAAGATATTTCAGGGAGACCAAGCTGGAAGGATCACTTGAGGCCAGGAGTTTGAGACCAGCCTGGGCAACGTAGTAAGACCTCCATCTCTACAAAAACAATAAATTAGCTGGGCATGGTGGTGTGCACCTCTAGTCCTAGCTACTCAGGAAGCTGAGGCAGGAAGATCACTTGAGCCCAGGAGTTTGAGGCTGCAATGAGCTATGATTGTTTCACTGCACTTCAGGCTGTGTGAAAGAGCAAGACTTTGTCTCAAAAAATAAAAGGACATTTCATAATAATTGAGGAAATCTGAATGTGGACTGGGTAATAAATGATATAAAAAAGCCATTTTTTTATTTTGTTTGAAAAGATAATTTTGTAACTATACAGGAAAATGTTCTTATTTTTTTAGAAATCTGTACTAAAGCATTTAGGGGTAAAATATCATTTTCTTTAATATACTTTCAAACACAAGCAAAAAATAGTCATGACACAAATATAGCAAAATGTTTACAATCTATGTTCTATGCTTGCCTGTGAGTGCCATTAATCTCATCTCTCTGCTTTTCTGAAAGTTTGAAAATTTCAAAGTTTTATAATAAATTTTTTTACATCCCATAATTTTATAATAATTTTTTTAAAGTTTGAAGCAAATCAACAACTATAGCTTCAAAAATATCCTGACCCACAATAAACATTGAACAGGGTATATTTCTCCCATTTCCTAAAAAAGTTGGCCCAGGAAGGAGTATGAGAGCTGCCATAGCTCTCCCAAGGCTCATTATTCTCCATCACTCCATGGGCAATCCCAAAATAAATTTTTTAAAAAGTTGTTTAAATTTATAATGTTTTTGATTCTATAATAATTTTATAATAAAATAATTGTAAAATGTTTTTGATTTTATAATTTATAAAAATTTTTATACATGTTTATGTTTGAAATGTCTATTGCAAACTTTATGAGATATTAAAATATAAGTAATATAGTTCATCATTTTAGAAATGCCATGCTTTTCTTCTCCAGCAATTACATAATCAAAGAGTAACTGTAGTTTTTCCTAGAACATTGCTTTGTAGGCTGGGCATGGTGGTTCATGACACTTTAGGAGGCCAAGGCAGGCAGATCTCTTGAGATCAGGAGTTTGAGACTAGACTGGGCAACACAGAGAAACCCTATGAGTAGTAATAACCACAATAATCAGCTGTGCGTAGTGGCGTGCACCTATAGCCCCAGCTACTCAGGAGGCTGAGGTGGGAAGATCACCTGAATCTGGGGAGGTCAAGGCTACAGTGAGCCAAGACTGTACCATTGCACTCCAGCCTGGGCAACAAAGTGAGACCCTGTGTCAAAAAAAAATGAAATTTAATTGAAAAAAAGAAAATTGCTTTGTAAAATTAATTTTTCAATCAAAACCAAGATTTTTCAGATATAGAGAATGCAGCCCACTGGTCAGATTTGTCAGTTCAAAGAGAAAAAATTCTAGTTTCCTATTTTTCTAGCCTGCTTATGATTATCCAATAGGATATCAAAAAAGACCAAAGCCTTTGGGATCCATGTTCAGTATTCCTGAGTCTAACTCAGGATGCCAAATCAGGAGACAAGCACATTCTCATCAATTTTCAATCATTCGAGACCAATTTTGCTTATAATTATCCAGTTCTTTTAGACCACCTTTCTCCTGAAGCCAGCCTTATGGCTATTCACTTCACTTTAGCATAAGCCCCCAAGAAGGTGAACAAAATGAGGAAACGATTGGTTAAAGTTGGCGTTTGAAATTCTGAAACATGTCCACCATTCCCTTCACCCATGCCCGCCCCTCTTAGAAGTAGTACTTTCAGATTATTTAAGAGTCGATGCTTCTATGTGGATTTTGTCAGCTGTCCTTTATAACAGCTAGTGCGTTTAATTTGACTCTATTTTAAGCATATATTGACCTATGCTAATTATCTGTTAAAATAAATTCCACTCTTAGAGTTAATAAAGTGTGTGTGTCATGGAAGACCCATTGAAGTAAGAAGCTGAGGAGCCCTTATGGTAAAGTGGGACAAGAAATAATAAGACATAATAATTTTCCCATGCAAATCAACAACCATAGCTTCAAAAATATCCTGACCCACAACAAGTATTGGACAGGCCATGTTTCTCTCACTCCCTAAAAAATTGGCTCGGGAAGGAGTATGAGAGCTCCCATAGCTCTCCCAAGGCTCATTATTCTCCATCACTCCACAGGAACAGCCTGTCAGAGAAGAGTGAAAGAACATTTGTCAACCTCTCTTCAACTCCCTGATTCTAGCCAAACTTCATCAATCTCAAGTGAGGAGCCAGAGAGAAATCAAACCCCATATATCCAGCATCATTGTCTACTGGAGTCAAAAATCACAATTCCACTACCCACCCCAACACCACTGGCCCTGTTTCTCCCAATTGCTTTTTATTGTGTTTTTTAAAAAAATCCTCTTTCCCTATCCCTGCAACACCGAGAAGGAGGAATTATAGTAGATAAATATGAAGCATGGAGATCCTTTAAAAATGTTTTTAATAATAAATGAGAAAATGAAAAGGAAAGGGTTGGGAAGGAAGGAGGGAATACAAATGCCAGGGAAATGTTCAGTTTTGCTTTTAAAGATGTTAACACTCATTTATACATCTGCAAGACACTCCCCTTAAAGACAAGTTCTATGAGTGTGGGTCTGGTTGCATGAATAAGGATAAAATTACCTTCTTAGACGATGTTTCCCACATATCATTCAGAGACCCCTGAAGTTAGGTATCCCTCTTGTAGATGTCCTTGAGATGCTGCTGGACCTGGGAAAGAGGAAACTGGGATACGGGTCTATGCCAAAAGGTGCTTCTAGTTATAGGACAGAGAGGAAAGGGGCAGAGGGAGAAAAACCCGAAGTCTGAGAATCTGGATTGCAGAAGACTACCGAGGTCGTGGGAGAAGGGAGAGAAAACAAGGATGAAAAGCGAAAGGGGAAGAGGCATGAAATGTTGTCAAATGTCAAAAGGCATTTGGAGAGAAGTTGGGAATTGCATTAAGAAAACCACTGCAAATCTCATTTCAGACCATTTAGAGATATGCCCCCTGGGAACTGCGAGCTCAGGCTGTTTAGCATCAAACAAATGGATCCACTCCATCCCTACCCTAATTAAATAAATCATTCAGTAATTCCACTGGGTTAAAGAACCAAAATATTAAAAACCTTCAGGACCTACTCTTGCCAAATATGTCACGGATCGTGTGTGTGTGTGTGTGTGTGTGTGTGTGTGTGTGTTCTGAGACACCACTACTGTTAAATAGGCAGAGCTAAGACTTAGGGGACTGGCAGATTATTGCAAAAAGGGCACGGGGAAGAGGGACTATGTTGTGAGCCTGGGAAAGAAGTTTGTGTGGGGACTGTGGGCAGTGAACGCGTTGGGAACAATATGGAAAACTGGGAGCTGCCTTGGAATCTACAGGGCCGGGTAAGAGAATGTCCGAAAGAAAAATGAGCAGGTGCGGGATGTGTGCAGAGTCGGAGAAGAGTCCAGGGCACCCGGAGTGGCTCCAGGAACGACGGACACCCCTCAAGGCTTTTGGGGGCGGTGGGTACTAATAGAACCCAGTGTCCGGGGTGCACCGGGGAGGCTGCGAGCGCGGCGGGAGTGGGGCGCTGGAGGGTGAGGACGCGGGAGTGAGGAAGCAAAGCCTGGGCCGGGCAGGGGCCTCCCAGCTGGGCCCGGAGGCAGCAGGGGGACAAGGGCTAGGAGAGGGCATGGCAGCAGCGCGGCGGGAAGCGAGGGGCATCCGGACACTCACCCCATTGGCCGCAGCCATCTGCCCCAGGATCTCGATGGCCATCCTGCTAAAGTACCTGCCGTCGCTGCCCACCACCGTGGTGCAGCCCCGGCGGTCGCACAGGTCGATGGACGATAGCACGCTCTGGATGAATTTGGGCAGGTAGTTGCGCTGGCCCTCGAAGAGGCCGGTAGGTCGCCGCAGACCCCCGCCGCCGGCCGGCCGCCGGTCCCCGTAGGGCGCGGTGGGCACTGTCAGCACCGGGATGGGGCTCCCCTCTGTGGCGCCTCCTGGCCGGTCCTGCTGAGGCTTCCGGGGCCGGAGGCAATCTGCAGCCTGCCGGGGGCCTCCGCCCACCTGGCCACGCACCGGGACTCCGCCTCGCGCCCAGGCCCCCTCTCCGGCAGGTCGGCACTCTGCGCCCTGCACCCGCCCGCCTGGGGACTGCCCGCCCCTCCTCTCCGTGCGGCTGCTCGCTGACTCCCTCGGCGGAGATTGCTTCTGCCTTCCTGTAAAGTTTTCTCCCGCCCACCTTCTCCGCTGCCAGACCGCCCGAGGTGTCCTCAGTTTCTCCCCAAGTTGGACTCACTTTCGGGGTGTCCCAAAAGCCTGATTCCAGGGCCTGCTAGCCCGACCCCGGTGACGCCTGCACCGGCGCCTGGCCCCAGCCTTCACGTGCGATCGCCGCCCTCCGGGGCACACCCTCCGCCAGAAAACAGCCGGCAGGCGGCGAGACTTTGGGCAGAGTCCGGGTTCCTCTCCGGCGCCAGGCCCGTCTCCCTGTCTCCCTGGGTGTGCGCAGCCTACACGCACCAGTTTCTCTTTAGAACAAGCACGGGGAGGGATTTGGGAGAGGGCTGAAACCTTTTGCCATCAGCGAACAGCCTCAGCCAAAAATAACCCTGGAAAGGCGAGCTAAGAATGGTTATCTCCTGCCAGCGCTGAAATCGGAGGCTGGGTGCTGCATGTGGGGTGTGTGTGTGTGTGTGTGTGTGTGTACCCTCCCACCCCGACCATTTGTTGAAGGGAATCACCACTGTCAGACTTCAATCCAACAGGACCCACTCGAGCCATCCACACTTTCCCCAGCCTCCTCCAAAACAGCACACTTTCCGGTATGGACAATTCTTTTTTTTTTTTTTTCACTTGTTTGTTTGTTGTGGTGTTTGCAACAGCAGCAACACAGACGACACATATTTCCCTATTCTTCTCGCCCTTCTCGCCCTCCCTACCCAGCTCCTGCCTTAGAAACAGGCTTGGCCTACACTGTATCTGTCCACACTGCCTGAACTCTTCCCTGAATTAATCGTTTTCAATAGGAGGGGGCTAAATCCCTTATTAATGCCCTACCAGGAGTGAATGAATAAAGCAAAGTTAAAGGGGAACTGGGTACCACATACTGTGCTAGGTTCCTTTGCATGTATCCTTTCATTCTGCTGGAGCTAAAGATGTTCTGCCTCCTCTCCATAAAACGCACCCAAACTCCAAAACCAGGAAATTCTCCATAGAAAATAGGAGTGAAGAGAGACAAGACTGACAGGATAAACCCCAAAGCAGGAAGAAAGTTTTGTCTCCCATTTCGCTCAAGGAATTTTTGGACCCACCAAGGCTACTGTCCTGAAAGATCCTGCTGCTTCTCCTTCCCCAAATATTGTCCACTTCCTGAGAGTAAGGCTGACTTGCCGCAGGCTTATAAAGTGTTTGGTCACAGTAAGACAACTGTGAGTAATAACACACATTGTATACTGTTTTGCAATTGATAAAAGGCTTTGCATCTGTTTTTTCTTTGGAGGCTGAAGAAAAGAATAATGGTATTCACGCAGTTCCCATTTTACAGATGAAAACAAGAGGACTTTTTCTGTGAAGTCAGGAAAGTGGTTACAATGGTACTTTCTGCCTGTCCGAATTATGTATTGCCCCTCCCCTTTCTATTAATAACATTGAAGTGTGATGGGACAACCACTGAAGCTGTCAGTTGAAACCTGCTGGGACTTTTTAGCCATTCTCTTCAACATAAAGAATGGGTGTTTTTGGAGGGGGTGAGAGGAATGGGGAAATGTTGTCAAAGAGTACAATGTTTTAGTTGAGACAGGAAGAATACATTTTGTTGAGATCTACAGCACAGCATGGTGACTGTAGTTTACAATGAAGTATTGTGTATTTCAAAATTGCTAAGACAATAAATTTCAAATGTTCTCACCACAAAAAAGATAGGTTTTGAGGTGATGAATCTATTAATTCTCTGGATTTAATTATTCCACAATGTATACATATATCATAACATCACATTATACCTCCGTAAATACATACAATTTTAATTTGTCAATTAACATTTTTTTAAAAGAATAGTGTGGCCAGTTGGGGAGGTATTTTTTTTTTCCTCTAGTCTCTACTCAGTCTCCAAGATCCCATTCCCCATAAAGTTCCTGTCACCCAGGTGGAGTGCAGTGGCACAATCATGGCTCACTGCACCCTCTCCCTCTTGGGCTCAAGCGATCCTCCCGCCTACAGGTACATGCCAGCACGCCCAGCTAATTTTTGTAGCTTTTGTAGACATGGGGTTTCACCATGTTGCCTAGGCTGGTCTCGAACTCCTCAGCTCAATCAATCTGCCCACTTTAGCCTCCCACAGTGCTGGGATTACAGGTGGGAGCCACCAAGCCCAACCCATAAAGTTCCTAACTTTTTATCTCCCTGGGAGTGCACAGCCTACACACACCAGTTTCTCTTTAGAACATACTTAAGAGTCTTGGCTTAGCATCCAACAGACAGAACTTTAACACTTCTACGGATCTGTGCACCTGTCTATGGTGTGGGGTTTTTAAGATCTCTTGCTAATGACACTTTATTTTGCAAAGCAGGACAGTTTCATTCCCAGAAGAGCAGGTATGGTAAATCCTTTGTTCCAGTAATGAAGACAATGATCCAAACCCTAAGCCTCAGAGAAGCCCAGAAACCCTCCAGGCCTCCATCTCTCTGCTCCTAGCACCTGCCTCTCTCTTGACATCAACATCATTCTCCCCTCTCACAGCCCAACTCCTTCCACAGACCCAGGGACTAGGCACCAGCACCTCAGACTAGATTTTAGAGAATTACCATTCAAGAGGCAATCCTCTTCCCTTGGTTCCAATTTCAAGGTTCTCAAAGACTGGAACAGGGCTAGTTTGAGGCAATGTGCCCCATCGCATAGCCAGAAAGAACCTTACAGTGAAAAGGAAAACAATTCTTCCAAAGTAAGGGGGTGCTGATCCCCAGAGGGAGGACAGATGGGCAAACAAACAGTAACCGGGCCACCACATGCTTCACACTCACTGATCAAGGACTTCTAAAACCACTTTTCTTTTCTCTGAATTTATATAGGATTTTGTATCACTCATAAAGGAATGTCTTATAGGCTGATAACACCTTTCTATTCATGCTTACACTTAACTTTTAGGCTAGGATAATTTCCTAACCTCAGTGTCCTCACTATAAGATGGGAATTATTATAATCCCTACCTCATAAATTGTTGGGAGGATTAAAATACTTAGTAAAGTGCCTGACTAATAGAAAGGCATTCAATAAATGTTAGCTATTCATGGTGTCATCATCATTATATTTACCATTATTACTAATCTCCTGTATTGCAAGAATTACAGTTTATATTTTTGTAGACCATCACTGTAGCTAAAGGGTCTTTGGGCCATAGGTGATATTCCATAAAGGTTGGTTAAATTGATCTGTGGTTTTTGACTATGGAAACTCAGAACTCCCTCAAAATGTACAAAACAGATTTACCTGCTAAATAAATCTCTTCAAAGCTGACCCCAGGTTTGATTGAATTAATTCCAATGAATTTGTCACAATGATGGAGAAAGGAAACTTAGAGGGCCCCACAGTTGTTTGCTGGTAAAATGAGAAGTTTGGATTAGATCAATGTTTCCCAAAATATTTTCCTCAGAATGTTAGTGCCCCTCGAATCCTGCACAAAGCAAGAGTTTCATGACCAAGTAGCTTTTAAAACTCCTGTACACTCTACTCCCATTCTTCACAATGCACACTTTCATATTAAAAGTTCTGAGAGGTCCTCAACAGAAGACATCACTTAACTTTTTTTTTTTTTTTAAGACAGATTCTCACTCTGTCACCCAGGCTGGAGTACAGTGGCCACCACTCCTGGCCTAAAAATTTTTTAACCTGGTGATTCCCAATCTAAACTCACAGGGACCAGTTTTCTTAATGAAAGAGAATCAGACTAGCTTGTAGCCATAGCTGGTGACACTCCCCTGCCCCATTCCTTGTATGTCCTCAGTGGACTAGGTCAGGAATAAATAAATTTTCCTGATTCTCAAGGGCTGGTCACTCCTTTGCACTGAGCTCAAAGCTTCTCTGTAGCATGGGTCACAATGAATGGTAGCCCTGATAGCCTAGAGTAGCCTTTCAGCCTTCTCTGAGCCTCTAAAGACTGAGGATCCTTGGCATGAAATGGAGCAACTGATATACCCTTGCTTCCCCTGGGGACTCTCTTGCTCTCAAAAAGGCATCAGCCATCATCTCCATCTAGAGAATATACTAGCTGACTCAGCTTGACCAGTCTGTACCAAAATGAGAATCTGGGTAAAATAAGCATTGAAACACTTCATTCCTTGTAGATTCACAAAACATATTAGCATATTAAAGACTATGAAGTTCTGCAGGAAAAAAAAACCTATTTAACTTTAATCCAACATTGCCAAGTTTTATTTGACCATGGAAGATTTTTCCAAAACACTTACAAACAGATCAAGGACATTAATCTTTCATGAAACACTAGATCCCCAAGGTCCTCTCCAGCTACATCATTCTGTGATTTTCTTTTTTATTTATGATGCATTAAAAGATTAATCTCTATCAGACTTCCATTTAGAAATTCACCAGAATGTGCAAAGGCAGCAGGTAAAATTGCTGAAGGTTATTATAAAAATACCCTCCAGTGATTTTTGAAACTTAAACTGAAATATTTATATAACTATATATTTCAGTTTGTATATTATATATATATGTATATACACACATCTATATGTGTGTATATATATTGGTGTATGTATATCTATATCTATGTATATATGGCATTATATCCATTTTACAGATGCAGAAACTGAGCTTTAGAGGGGGTGAGCAATTGGTCCAAAGCCACACAGCACACAGGTAGTCATTGATAAAGGTAAAAACAAGAGTTGAAGCCTGAGGTGTAAGGACACAGAGACAAGTACACAAATGTTTACAAGTTACACATATGACACGTGCCTTTAACATGAATTTCTTGAACATTCCTTTAGAGGCCTTACAATGAAGACATCAGAGTGGCAGCAAGTTCTGTTGGAATCAGGGGAGCGTGTTCTTCTATAATCCCCTGGCTAACAGGAAAGCACACTGATTTGGCCCATGGTAGTTATACACTCCCATTGAGTCAGGGGCCACTTCTATGCACACAGGAGGTGCTAAAAATATGCTGTTGACTCATTGCCTCTAAGAGCAGAAGAAATGCCAAAAGTATAGGACAAGAGGCAGAAAAGCACACGGAAAAATGTCGTAGGGCAGTCCTCTGAGGAAGTGTTAGATCCCTTTGAAATCTGTCCAAACACTTTCTTGTGCTGGGGAAAGTCAATTACATATTTCAAGCAACCCCACATGTCATACGAGTATCTTGTACGTGTTTGTGTACTCGTGTCTGTGAACTTACATCTCAGACTTCAACTTCTCGCTCCCCACCCTTATCAATGACTGCCTGCATGGCCTTGGGCAAGTTGCTTTCCCTCTTCAAAGCTCAGTTTCTGCATCTATAAAATGGACATAATGCTACCTACCTCATGGGGTTAGTGATCACATTTAAGGAGCTAATATGTGGAAATTGCTTACACAGTACCTATCACATAATAAGGGTTTAATAAGTGTTTGATGTAATTGTTTTGATTATTACTCCTATTACTAAAATAATAATTACTACAATAATAATGATTTTTATTCTCTATATTAGTATTATCTTTGAAAATGGGCATGGATTATGTCTATGTAACACTTTTGGCACAATATCTAGCATTATATCACACACAAATTAGAGAATTCATGTTATTAAGGATGAAAAAATATTTTTACTGACCCTTCAATTCTTCGTAAGTAACTGCAAAAGAAGCCATTATCCCAACACATGAAATAAAAAAGAAAATTCAGTTCCTCTGGAGTTTTTTTTTTTTTTTTTTTTTTTTTTTGGGACGGAGTCTCGCTCTGTCGCCCAGGCTGGAGTGCAGTGGCGCGATCTCGGCTCACTGCAAGCTCCGCCTCCCGGGTCCACGCCATTCTCCTGCCTCAGCCTCCCGAGTAGCTGGGACTACAGGCGCCCGCTACCACGCCCGGCTAATTTTTTGTATTTTTAGTAGAGACGGGGTTTCACCGTGTTAGCCAGGATGGTCTCGATCTCCTGACCTCGTGATCCACGCGCCTCGGCCTCCCAAAGTGCTGGGATTACAGGCGTGAGCCACTGCGCCCGGCCTGGAGTTTGTTTTTGGAGGTAGCCACAGGATACCTAAATTTTTTTTCTTTTCAGAGAGACTGAGGGGCTCACTAGGTTGACCAGGCTGGTCTTGAACTCCTGGTCTCAAGCCATCCTCCCACCTCAGCCTCCCAAAGTGCTGGGATTACATGCATGAGCCACCACATCCAGCCTACCTAAAATATTGAATGCTGTTAATAAATCTCCTGAGGCCAGCATAAGAAGGTGATGGGCAAAACTAATGCAGGTATGTTTTTCTGGCTTTTTCATGTATTGGGCCAAACTTTGAAAAGCACTTACTATTAATGGCTAACTTGCAAAATTTGTGATTTATTAAAAGCAGATTTTAATTGTTTTACCTAAAAATAATAGGCCTCTGATCTGCCAAAGATGAAGATTTAATTTCTAGGTGTTCCCCACAATACCTAGAAACATCAGTGGAATCGATTATTAAACACTTTAGAACTATTCTCATCAAAGTTCTTTAATATATAATACAGCAAAAGAAAAGTTTCTTTTCTAAAGGCTTCTCTATACTTTTTTTAATAGTTGAATTTCATTTCTGAAGGCTCCTAAAAAGAATAGAATTTAGATCTTTATTAAAGAGGAAGTATATTTTCCATGTTTAATTTAAATGACATTCCATCAGTCATTTGCAATCTTAGCCTACACAGAATTTTTTTTTTTGGTAGTTTTTATGTTTGGCTTTAGGAGGGGATTCCCAATAATCTCTATATAAATATTTCTAATCTCTATATAAATATTTTAACATTTCAATGTAAATTAGTTTTTTAAAACTATTTTATCCATAAAAATAATGAATTTGCATGGCTGAGGGTGAAATAATATGTTACCAGGACCCCTCAGTTTTGGCGGTTGTGAGTAGATCCCATCTTCATGTTCCTCCAGCCCAGCCCAAGCCTGGCTCAGGTCCTCCTCCCCCATTTGCCAGGAACCACCATCCCCAGGGATTCTATGTGCCCTGCCTGACCAGTGTTCTCCATCAGAGTTTACCAATCTTTTGTTCATTCCCTCAGAGCACAGCTAAGCAAGAGTACACTAATTTGAAAATTAACTCAAGCAAATAGAGGAACAATATCCCCAACACACTGCATTTTAACATAGGGTTTCCTGGACACACTGTTTCAACCCAAGAGTTGGGCTAATAGTAGGAGTTCCATCTGCTAAAATACGGCTGTCAGCTTCAGAGGGAAATTCATGAACGTCTTCGTAGTTTGTTTTTACGTTTCACTTGGCACTGTTTCTAAAATTTCCTCTGAAGCCAAAAAATAAGTTATTTCCCAGCACACTGGGCACTTTTCATTTATCATTGGATTGATTTTTGTAACTTGCAGTAGGAGCTGAAATCGACCAGGGGGTTCTTATCCAACAGACAGCAGCAAAACTCTTTGTGTATCTGCGTTCCTTTCAACAAGCGTGACTTCCTCAATGGCATCATTCGTGAGCGTAACACAGAGCTCAGCAATAACGTTTCTTCACTAACCCTACCAGGTATCCAACATAGGATGTTACTTCCTTTCACTGTTTTCCGACTCCTGGCAGATATTAATCATTGGGATTTGGGAAAAAGGAAATAGAATTTCTGAGAATGCTTGGGAATTCCCAAATTCATATGATTTTCATAACACTTCACTTACAAGTTTTTGAAAAATAATAAATGACTATAATAACAAGCAAATAGTCGTTTTTTTCTGTAACAGGATTATATGAAAAGTTTTAGTAGTCTTCTGTTTTAAAGAGATATGATAACAAATGATGATTTATTATTATTATGAGCCAACATATTGTAACAAGATTATAAAATCCAATAACATTAATAGAGAAAACACTAAAAAGAAATGAATATTATCACAAAATAAATGCTAAAGAAAAGTCCTTTAAAGATTGAAAGGTAACACCACAAATACTTAATGCTTTAATCGTTGTTTACATGACATTGTTAAACAAGGCATCAATCATCCCCTCCAATACCATTTAAATAACATAACATTCTGATCTCCTGGAAAGATGAATAGCACTAGAAAGAAGCAACTGTCAAAATTGCCGATTTAAGGGCATATTTTGTTTCTAAAACTGGGCATTTCTTAGAAAACCTCTCATAGGATTTGTAAAACATATACTATGCCTAGGAACACATTAATATTTATTTGCAGAAATGGTTCACTGTTAGCAGTGGACAAGGCCATGAACACACACTTGTAACACAGCAACAGATACAAGAAAGTCTGACTGAGGCTCCTTTACTGCTCCTGTCCTGTTCACCTTAACTTTCATCTCCACATGTCAGTGCTTCCTCATCTTGCTTGACTTGAAGTCAGTGCATTTCTTCAAGCCAGTAAGTTCTCTATACTGACTATTAAGCTGTAATTTTCACAGGAAAATTAGAATGTTCCTTCCCATTTTCCTAATTTCTCAACTGATTTTTCTCAGAATTCAGAATCCATAAATATTGAAATGCCAGGAGAGAATTTCCAAATGGAAATGCTGTTCCCTTCGTCCATTTTCAGAAGAAACCGTAGGATAGTGTTATCCTTCTCTTCTCCAATTTTTTTTTCCTGCAAACTTATGGTTATCACCTCTTTAAGTGAGTAGCTCACAATTTTGCCTCCCCTGCAAATGGTCCCAAAACAGTGAAGTGGGTCCTCTTTAGCTGTGTCTTTAGTACATAATCCTGCATTTCTGACCATATGCAGGGAGTGTGACCCAGGGAAGGATCCCTGACTCAATGGGATTTCTCTTGCTGTCTCTAGAATTTGAACACCGGAACCCAGACGTACAGAGGCTGGGAGCCATCGTGGTGTGCTCCCACCACGTGATGATGGCAGCAGTGGGTGGTGTGGGGGCAGTTAATTGACAGCTACCTGTTGCTGACATCCCAGGAACTGCCTGAACCTCCTCTTTCCCAGTCATAAGATATCTAAGATTCTGCAGTATTCTTCATTAAATCCTAGCATGGTTTAAGCTAGCCAGAATTAGGTTCTGTTGCTTTCAATCAACAGAACCTTAGCTAATACATTGTTATTTCCTGGTCTTTGTTCCTTTAATTTTCCAGGAAAAGAAGGGAAAATGGCTTACTGGTTTTAAGAAGAGACAAGGGACAACATACCATTTATGCAAAATTTAGAAGCACTCAAAGGAAACTCTGGAAAGTTCCTGAGATATATATATGTAGGATCAGCATAAAACTTGAACAGTGTATCTAGATCATGGTTGCCATGGTTGCCTTGACACAATGAACATCTGTATCAAGATCATATTTTCTTGGTGGGACAGAGAGAAGCACAAGGCGGGACTCACATTTACAGTAATCCTTGTTTTCCAGGAACCATACAACCCAGTTTGTCCAGAGCTGTTCATCTTAAGTTTGTTATCCCACCATAATTATAAATAGAACCTCCTTTTTCTCTCAAGAATATCCCACTTTGGATGATAATTTCTGTGACTACCCATTAAGAATATTTAATAACTATAGAAACTGCTTCTCTATATTTTTTGTATGTTTGAAACATTTTATAACAGAAATATCTTTAAAGTTATCACCTACACAGAATATAGCTGCCAAATGCTCCTACTCTGCTATTCTAACCATGAATCCCTCTGGGGCCCCTTCCTCCTACGGCGCTTGTAAGGATGAAATGAAATAAGCTCTATGAAGTGCCCAACAGTGACCAACACTGAATAAAATACAGCCACCATAGGAGGCCTTCCCTTATGTTCACCAAACTCCTGATAAGTTATTCGGTGATGTTTTAATCTTAATATTTTATGTAGATTATACATTCATCTGATTCAAAATGCAAAAGGTACAAAAGCGTATACAGTTAAAAGTTTCCCAACCCACTACCATTTATCTCCCTGGAGGCAACTGTTTCCAGATTTTTGAATATCCTTAAAGAATATCATATGTATGGAAAAGAAAGATTATATATTTATATGCATCTGTGTATGCATTTTCCTATGAGAGGCTCACAAAGTCTCCTTGAAGAGATATCATTATTACAAATACCCCTCAATTTACAATGGGGTTATATTCCAATAAACTTATGAAAATATTGTAAGCTGAAAATGCATTTAATACACTTAACCTACTAAACATCATAGCTTAGCTCGGCCTACCTTAAACACTCACATTAACCTACAGTTAGGCAAAATCATCTAACAGAAAGCCCATTTTATAATAAAGTGGGCTTTGAATATCTCATGGAATATAATGAATACTGTACTGAAAGTGGAAAACAGAATGGTTGTATGAGTACTCAAAGTACAGCTTCTGCTGAATGTGTATTGCTTTCAAACTATCTTAAAGTTGAAAACTCATAAGTCAAAATATTCTAAGTCAGGGATTGTTTGTACTTCTACTTTACATGATGAAATTGAGCCTTGAAAAGATTAAGTGACTCGCCCAAGGTCACACTGGCAGTTAAATAGTGAAACTTGGATCCAAATTGTTCAGTCACTACATGTATTGTCTTGAAATTTGAAAAAGAGGAAGAGGAATTAAACTACTAAATTGAAGGACTATTTTAGGCATAGAAGAAGCAGATGCCTTCATGTCCAAGTGATTGTGAAAAGCCCACTTGCCCCAAAATATGTCTCCTGGTCATATGAAATTCCACCATTTCAGATTTTTACCTGGGGATTTAGAGTAATCTGCTGTTTTCCTAGAGCTCCCCTAAAATAGAAATAGAAAATTTTGGAAGGCTAAATATATGCTAACATTGGAAAACTCATTTTCTCCCCTTCGTAAGGCAAGGTACTGAAGGAGGGGGCCCTACGGGCCGTGCAGGGACATCCTGGAGGCATGGGGAGAAGAAACTGAAAGGCAAGTTTGTATGGAACAAAGAATACCGATCTCAGGATTCTCCCTTGAACCTGCCCTAACTTTGTTCAAATAGACTTAGCCACTGACCTGCTGTCAAAAGACCACAGCCAATCTGACTTGTTTTCAATATAATGATGAATATTGATTTGGTCCCTTCATCCAACATTCTCAGCTGGATCTTTTTTGACCAAGGATATACATTACTAGGTGAGTACAGGCAGTTAATTCTTCCACACAGGACTTCGGAGTTTCTGAGTTAACCAGAATCACCCACCTTAACATCTGCCAGTTTATACCCCAAGTCCTGACCAGTGCCCCCTACCTGCTATGCCTCATGTTTTCAATAGAGCATAAAATCAGAAATGAAAGATGAAACATCATAGCCAATATCACAGAAATACAAAGGATCCTAAGAAACTGCTAGGTATAATTACACACTAACTAATTGGATCATCTAGAAGAAATGGATAAATTCCCAGACACATAAAACCTACCAAGATTGACTCATGAAGAAATTTAAAAATCTGAACAGACTAATAGCAAGCAAGGAGGTTGAATCCGTAAGAAAATGTCTCCTATCAATGAAAAACCCAAAACCAGATGGCTTCCCAGATTAATTCTACCAAATATTTTAAGAAGAACTAATACCAGTCCTTCTCAAACTCTTCCAAAAAGCTGAAGTGGAGGGAATACTTCCAAACTCATCTTACAGGGCCAGCATTACCCTGATTCCAAAGCCAGACAAGAACACTACAAGAAAGGAAAATGACAGGCCAATATCCTTGATCTACATAGATGCAAAAATCCTCAACAAAATCCTAGCAAACCAAATTCAATAGCACATTGAAAGAATCATTCACCATGATCATGTCATGGTTCAACATAAGCAAATCAATACATATAATATACCATATTAGAAAAATAAAGGATAGAAACTATATGGCCATCACAATAGATATAGAAAAAGTTTTTGACAAAATTCGAAACCCTTTCATGGTGAAAAAAAAAACACCCAACAGATCACGTATTGAGGGACTGTATCCCAACAAAATAAAGGCCATATATGACAAACCCATAGCTAACACCATGATCAATGGTGAAAAGTTGAAACTTTTCCTCTACCATCAGGAACAAGACAAGGATGCCCACAGACACCACTTCTCAGGGTAATCAGGCAAAAGAAAGAAATAAAAGGCATCCTAATAGGAAAGGAAGAAGTGAAACTGTCTCTACTGACGGCATGATCTTGTTATATATAGAAAACCCTACAAACTTCACTAAAAAAAGGTTAGAACTCAACACAAAGAAGGGAACAATAGACACTGGGGGACTCCAAAGGTGGGAGGGAAGGATGGTGGGAGCAAGGGTTGGAAAACTACCTATCGATTACTATGCTCACTGCTTGGGTGGTGGGATCATTAGAAGCCCAAACCTCAGCACCATGCAATATACCTGTTTAAGAAACCTGTACATCTACCCTCCTGACTCTAAAATGAAACATACAATATTTAAAAAACAAAAACAAATAAATAAAATTTGAAAACTGTTAGAACTGAACTGATAGGTGAAATCAGTAAAGTTGTAGGATACAAAATCAACAGATAGAGCCTTGAACACAGCAACATCCAGCTGTCTGACACGAAAGTCTCAGGGGCAATAAAACCTCTATATGAACTCAGAAACAATGAGCTAAGTTGTGTTTATGTCTGAAAGGATGTTAAGAACTTCATTCATGTTACATCAGAGCCAACAGAAAGAACCAACAGGAAACCTGTACCCAACAAACAGAAATGACAAGATGAAGGGAAAGCAGAGGTAAGGGCTTACCTTAGAAAGGGCAAGTGATTAGCTCAATATGCAATACAATGTTTGCTCCTGAGCCAAAAATTTGTACAATAATTTGGACATTACTTGCACAACCAGAAAAATCAGCCACTCATTAGGAAAATGTGTTTCTGCAGAAGTCTTAGGACTCAGCTATCTATAATAACATGAAAAGACAATATTTTCATCCAAAATGAGTATTTTTGTTTGTCTTGGCTTGTTATTCTAACGTCAACAGCCTCTAAATAAACTGTTGAAGTACATGATATAACCACCTCTTTCTCCATCTTTCCCATTGCTCCCATAGGGTTTCAGTTGTGCAATTTCACCATTAGCAAAGCTTTTTGCTGAAATCTGGCTTTTCAAAGGGAGAGTATCCAGAAACAGAAGATGCTGATCTGGGAGGCTCTTCCTAATAGAACTGCTGCTTCAGTTTAACTTGAAAAAGCCCACACCCAGTTCCTAATGACAAACATCTGAACACCGGGTCTTCCCCTGAGCAAGACCATGCTATGCCTCCTGCTCGCTCTGTTCTATAAGCAACCCACAGATTGCTCCCTGTGAAGAGGAGCCTGCAAGGGGAGCAGCATTCCACCAGACCCTGATTTAGCAAGATATTTCCATATCATTCCCCCAACCAGCTGGAAGTCCTCCACTGCTCTTGTGTAAAAATCTAACTCATCTCACTGAATTTCCTGATTTAAAAGTCTAATTCATTTCACCAAAAGTGTGACAGAAGGAAACCAAGTACACCATCTCTCTCTTACCAAACCAAAGCTATTGCATGTGCATTCTGGGGGGAAAACATGGTCCAAATATGTTATGGAGGGGGTGCCAGCCCAGTGTCATCCTCTTACTATTGCCATAGGATCTTGGCTGATGGCATCAGAGGAAAAACAAGTTTATCGATTACTTTCAACCATTAAGCTCACTCCTCCATGAAAAATATGTCACAAGTCCAATGTCTCTTATTAAAATAAGCACTGCAAAATATAAAGGAGTCACAGTTTTAAAATGGGACACACGTTCTCTAAGCGGTGAACCACGTTAGAGGTGCACTGTTTACAATGTATAAAGTCCCCTGGAGCCAGGGTTAGGAAGCGCATCTGTTCTTTGATGTTCTGGGATGAAGGAGAAAGGAAAATGTGCTGCCAGAAGTGAGTGGGAAGGAGCCCATGAGATAAAGGAAGTAAATCCATTTGCTGATTGCAATAATAATGGTAATACACGAAGCTATACATACATACATACATACATACATACATACATACATACATACATACATGCAAACTTTCACATTTTTAAAAAAAAAGAACTTAAGGCTTCCACTAATGTAATCAGCCCTTATGAACTCTCCTGATTAGCTGCAAGGAAAATCTTCCTTTCTCCTCTTTCTTGCACCATCCTGGGCTCCCTTTTGACTTTTTTTTTTTTTAACTTATAAACGAACAGCTCATATTCTGAAGTTTGTAGTCCCCTCCCGCCCCCTCTCTCTCTATACGGCTCATTTACATTGGCAGCTGTCGTGCTGCTGGGCATCCTCAAACCCACAAGTTTCCCTTTAATGTTTGAGCAGAGAAACATGATCATGCACTAGGCATCACTGTGCCACTCAAAATGCTTTTTTGTTTTTTTTATTGCATCTGAGAGAAATCTCAAGGTTGCAAACCTGGAGTCAGAATTGTCTCCATGTGTCTCAGTGGGAAGAGTATCGTGTGAAGAAACAAGTTGATTCTACTAATCAAAAGGAATTTTTTTTGATATCAGGTCATCCTCCGAATGAATTTATATTACCGAGTGGAGGGTCACATGAAGAAAATGGTCAAACAGCACCACCTAGAGCAAGATCTGAGAAGTGCAGTGGAGCCGGGCTGTGTCAGGAAAGAAAAGCAAGCTGGGGCCTGGCTCAGCGCTCTCCCCTCTGCTCCTGTCTGCACGGAAAGATTAGGATGACAGTGGCAGGAAGCCTGTGCACCTAGTATGCATCACTTGAAGGGAACACACAGATTCCAGTAAACAGTTGGAAGGAAATGTTAATACCAGGCTCTGCTAAACAATATGAAATGACTCCTAGATGAGACAAGCGACTTTCATCAAAGTTCCCTGATACCTGAAAAGACAGCCCAGGGGATCCTGCACTACATGTGGTGTATGTAAATTAAGCGGGTTTTTTTCCCCTTTGTAATCAAGGCTCATACACAAACAAAATCACACTTTAGAAACGGCCTATTTCAACTTGTAACTAGCTTGCTTTCAGGGGCTCCAGGTCAAAAAGAAATAGAGCACAAAGACGCTTTCTCCTTAGGGATCATACACAAATTCACTCTGTCCGTTTCTTTCCCACATGGAGCAACAAAGCCGTCAGACCTCTCCATCCACACATCGGGTCCTTCCTGATTAAAGTGAGATAAATCACAGCCCTCTCTCTCTAGATGGCAGGCGACAAGAGGGGGATGCTTGCCTCAAGAAGTCCTCCCCATCCCTCTGCATTCATGCAAGCCCGAGCGGAGAGATGCAAGAAATTACGGATGCATTTTAATTCCCCAGACCCTGCAATTAAAAATGGAAATTTTTTGGCCACGCCTGTTGGCTCACGCCTGTAATCCCAGCACTTTCAGAGGCCGAGGTCGGCGGATCACCTGGGGTCAGGAGTTCGAGACCAGCCTGGCCAACATGGTGAAACCCTGTCTCTACTAAAAATACAAAAATTAGCTAGGAATGGTGGTGGGCGCCTGTAGTCCCAGCTACTCGGGAGGATGAGGCAGGAGAATCACTTGTACCCGGGAGGTAAAGTTTGCAGTGAGCCAAGATCGCACCACTGCACTCCACTCTGGGTGACAAAGGAAGACTTCATCTCAAAAAATGTTTTTAAAAAATGGAAGTGTTGTTCTTTCATTTGTAAATGTGTTTTGGTAAAAGAGGGGCAGTTTAAGCAACCCTTTCTATTGTCTACATTGTCAAAATTCATCCGACATGGACTCTTGACTCCGTTTTGCCTGGGCAGACCCAATTCAAGCATTTACAACAGCTACAACCTCCTCAAATCAAAAAGAGGAATCAGCATTATTGCTAAGTTCAAATAAGGTCTTGTTTTATTTCATTTTTATTTTTGAATGCAGCCATTCCTCCATGTGCTGTCATCAGGTAAGATTGTCAGTCCTGATTAGGTAAAGGTATTATTACAAAATGCAATTCTTAAACATTCAGTGTCTAACTACACTTTTAATAAGCCTTTCCCCCTCCCCTATGTATTCTCCCTTAGACACCCCTTCTCAAATTTAAAATCACAGAAACTAAAATATGATGCCTAAAGAGAGCCTAGCGACTGCCCAGTCCTCTAATTTGATGAGTGGGAGTACTGAAGCCCAGAGGAGGTCAAGTAATTTGTTCCCAATGTCTTAGATAAGAAGAAAATGACCAGCTGGGAAATCCCACTCATGTCAAGGCAGAGGCACAGGGCCACAGACTGTGGTTGAATTGTGCCACACTCCTACATCCTTCTTTAGGAATCACAGAACATTCCTGTGTTGAGTCGGAGTCACTGACTTCGTTTTCAGGCTGATTGAGTTCTGTCCTTACAGGCTGCGACAAGAAGTTTTGGTATTATGCTACACCAAGACCATTTATCTAGTTCAAGAAATGCACAGTCCTTAGAGCCCAGCAACTTTCCCCATGTCCAGTAAATGTAGCTTCTCCATTAGAAGCTGTCAGAATGGAGCCTTCTGGCTCATCTTGATTTTGATTTGTGCAAGAATGAATGGTTGTGCTAAGACAGCTTTCCTAGCTGATAGAGAGCGAAACTTTTTTCTCATAATCTATAAAAAAATTAAATTAGAACTTTTTTCTCATAATCTGTGAAAAAATATTAAATTAAATCTGGCTCGTCTTGATTTTGATTTGTGCAAGAATGAATGGTTGTGCTAAGACAGCTTTCCTAGCTGATAGTGAGCAAAACTTTTTTCTCATAATCTATAAAAAATATTAAATTAGAAGCATAGAGTTTATTTCATGACTTTTATCTTCCTGCAATTTTCTTGTGGGCATAAATGATTTGTTTTTATCCTGCCTGCCCCCCAATCCCTTTTCCAAGAGACTAAAAGAGTATCTAGTGCAAAGTGGAGACTCAAATATTTTTTAATAAACAGTGATCCCAGCCACCCAGTGCATGTTGCCAAATGCCAACCCCATAAATAATCAAACACATCATCTCATTCAGCCAATCAAAATCAAGTGCTACCTATTTTTTTAAGTTTTCATAGCCCTTGGGCATCTGCTTTCTCAGCATTTCCCAAACTTGAGTCATTCTCATCCTGCCTTCCTAATTTTGATCTGTCAATTACCTCTACTATTATTTATTTCATATATTTTTAAATAGACCCACTTTTGAAACTTAAATACACGCCTTTTAAAAGGAAGCTTTCTTACTACTATACATCAAAAGCCATTATTACTTGTTCTAAGTACTCATAACAAGATGGTCACAACTATTAAAATTTACTAATGTGCATCCACATACTCTCTAAATTCATGGAGCATCTGCACACACTTTAAGAAACAATTCTGCATTACTCACTCAATTTTCTTGACATCCTTCTGAGGCAGGACAAACCTTGGGCCCAAAGAATTGAGGTAGGAGTCCAAGCAAGTTGCCAGCCACATAAAGGCAAACCTTGGCTCGGAAGTCAGGACTACCAGCCCCTAGGTTATGGTTCATGCTCTTTCCTCTGCTCTCCAGAACCTCCTATCTCCAAGTGTAGTTAGCAGCCCAGATGCAGCAGCATCCTCTAGAGACTTGTTAAAAATGCAGAAGCTCAGGCTCCACCCCAGGCCTATGCAGACTGAATCTGCATTTTAACAAGGTCCAGGTAATTCACGTGCACATTAAGTTTGAAAAGGCCTGGTCTAGATCAGCGGTTCTCTAACTTAGCAGCACATTAGAACCATCTGTAGAGACTTTAAAAATACCAGTGCCTGGGCTTCACCTCCCAGAGAATCTGACTTAAGTGTCTGGGGTTTGCCCTGAGTCTAGGTATTTTTAAAAACTCCTCAGCTTATACAAAGCTGGCAGGGCCGGGCACAGTGGCTCATGCCTATAATCCCAGCAGTTCGTGAGGCCAAAGTGGGCAGATTGCTTGAGTCCAGGAGTTTGAGATTAGCCTGGGCTAAAACCCCATCCCTACAAAAAAAAAAATACAAAAAGTATTTGGGCATGGTGGTGGCACATACCTGTAGTCCCGGCTACTCAGGAGACTGAGTCCTCGCTTGAACCCAGGAGGTCACGGTTTGGTCAACAGAGCAAGACCCTGTATCAAAACAAACAAACAAGCAAACAAAAAATGCTAGCAGCTTACCAGCTAGGGAGGCCTGTAGAGCCAAGTTTTCCAAATGGGGCTACATTAGTTGTTCCAGAACTTTAGCTGCATCAAAACCACCTGGATGGCTTGTTCAGCTACAGAGGGTCTGGCCATGCCCCTAGAGTTTCCAGCTGAGGGTCTGGAATGAGGCCCGATGATTTGCATTTCTAACAATCTCCAGGTGATGCTGATGCTGTGGGTCCAGGGACCACATTTTGAGAATCTATGCTAAATGAATCGGAGAAGACCAAAGCTCAAACTTATTCCAAGAACTTTTCAAGGCCCACCTGCAAGTTGTAGTGGAAGTAAGCATCTAAGGGTGCAAAAAAGTTTCACTGTAGACTAAGGCCTTTTACCTGAGCTCTCAAATGTTCACATTTCTCTTATCAACCTAAATAACAAACAGAGAGAGGCTCTCCACAAGGAAAAGATATTGGTTTGGAAACAGAGCCTTGTAATAGAAACAGGCAAGCCAGAGTAAACTATATGCATATTCACGGAGGTAAAGGAAGACAAAAGAAAAAATGAGGAAGATTATATGATCATTTGGAAATGACTATCCTTGGCTACAAAGATCAATAACAAAGGTGATGCCAGGCCCAGGTTGGACAGGCAGTTGTTGGGCAAATATCCTTCAAAAGCATTGTTGTGTGCAAAGTTGCAATGGGCTTTGTGCAAGATTGTGTTTTTTGCAGTCTTCTGTGATAAGTTTTTGTTATCAGGCATACAAGCCGAAGAATCCTTTATTGCATGGCCTTTCCTGGCTATATAAGTCAGGGTTTTGGTTAGGGTAGGGGTAATTTTAACACTCTCAATGCAAAAAATGACATAAGGTAGGTACCCCAATGACTTGTTTGGTCTTCATAAAATAACTTATCATAAAATCTCTGTAAACGTGGAAATATCTACACCGCTATCTCTGTAAATGTGTAAACATTTACAACGCTATCTGTATAAACATGGAACTATTTACACCGCCGTCTCTATAAACATGGAAATACCTACACCGCTATCTCTATAAACATGGAAATATCTACACCGCTATCTCTATAAACATGGAAATAACTACACCGCTATCTGTATAAACATGGAAATATCTACAATGCTGTCTCTATAAACATGGAAATATCTACACCTCTATCTGTATAAACATGGAAATATCTACACCAATGTCTCTATAAACATGGAAATATCTACAATGCTATCTCTATAAACACGCAAATATCTACATCACTGTCTCTATAAACATGGAAATATCTACACCGCTGTCTCTATGAACATGGAAATATCTACAGCGATGTCTCTAGAAACATGGAAATATCTACACCGCTATCTCTATAAACGTGGAAATATATACACCGCTATCTCTAAAAACATGGAAATATCTACACCGCTATCTCTATAAACGTGGGAACATCTACACCGCTAACTCTATAAACCTGGAAATATCTACACTGCTATAAGAATAAATGTGGAAATATCTACACGGCTATCTGTATAAACATGGAAATATCTACACCGCTATCTCTATAAACATGGAAATATTTACACCGATATCTGCATAAACATGGAAATATTTGCAAAGCTATCTCTATAAACATGGAAATATCTACACCACTATCTGTAAAACATGGAAATATCTACACCGCTGTCTGTATAAACATGGAAATATATACACGGCTATCTGTTTAAACATGGAAATATCTACATCACTGACTGTATAAACATGGAAATATCTACACCGCTATCTGTGTAAACATGGAAATATCTACACCGCTGTCTCTATAAACATGGAAATATCTACACCGCTATCTGTAGAAACATGGAAATATCTACACCGCTGTCTCTATAAACCTGGAAATATCTACACCGTTATATGTATTAACGTGGAAATACCTACACCGCTATCTGTATAGACGTGGAAATATCTACATCGCTATCTCTACAAACGTGGAAATATCTACACCACTATCTGTATAAACATGGAAATATCTACACCGGTATGTGTATAAACGTGGAAATATCTGCACCGCTATGTGTATAAACTTGGAAATTTCTACACCGCAATCTATATAAAAGTGGAAATATCTTCACCGCTATCTGTTTAAACGTTGAAATATCTACACCGCTATCTCTATAAACGGGGAAATATCTACACCGCTATCTGTATAAACGTGGGAATATCTACACCGCTATCCCTATAAACGTGTAAACATTTACACGGCTATGTGTATAAACATGGAAATATTTACACCGCTATCTCTAAAAACATGGAAATATCTACAACGCTATGTCTATAAACATGAAAATATTTACATCGCTATCTGTATAATCATGGAAATATTTACACCGCTATCTGTAAAAACTTGGAAATATTTACACCGCTAGGTCTATAAAAATGGAAATATCTACACCGCTATCTCCATAAACATGAAAATATCTACACTGTTGTTTGTATGAACATGAAAATATCTACACCGCTATATCTATAAACATAGAAATATCTACATTGCTGTCTGCATAAACATGGAAATATCTACACAGCTATCTGTATAAACATGGAAATGTCTACACCGCTATCTGTATAAACATGGATATATCTACACGGAAAGCTGTATAAACATGGAAATATCTGGACAGTCATCTCTATAAACCTGGAAATATCTATACCGCTATCTCTATAAACATGGAAATAACAACACCGCTATCGGTATAAACATGGATATACCCACACCGCTATCTGTATAAAGATGGAAATATCTGCACCGCTGTCTTTATAAACATGGAAATATCTGTAACTCTATCTGTGTAAACATAGAAATATCTACACGGCTATTTGTGTAAACATGGAAATATCTGCACCGCTATCTGTATAAAGATGGAAATATCTACACCACTATCTGTAAAACGTGGAAATATCTACACCGCTCTCTGTATAAACCTAGAAATATCTACACCGCTATCTGTATAAACAAGGAAATATCTACACCGCCATCTGTATAAACATGGAAATAACTACACCGCTATCTGTATAAATATGGAAATATCCACACCGCTATCTCTATAAACATGGAAATACCTACACCACTTTCTCTATAAACATGGAAATATCTACACTGCAATCTCTATATACATGGAAATATCTACACCGCCATCTCTATAAACATGAAAATATCTACACCACCATCTTCAGAAACATGGATGTATCTACACCGCCATCTGTATAAACATGGAAATATCTACACCACTATCTGTATAAACATGGAAATATCTTCACTGCCATGTGTATAAACATGGAAATATCTACACCGCCATCTGTATAAAGATGGAAATATCTACACTGCAATCTGTATAAATATGGAAATACCTACACCACTACCTCTATAGATATGTAAATATCTCCACCGCTATCTGTATAAACATGGAAATATCTACACTGCCATCTGTATAAAGATGGAAATATCTACACCGCGAGCTTTATAGGTATGCAAATATCTACACCGCTTTCTGTATAAACATGGAAATATCTACACTGCCATCTGTATAAAGATGGAAATATCTACACCACGAGCTTTATAAACATGGAAATATCTACACCGCTATCTGTATAAACATGGAAATACCAACACCGTTATCTGTATAAACATGGAAATACCTACACCGCTATCTCTATAAACATGAAAATACTTACACCACCATCTCTATAAGCATGGAAATATTTACAGCGCTATCTCTATAAACATAGAAATATCTACACCGCCATCCCTATAAACATGGAAATATCTACACCGCCATCTGCATAAACATGGAAATATCTACACAGACATCTGTATAAACATGGAAATATCTACACTGCCATCTGTATAAACTTGGAAATATCTACACTGACATCTGTAGAAAGATGGAAATGTCTACCAAGCGATCAGTATAAACATGGGAACTTCTACACTGCTACCCGTATAAACATGGAAATATCTACAACACTATCTGTATCAACATGGAAACAACTACACCGCTATCTGTATAAACATGGAAATACCAACACCGTTATCTGTATAAACATGGAAATATGTACACCGCTATCTCTATAAACATGAAAATACTTACACCACCATCTCTATAAGTATGGAAAGATTTACACCGCTATCTCTATAAACATAGAAATATCTACACCGCAATCCCTATAAACATGGAAATATCTACACCGCCATCTGCATAAACATGGAAATATCTACACAGACATCTGTATATACATGGAAATAACTACACTGCCACCTGTATAAACTTGGAAATATCTACACTGACATCTTTAGAAAGATGGAAATGTCTACCAAGCGATCAGTATAAACATGGGAATTTCTACACTGCTACCCGTATAAACATGGAAATATCTACACCACTATCTGTATCAACATGGAAATAACTACACCGCAATCTGTATAAACATGGAAATATCTACAATGCTATCTCTGTAAACATGGAAATATCTACACAGCTATCTGTGTAAACTTGGAAATATCTACACTGCTATCTGTGTAAATTTGGCAATACCTACACCGCAATCTGTGCAAAGATGGAAATATCTACACCGCTATCTCTGTAAACATGGAAATATCTACACCGCTATCTGTATAAACATGGAAATATCTACACTGCCATCTGTATAAACATGGAAATATCTACAGCGCCATCTGTATAAACATGGAAATACCTACACTGCCATCTGTACACGCATGGAAATATCTACACAGCCATCTGTATAAACATGGAAATATCTACACCGCTATCTCTATAAACATGGAAATATCTACACCGCTATCTGTATAAACATGGAAATATCTACATCGCTATCTGTATAAACAGAAATATCTCCACCGCTCTCTGTATAAACATGGAAATATCTACACCGCTATCTTTATAAACATGGAAATATCTACACCGCAATCTGTATAAACATGGAAATATATACAATGCTATCTGTGTAAACATGGAAATATTTACACAGCTATCTGTGTAAACTTGGAAATATTTACACAGCTATCTGTTTAAAAATGGAAATATCATCACAGCAATCTGTGCAAAGATGGAAATATCTACACTGCTATCTCTGTAAACATGGAAATATCTACACCGCTATCTGTATAAACATGGAAATATCTGTACCGCAGTCTCTATAAACATTTAAATAACTCCACCGCTATCTGTATAAACATGAAAATATCTACACCGCTATCTGTATAATCATGGACATATATACACCGCAATCTGTATAAACATGGAAATATCTACTACGGTATGTGTGTAAACATGGAAATATATACACAGCTATCTGTGTAAACTTGGAAATATCTACAGAGCAATCTGCGTAAACATGGAAATATCTACACGGCAATCTGTGCAAAGATGGAAATAACTACACCGCTATCTCTGTAAACTTGGAAATATCTACGCTGCCATCTGTATAAACAAGGAAATATCTACACGGCCATCTGTGTATAGATGGAAATATCATCAACGCCATCTGTACAAACATGGAAATATCTACACCGCTATCTCTATAAACATGGAAATATCTGCACTGCCATCTGTAAAAACATGGAAATACCTATACAGTCATCTGTATAAACATGGAAATATCTACAATGCCATCTGTATACACATGGAAATATCTACACAGCCATCTGTATAAAGATGTAAATATCTACACGGCTATCTCCATAAACATGGAAATACCTACACCGCCATCTCTATAAACATAAAAATATCTACACTGCCATCTCCATAAACATGGAACTAACTACTCCGCCATCTGTATAAACATGGAAAAATCTACACTGCCATCTGTGTGAATAAGGAAATATCTACAATGCAATCTCTATAAAGATATAAATATCTGCACCGCGAGATGTATAAACAGGAAAATATCTACATCGCTATCTGTATAAACGTGGAAATACCAACACCGCTATCGGTATAAACATGGAAATATGTACAACGCCATCTATATAAACATGGAAATATCTACACCGCTATGTCTATAAACATGGAAATACCTACACCGCTATCTCTATATACATGGAAATATCTACACCGCTATCAGTATAAACATGGAAATATCTACACCGCTATCTGTATAAACATGAAAATATCTACACCGCGATCTGTATAAACATGGAAATATCTACACCGCGATCTGTATAAACATGGAAATATCTTCACCACGATCTCTATAAACATGGAAATATCTACCCCGCTATCTGTATAAACATGGTAATATCTTCACCACCAACTATATAAACATGGAAATATCTACACCACCATCTGTATAAACATGGAAATATCTACAATGCCATCTGTAGAAAGATGGAAATATCTACACCGATATCTGAAAAAAAATGGAAATATCTGCACCGCTATCTGCATAAACATGGAAATATCTACACCACGATCTTTATAAACATGGAAATAACTACACCGCGGTCTGTATAAACATGGAAATATCTACACAGCTATCTCTATAAACATGGAAATATCTACACCGCCATCTGTATAAATATGGAAATACCTACAAAGTCATCTGTATAAACATGGAAATACCTACACAGCCATCTGTATAAACATGGAAATAGCTACACAGCCATCTGTATAAACATGGGAATAGCTACACAGCCATCTGTATATACATGGAAATATCTACACCGCTATCTGTTTAAACATGGAAATAACTACACCGCTATTGGTATAAACAAGGAAATATCTACACCCCTATCTGTATAAACATGGAAATATCAACACCGCTATCTCTATAAACATGGAAAAATCAACACCGCTATCTCTATGAACATGGAAATATCTACACCGCCATCTCTATAAACATGGAAATATCTACACCACTATCAGTATAAACATGGAAATATGTGCACCGCTGTCAGTATAAACATGGAAATATCTCCACTGCTATCTCTATAAACATCGAAATATCCACAGCGCCATCTGTATAAACTTTAAAATACTTTCAAATTTATCTGTATAAACATGGAAATATCTACTCCGCCATCTTTATAAACATGGAAATATCTACACAGCCATGTGTTTACATGGAAATATCTACACCGCAATCTATAAAAACATGGAAATAACTACACCGCTATCTGTATAAACATGGAAATATCTACACCGCCATCTACATATCCATAGAAATATCTGTGCCGCCATCTGTATAAACTTGGAAATATCTACACGGTCATCTGTGTATAGATGGAAATATCAACACCGCCATCTGTACAAACATGGAAATACCTGCACCGCCCTCTGTATAAACATGGAAATAACTACAACGCTATTTTTATAAACAAGGAAATAGCTACACCGCCGTCTGTTTAAACATGGAAATATATACACAGACATCTGTTTATACACGGAAATATCTACACCGCTATCTGTATAAACATGGAAATATCTACACAGTTATGTGTATTAATGTGGAAATATCTCCATTGCTATCTGTATAAACATGGAAATATCTCCACCGCAATCTGTATAAACATAAAAATATCTACACCGCTATCTGTATAAACATGGAAATATCTACAATGCCATCTGTACACACATGGAAATATCTATAGAATTGTCTGTAGAAACATGGATATATCTACACCGCTATCTCTATAAAAATGGAAATAACTACACCGCTATCTCTGTAAACATGGAAATATCTACACTGCTATCTCCATCAACATGGAAATATAGACACCGCCATCTCTTTAAACATGGAGATACCTACAACGCCATCTACATAAACAAGAAAATGTCTACACTGCCATCTATATAAACATGGAAATATCTACACCACCAACTCTATAAACATGGAAATATATACACTGCCATTTGTAGAAAGATGGAAATATCTACACCGCCATCTGTATACACGTGAAATATCTACACCGCTATCTGTATAATCATGGAAATATCTACACCGCAATCTGTAAAAACACGGAAATATCTACACCGCTATCTGTATAAATATGAAATATCTAAACCTCTATCTCTATAAAATTGGAAATATCTACACTGTTACCTGTATAAACATGGAAATATACTCACTGCTATCTCTATGAACATGGATATATCTAAACCGCTATCTAAATAAACATGGAAATATCTACACTGCCATCTCTATAAACATGGAATTATCTACATCGCCATCTGTATAAACATGGAAATATCTACACCGCGATCTGTATTAACATGGAAATGTCTACTCTGCGATCTGTATAAACATGGAAATATCTAAACCACGATCTGTACAAACATGGAATTGTCTACACAGTTATCTGTAGAAACATGGAAATATCTACACTGCCATGTCTATAAACATGGGATTATCTACACCTCCATCTGTATAAACATGGAAATATCTACACCGCTATCTGTATAATCACGGAAATATCTACACTGCTGTCTGTATAAACAAGGAAATATCTACACCGCGATCTGTATAAACATGGAAATATCTACACCGCGATCTGTATAAACACGGAAATATCTTCACCACGATCTGTATAAACACGGAAATATCTACACCGCTATCTGTATAAACATGGTAATATATACACCACCATCTATATAAACATGGAAATATCTACACCGCCATGTGTATAAACATGGAAATATCTACAATGCCATCTGTAGAAAGATGGAAATATCTACTTCGCAATCTGTGGAAACATGGAAATATCTACACCGATATCTGTAAAAACATGGAAATATCTAAACCGCTATCTGTATAAACGTGGATATATCCACACCGCGATCTGTATAAACATGGAAATATCTACACCGCGAACTGTATAAACATGGAAATATCAACACCGCTATCTATATAAAAATGGAAATTTCTACAAAGCTATCTCTATAAACATGGAAATATCTACACTTCTATCTGTATAAACATGGAAATATCTACACTGTCATCTGTATAAACATGGAAATATCTAAACTGCCATCTGTGGAAAGATGGAAATATCTACACCACGATCTGTATAAATATGAAGATATCTACACCGCTATCTTTGTAAAGATGGAAATATCCACACCCCAATCTATGCAAAGATGGAAATATCTACACCGCTATCTCTGTAAACATGGAAATATCTATGCCACTATCTGTATAAACATGGAAATATCTACATCGCTATCAGTATAAACATGGATATATCTACACCGTTATCTTTATAAACATGGAAATATCTACACCGCTATCTGTATAAATATGGAAATATCTACACCGCCATTTGTGTAAACATACAAATATCTACAGAGTCATCTGTATACACATGGAGATATCTACACAGCCATCTGTATAAACTTGGATGTATCTACACAACTATCTCTATAAACAAGGAAATAGCTAGAGCGCTATCTCTATAAACATGGAAATATCAACACCACAGTCTCTACAAACATGGAAATATCTACACCGCCATCCATGTAAACATGAAAATATCTACACCGCCATCTCCATAAACATGGAACTATCTACACCGCCATCAGTATAAACATGGAAATATCTACACCGCTATGTGTATAAAGATGGAAATATCTACACCGCTATCTCTATAAACATGGAAATATCTACACCGCTATCAGTATAAACATGAAAATATCTACACCACTATCTGCATAAACAAGGAAATAGCTACAACGCTATCTGTGTAAACATGGAAATATCTACACAGCTATCTGTGTAAAGTTGGAAATATCTACACAGCTATCTGTGTAAAAATGGAAATATCTACACGGCAATCTCTGCAAAGAGGGAAATATCTACACCGCTATCTCTGAAAACATGGAAATATCTACACCGCTATCTGTATAAACATGGAAATATCTACATCGTTAACTCTATAAACATGAAAATATCTACACTGACATATGTAAAAACATGTAAATAACTTCACAGTCATCTGTATAAACATGGAAATATCTACACCACCATCTGTATAAACATGGAAATACCCACACCGCTATCTGTATAAACATGGAAATAGCCACACAGCTACCTGTATAAACATGGAAATGTCTGCACCGCTATCTTTATAAACATGGAAATATCTGCAACTCTATCTGTGTAAACACAGAAATATCTACACGGCTATTTGTGTAAACATGGAAATATCTGCACCGCTATCTGTATAAAGATGGAAATATCTACACCACTATCTGTAAAACGTGGAAGTATCTACACCGCTCTCTGTATAAACCTGGAAATATCTACGCCGATATCTGTGTAAACAAGGAAATATCTACACCGCCATCTGTATAAACATGGAAATACCTACACCGCTACCTGTATAAATATGGAAATATCCACACCGCTATCTCTATAAACATGGAAATACCTACACCGATTTCTCTATAAACATTGAAATATCTACACTGAAATATCTATATACATGGAAATATCTACAACGCCATCTCTATAAACATGAAAATATCTACACCGCCATCTTCCGAAACATGCATGTATCTACACCGCCTTCTGTATAAACATGGAAATATCTACACCACTATGTGTATAAACATGGAAATATCTTCACTGCCATCTATATAAACAGGGAAATATCTACACCGCCATCTTTATAAAGATGGAAATATCTACACCGCAATCTGTATAAATATGGAAATACCTACACCGCTACCTGTATAGACATGTAAATATCTACACCGCTATCTGTATAAACATGGAAATATCTACACATCTATCTATATAAATACGAAATATCTAAATCGCTATCTCTATAAAAATGGAAATATCTACACTGCTATCTGTATAAACATGGAATTATCCTAATTGCTATCTCTATGAACATGGATATATCTACACCGCTATCTCTACAAACATGGAAATATCTACACCGCCATCTCTATAAACATGGAAATATCTACAGTGCTATCTGTATAAACATGGAAATATCTACACCGCGATCTGTATAAACATGGAAATATCTACACTGCGATCTGTATAAACATGGAAATATCTACACCGCGATCTGTATAAACATGGAAATATCTACACAGCTACCTCTATAAACATGGAAATATCTACACAGCCATCTGTATAAACTTGGAAATATCTACACCGCTACCTGTATAAACATGGAAATATCTACACCGCTATCTGTATAAACATGGAAATATCTACACCGCCATCTGTATAAACATGGAAATATCTACACTGCTATCTCTGTAAACATGGAAATATCCACAATGCCATCCGTAAAAACGTGGAAATACCTATAAAGTCATGTGTATAAACATGGAAATATCTACACCACCATCTGTACAAACATGGAAATATCTACAATGCCATCTGTATACACATGGAAATACCTACACGGCAATCTGTGTATAGATGGAAACATCAACATCGCCATCTGTACAAACATGGAAATACCTACACCGCTATCTCTATAAACAGGGAAATAGCTAAACTGCGGTCTGTATAAACATGTAAATATCTACACCGGTATCTGTATACACATGGAAATATCTACACCACGATCTGTATAAACATGGAAATATTTTCACCGCTATCTGTGTAAACATGGAAATATCTGCACCGCCATCTATATAAACATGGAAATATCTACAAAGCCATCTGTATAAACATGGAAATACCTACACAGTCATGTGTATAAACATGGAAATATCTACACCGCAATCTGTATAAACATGGAAATATCTACACCGCTATCTGTATAAATATGAAATATCTAATCCGCTATCTCTATAAAAATGGAAATATCTTCACTGCTATCTGTATAAACATGGAAATATCCTCACTGCTATGTCTATGAACATGGATATATCTACACTGCTGTCTCTATAAACATGGAAATATCTACACCGCCATCTCTAAAAACATGGAATTATCTACACCGCCATCTGTATAAACACGGAAATATCTACAGCGCTATCTGTATAAACATGGAAATATCTACAATGCCATCTGTAAAAACATGGAAATACCTATACAGTCATCTGAATAAACATGGAAATATCTACACCACCATCTGTATAAACATGGAAATATCTACAATGCCATCTGTATACACATGGAAATACCTACATGGCAATCTGTGTGTAGATGGAAACATCAACACCGCCATCTGTACAAACATGGAAATATCTACACTGCTATCTCTATAAACATGGAAATACCTACACTGCGGTCTGTATACACATGTAAATATCTACACTGGTATCTGTATAAACATGGAAATATCTACACCTCGATCTGTATAAACATGGAAATATTTACACCGCTATCTGTATAAAAATGGAAATATCTGCACCGCTATCTCTATAAACATGGAAATATCTACAAAGCCATCTGTATAAACATGGAAATACCTACACAGTCATGTGTATAAACATGGAAATATCTACACCACAATCTGTATAAACATGGAAATATCTACACCGCTATCTGTATAAATATGAAATATCTAAACCGCTATCTCTATAAAAATGGAAATATCTACACTGCTATCTGTATAAACATGGAAATATCCTCACTGCTATCTCTATGAACATGGATACATCTACACCGCTATCTCTACAAACATGGAAATATCTACACTGCCATCTCTATAAACATGGTAATAACTACATCGCCGTCTGTATGAACACGGAAATATCTACAGCGCTATCCATATAAACATGGAAATATCTACACCGCTATCTGTGTAAATGTGGAAATATTTGCACCGCTATCCCTATAAACATGGTAATATCAACACTGCAATCTGTATAAACATGGAATATCTACACCATGATCTGTATAAACATGGAAATATCTACACCACGATCTGTATAAACATGGAAATATCTACACCGTGATCTGTATAAACATGGAAATATCTACACCACCATCTACATATCCATAGAAATATCTGTGCCGCCATCTGTATAAACATGGAAATATCTACACGGTCATCTGTGTATAGATGGAAATATCAACACCGCCATCTGTACAAACATGGAAATATCTGCACCGCTATCTGTATAAACATGGAAATATCTACACCGCGGTCTGTATAAACATGGAAATATCTACACCGCTATCTATATAAACATGGAAATATCTACACCGCTATCTGTATAAACATGGAAATATCTACACCGCCATCTGTATAAACATGGAAATATCTACACTGCTATCTCTATAAACATGGAAATATCCACAATGCCATCTGTAAAAACGTGGAAATACCTATACAGTCATCTGTATAAAGATGGATATATCTACACCACCATCAGTATAAACATGGAAATATCTACAATGCCATCTGTATACACATGGAAATACCTACACGGCAATCTGTGTATAGATGGAAACATCAACATCGCCATCTGTACAAACATGGAAATATCTACACCGCTATCTCTATAAACATGGAAATACCTACACTGCGGTCTGTATAAACATGTAAATATCTACACCGGTATCTCTATAAACATGGAAATATCTACAACACGATCTGTATAAACATTTAAATATTTACACCGCTATCTGTATAAACATGGAAATATCGGCACCGCTATCTTTATAAACATGGAAATATCTACAAAGCCTACGGTATAAACATGGAAATACCTACACAGTCATGTGTATAAACACGGAAATATCTACACCGCAATCTGTATAAACATGGAAATATCTACACCACTATCTGTATAAATCTGAAATACCTAAACCGCTATCTCTATAAAAATGGAAATATCTACACAGCTATCTGTATAAACATCGAAATATCCTCACTGCTATCTCTACGAACATGGATATATCTACACCGCTATCTCTACAAACATGGAAATATCTACACCGCCATCTCTATAAACATGGAAATATCTACACTGCCATCTGTATGAACATGGAAATATCTACAGCGCTATCTGCATAAACATGGAAATACCTACACAGCGATCTGTACAAACATGGAAATACCTACAACACGATCTGTATAAACATGGAAATATCTACACCGCTTTCTGTATAAACATGGAAATATCTACACAGCTATCTCTATAAACATGGAAATATCTACACTGCCATCTGTATAAACATGGAAATACCTACAAAGTCTTCTGTATAAACATGGAAATATCTACACAGCCATCTGTATAAACATGGAAATATCTACACAGCCATCTGTATATAAATGGAAATATCTACACCACTATCCATATAAACATGGAAACAACTACACCGCTATTTGTATAAACAAGGAAATATCTACACCGCCATCTGTTTAAACATGGAAACATATACACAGACATCTGTTTATACATGGAAATATCTACACCGCTATCTGTATAAACATGCTAATAACTACACTGCTGTCTGTATAAATGTGGAAATATTTGCACCGCTATCCCTATAAACATGGTAATATCAACACCGCAATCTGTATAAACATGAAAATATCTACACCATGATCTGTATAAACATGGAAACATCTCCACCTTGATCTGAATAAACATGGAAATATCTACACCATGATCTTTGTAAACATGGAAATATCTACACCGCCATCTGTATAAACATGGAAATACCTACAAAGTTATCTGTATAAACTTGGAAATATCTACACCGCCATCTGTATACACATGGAAATATCTACACAACCATGCGTGTATACATGGAAATATCTACACCGCTATCTATATAAGCATGGAAATAACTACAACGCTATCTGTATAAACATGGAAATATCTACACCGCCATCTACATATCCATAGAAATATCTGTGCCGCCATCTGTATAAACATGGAAATATCTACACGGTCACCTGTGTATAGATGGAAATATCAACACCGCCAACTGTACAAACATGGAAATATCTGCCCCGCTATCTGTATAAACATGGAAATATCTACACCGTGGTCTGTATAACCATGGAAATATCTACACCGCTATCTGTATAAACATGGAAATATCTACACCGCTATCGGTATAAACATGGAAATATCTACACCGCCATCTGCATAAACATGGAAATATGTACACTGCTATCTCTATAAACATGGAAATATCCACAACGCCATCTGTAAAAACGTGGAAATACCTATACAGTCATCTGTATATACATGGAAATATCTACACCACCATCTGTATAAACATGGAAATATCTACAATGTCATCTGTATACACATGGAAATACATACACGGCAATCTGTGTATAGATGGAAACATCAACATCGCCATCTGTACAAACATGGAAATATCTACAGCGCTATCTCTATAAACATGGAAATACCTACACTGCGGTCTGTATAAACATGTAAATATCTACCTCGCTATCTCTATAAACATGGAAATATCTACACCACGATCTGTATAAACATGGATATATCTACACCGCTATCTGTATAAACATGGAAATATCTGCAACGCTATCTATATAAACATGGAAATATCTACAAAGCCATCTGTATAAACATGGAAATACCTACACAGTCATGTGTATAAACACGGAAATATCTACTCCGCAATCTGTATAAACATGGAAATATCTACACGGCTATCTGTATAAATATGAAATATCTAAACCGCTATCTCTATAAAAATGGAAATATCTACACTGCTATCTGTATAAACAGGGAAATATCCTCACTGCTATCTCTATGAACATGGATATATCTACACTGCTATCTCTACAAACATGGAAATATCTACACCGCCATCTCTATAAACATGGAAATATCTACACCGCCATCTGTATAAAAATGGAAATACCTACAAAGTCTTATGTATAAACATGGAAATATCTACACAGCCATCTGTATAAACATGGAAATATCTACACAGCCAACTGTATATACATGGAAATATCTACACCGCTATCTGTATAAACATGGAAACAACAACACCGCTATTTGTATAAACAAGGAAATATCTACACTGCCATCTGTTTAAACATGGAAATATGTACACAGACATCTGTTTATACATGGAAATATCTACACCGCTATCTAAATAAACATGCTAATAACTACACCGCTGTCTGTATAAATGTGGAAATATTTGCACCGCTATCCCTGTAAACATGGTAATATCAACACCGCGATCTGTATAAACATGGAAATATCTACACCATGATCTGTATAAACATGGAAACATCTCCACCGTGATCTGTATAAACATGGAAATATCTACACCATGATTTGTGTAAACAAGGAAATATCTACACCGCCATCTGTATAAACACGGATATATGTACACCGTGATCTGTATAAACATGGAAATATCTATACCGCCATCTCTATAAACATGGAAATATCTACACCCCTATCTGTATAAACATGGAAATATCCACACAGCTATCTCTATAAACATGGAAAAATCAACACCGCCATCTCTATAAACATGGAAATATCTACACCGCGATCAGTATAAACATGGAAATATCTACACTGCTATCCGTATAAACATGGAAATATATCCTCTGCTATCTCTATAAACATCAAAATATCTACACCGCCATCTGTATAAACATGGAAATACCTACAAAGTTATCTGTATAAATATGGAAATATCTGCACCGCCATCTGTATACAGATGGAAATATCTACACAGCCATGCGTGTATACATAGAAATATCTACACCGCTATCTATATAAACATGGAGATAACTACACCGCTATCTGTATAAACATGGAAATATCTACACCGCCATCTACATATCTATAGAAATATCTGTGGACCATCTGTATAAACATGGAAATATCTACACGGTCATCTGTGTATAGATGGAAATATCAACACCGCCATCTGTACAAACGTGGAAATATCTACACCGCTATCTGTATAAACATGGAAATATCTACACCGCCATCTGTATAAACATGGAAATATCTACACTGCTATCTCTGTAAACATGGAAATATCCACAATGCCATCCGTAAAAACGTGGAAATACCTATAAAGTCATGTGTATAAACATGGAAATATCTACACCCCTTTCTGTATAAACATGGAAATATCCACACAGCTATCTCTATAAACATGGAAAAATCAACACCGCTATCTCTATGAACATGGAAATATCTACACTTCCATCTCTATAAACATGGAAATATTTACAGCGCTATCTGTATAAACCTGGAAATATCTACACCGCGATCTGTATAAACATGGAAATATGTACACCGTGATCTGTATATACATGGAAATATCTACACCGCGATCTGTATAAACATGGCAATATCTACACTGCGATCTGTATAAACATGGAAATATCTACACAGCTATCTCTATAAACATGGAAATATCTACACAGCCATCTGTATAAACATGGAAATACCTACAAAATCATCTGTATAAACATGGAAATATCTACACAGCCATCTGTATAAACATGGAAATATCTACACAGCCATCTGTATATACATGGAAATATCTACACCGCTATCTGTATAAATATGAAATATCTAAACCGCTATCTCTTTAAAAATGGAAATATGTACACTGCTCTCTGTATAAACATGGAAATATCCTCACTGCTATCTCTACGAACATTGATATATCTACACCGCTATCTCTACAAACATGGAAATATCTACACCGCCATCTCTATAAACATGGAAATATCTACACCGCCATCTGTATGAACATGGATATATCTACAGCGCTATCTGTATAAACATGGAAATATCTACACAGCGATCTGTATAAACATGGAAATATCTACACCGCGATCTGTATAAACATGGAAATATCTACACCGCTATCTGTATAAAGATGGAAACAACTACACCGCTATTTCTATAAACAAGGAAATATCTACACCGCCATCTGTAGAAACATGGAAATACCTACAAAGTCTTCTGTATAAACATGGAAATGTCAACACAGCCATCTGTATAAACATGGAAATATCTACACAGCCATCTGTACATACATGGAAATATCTACTCCGCTATCTGTATAAAGATGGAAACAACTACACCGCTATTTCTATAAACAAGGAAATATCTACACCGCCATCTGTTTAAACATGGAAATATATACACAGACATCTGTTTATACATGGAAATATCTACACCGCTATCTGTATAAACATGCTAATAACTACACCGCTGTCTGTATAAATGTGGAAATATTTGCACCGCTATCCCTATAAACATGGTAATATCAACACCGCGATCTGTATAAACATGGAAATATCTACACCATGATCTGTATAAACATGGAAACATCTCCACCGTGATCTGTATAAACTTGGAAATATCTACACCATGATCTTTGTAAACATGGAAATATCTACACCGCCATCTGTATAAACATGGAAATATCTACACCGTGATCTGTATAAACATGGAAATATCTATACCGCCATCTCTATAAACATGGAAATATCTACACCCCTATCGGTATAAACATGGAAATATCCACACAGCTATCTCTATAAACACGGAAAAATCAACACCGCTATCTCTATGAACATGGAAATATCTACACCGCCATCTCTATAAACATGGAAATATCTACACTGCAATCAGTATAAACATGGAAGTATCTACACCGCAATCTGGATAAACATGGAAATATCTCCACTGCTATCTCTATAAACATCGAAATATCTACACCGCCATCTGTATAAACATGGAAATACCTACAAAGTTATCTGTATAAACATGGAAATATCTACACCGCCATCTGTATACACATGGAAATATCTCCACAACCATCCGTGTATACATGGAAATATCTACACCGCTATCTATATAAGCATGGAAATAACTACACCGCTGTCTGTATAAACATGGAAATATCTACACCGCCATCTACATATCCATAGAAATATCTGTGCCGCCATCTGTATAAACATGGAAATATCTACACGGTCACCTGTGTATAGATGGAAATATCAACACCGCCATCTGTACAAACATGGAAATATCTGCACCGCTATCTGTATAAACATGGAAATATCTACACCGCGGTCTGTGTAAACATGGAAATATCTACACCGCTATCTGTTTAAACATGGAAATATATACACAGACATCTGTTTATACATGGAAATATCTACACCGCTATCTGTATAAACATGCTAATAACTAAACCGCTGTGTGTATAAATGTGGAAATATTTGCACCGCTATCCCTATCAACATGGTAATATCAACACCGCGATCTGTATAAACATGGAAATATCTACACCATGATCTGTATAAACATGGAAACATCTCCACCGTGATCTGTATAAACATGGAAATATCTACACCATGATCTTTGTAAACATGGAAATATCCACACCGCTATCTGTATAAACAAGGAAATATGTACACCGTGATCTGTATAAACATGGAAATATCTATACCGCCATCTATATAAACATGGAAATATCTACACCCCTATCTGTATAAACATGGAAATATCCACACAGCTATCTCTATAAACATGGAAAAATCAACACCGCTATCTCTATGAACATGGAAATATCTACACCGCCATCTCTATAAACATGGAAATATCTACACCGCGATCAGTATAAACATGGAAATATCTACACCGCTATCTGTATAAACATGGAAATATCTACACGGTCACCTGTGTATAGATGGAAATATCAACAACGACATGTGTACAAACATGGAAATATCTACACCGCTATCTCTATAAACATGGAAATACCTACACTGCGGTCTGTATAAACATGTAAATATCTACCTCGCTATCTCTATAAACATGGAAATATCTACACCACGATCTGTATAACCATGGAAATATTTACACCGCTATCTGTATAAACATGGAAATATCTGCACCGCTATCTCTATAAACATGGAAATATCTACAAAGCCATCTGTATAAACATGGAAATACCTACACAGTCATGTGTATAAACACGGAAATATCTACACCGCAATCTGTATAAACATGGAAATATCTACACCGCTATCTGTATAAATATGAAATATCTAAACCGCTATCTCTATAAAAATGGAAATATCTACACTGCTATCTGTATAAACATGGAAATATTCTCACTGCTATCTCTATGAACATGGATATATCTACACCGCTATCTCTACAAACATGGAAATATCTACACCGCCATCTCTATCAACATGGAAATATCTACACCGCCATCTGTATAAACATGGAAATACCTACAAAGTCTTCTGTATAAACATGTAAATATCTACACAGCCATCTGTATAAACATGGAAATATCTACACAGCCATCTGTATATACATGGACATATCTACACCGCTATCTGTATAAACATGGAAACAACTACACCGCTATTTGTATAAACAAGGAAATATCTACACCGCCATCTGTTTAAACATGGAAATATATACACAGACATCTGTTTATACATGGAAATATCTACACCGCTATCTGTATAAACATGCTAATAACTACACCGCTGTCTGTATAAATGTGGAAATATTTGCACCGCTATCCCTGTAAACATGGTAATATCAACACCGTGATCTGTATAAACATGGAAATATCTACACCATGATCTGTATAAACATGGAAACATCTCCACCGTGATCTGTATAAACATGGAAATATCTACATCATGATCTGTGTAAACATGGAAATATCTACACCGCCATCTTTATAAACATGGAAATATCTACACCGTGATCTGTATAAACATGGAAATATCTATACCGCCATCTCTATAAACATGGAAATATCTACACCCCTATCTGTATAAACATGGAAATATCCACACAGCTATCTCTATAAACATGGAAAAATCAACACCGCTATCTCTATGAACATGGAAATATCTACACCGCCATCTCTATAAACATGGAAATATCTACACCGCGATCAGTATAAACATGGAAATATATACACCGCTATCTGTATAAACATGGAAATATCTCCACTGCTATCTCTATAAACATCGAAATATCTACACTGCCATCTGTATAAACATGGAAATACCTACAAAGTTATCTGTATAAACATGGAAATATCTACACCGCCATCTGTATAGAGATGGAAATATCTACACAGCCATGCGTGTACACATGGAAATATCTACACCGCTATCTATATAAACATGGAAATATGTACACCGCTATCTGTATAAACATGGAAATATCTACACCGACATCTACATATCCATAGAAATATCTGTGCCACCATCTGTATAAACATGGAAATATCTACACGGTCATCTGTGTGTAGATGGAAATATCAACACCGCCATCTGTACAAACATGGAAATATCTGCACCGCTATCTGTATAAACATGGAAATATCTACACCGCGGTCTGTATAAACATGGAAATATCTACACCGCTATCTGTATAAAGATGGAAATATCTACACCGCTATCTGTATAAACATGGAAATATCTACACCGCCATTTGTATAAACATGGAAATATCTGCACTGCTATCTCCGTATACATGGAAATATCCACAATGCCATCCGTAAAAACTTGGAAATACCTATACAGTCATGTGTATAAACATGGAAATATCTACACCACCATCTGTATAAACATGGAAATATCTACAGTGCCATCTGTATACACATGGAAATACCTACACGGCAATCTGTGTATAGATGGAAACATCAACACCGCCATCTGTACAAACATGGAAATATCTACACCGCTATCTCTATAAACATGGAAATACCTACACTGCGGTCTTTATACACATGGAAATATCTACACCTGTATCTGTATAAACATGGAAATATCTACACTACGATCTGCATAAACATGGAAATATGTACACCGCTATCTGTATAAACATGGAAATATCTGCACCGCTATCTCTATAAACATGGAAATATCTACAAAGCCATCTGTATAAACATGGAAATACCTACACAGTCATGTGTATAAACATGGAAATATCTACACTGCAATCTGTAAAAACATGGAAATATCTACACCGCTATCTGTATAAATATGAAATATCTAAACTGCTATCTCTATAAAAATGGAAATATCTACACTGCTATCTGTATAAACATGGAAATATCCTCACTGCTATCTCTATGAACATGGATATATCTACACCGCTATCTCTACAAACATGGAAATATCTACACTGCCATCTCTATAAACATGGTAAAATCTACATCGCCATCTGTATGAACATGGAAATATCTACAGCGCTATCCATATAAACATGGAAATATCTACACCGCTATCTGTATAAACCTGGAAATATCAACACCGCGATCTGTATAAACATGGAAATATCTACACTGTGATCTGTATAAACATGGAAATATCTACACTGCGATCTGTATAAACATGGAAATATCTACACAGCCATCTGTATAAACATGGAAATACCTACAAAGTCATCTGTATAAACATGGAAATATCTACACAGCCATCTGTATAAACATGGAAATATCTACACAGCCATCTGTATATAGATGGAAATATCAACACCGATATCTGTATAAACATGGAAATAACTACACCGCTATTTGTATAAACAAGGAAATATCTCCACCGCCATCTGTTTAAAAATGGAAATATATACAAAGACATCTGTTTATACATGGAAATATCTACACCGCCATCTGTATAAACATGCTAATAACTACAACGCTATCTATATAAATGTGGAAATATTTGCACCGCTATCCCTATAAACATGGTAATATCAACACTGCGATCCTTATAAACATGGAAATATCTACACCATGATCTGTATAAACATGGAAATATCTACACCACGATCTGTATAAACATGGAAATATCTACACCGTGATCTGTATAAACATGGAAATATCTATACCACCATCTACATATCCATAGAAATATCTATGCTGCCATCTGTATACACATGGAAATATCTACACGGTCATCTGTGTATAGATGGAAATATCAACACGGCAATCTGTACAAACATGGAAATATCTGCACCGCTATCTGTATAAACATGGAAATATCTACACCGCGGTCTGTATAAACATGGAAATATCTACCCTGCTATCTATATAAACATGGAAATATCTACACCGCTATCTGTATAAACATGGAAATATCTACACCGCCATCTGTATAAACGTGGAAATATCTACACTGCTATCTCTATAAACATACAAATATCCACAATGCCATCTGTAAAAACGTGGAAATACCTATACAGTCATCTGTATAAACATGGAAATATCTACACCACCATCAGTATAAACATGGAAATATCTACAATGCCATGTGTATACACATGGAAATACCTACACGGCAATCTGTGTATAGATGGAAACATCAACATCGCCATCTGTACAAACATGGAAATATCTACACCGCTATCTCTATAAACATGGAAATACCTACACTGCGGTCTGTATGAATATGTAAATATCTACCTCGCTATCTCTATAAACATGGAAATATCTACACCACGTTCTGTATAAACATGGAAATATTTACACCGCTATCTGTATATAGTTGGAAATATCTGCACCGCTATCTCTATAAAGATGGAAATATCTACAAAGCCATCTGTATAAACATGGAAATACCTACACAGTCATGTGTATAAACACGGAAATATCTTCACCGCAGTCTGTATAAACATGGAAATATCTACACCGCTATCTGTATAAATATGAAATATCTAAACCGCTATCTCTATAAAAATGGAAATATCTACACTGCTATCTGTATAAACATGGAAATATCCTCACTGCTATCTCTATGAACATGGATATATCTACACCGCTATCTCTACAAACATGGAAATATCTACACCGCCATGTCTATAAACATGGAAATATCTACACCGCCATCTGTATGAACATGGAAATATCTACAGCGCTATCTGTATAAACATGGAAATATCTACACAGCGATCTGTATAAACATGGAAATATCTACACCGCGATCTGTATAAACATGGAAATATCTACACCGCTATCTGTATAAACATGTAAATATCTACACAGCTATCTCTAAAAACATGGAAATATCTACACCGCCATCTGTATAAACATGGAAATACCTACAAATTCTTCTGTATAAACATGGAAATATCTACACAGCCATCTGTATAAACATGGAAATATCTACACAGCCATCTGTATATACATGGAAATATCTACCCCGCTATCTGTATAAACTTGGAAAGAACTACACCGCTATTTGTATAAACAAGGAAATATCTACACCGCCATCTGTTTAAACATGGAAATATATACACAGACATCTGTTTATACATGGAAATATCTACACCGCTATCTGTATAAACATGCTAATAACTACACCGCTGTCTGTATAAATGTGGAAATCTTTGCACCGCTATCCCTATAAACATGGTAATATCAACACCGCGATCTTTATAAACATGGAAATATCTACACCATGATCTGTATAAACATGGAAACATCTCCACCGTGATCTGTATAAACATGGAAATATCTACACCATGATCTGTATAAACATGGAAATATCTACACAGCCATCTGTATAAACATGGAAATATCTACACAGCCATCTGTATATACATGGAAATATCTACACCTCTATCTGTATAAACTTGGAAACAACTACACCGCTATTTGTATAAACAAGGAAATATCTACACCGCCATCTGTTTAAACATGGAAATATATACACAGACATCTGTTTATACATGGAAATATCTACACCGCTATCTGTATAAACATGCTAATAACTACACCGCTGTCTGTATGTGGAAATATTTGCACCGCTATCCCTATAAACATGGTAATATCAAAACCACGATCTGTATAAACATGGAAATATCTACACCATGATCTGTATAAACATGGAAATATCTAGACCACGATCTGTATAAACATGGAAATGTCTACACCGTGATCTGTATAAACATGGAAATATCTACACCGTGATCTGTATAAACATGGAAATATCTACACCGCGGTCTGTATAAACATGGAAATATCTACACCGCTATCTGTATAAACATGGAAATATCTACACCGCTATCTCTATAAACATGGAAATATCTACCCTGCCATCTGTATAAATATGGAAATATCTGCATAGGCATCTGTATAAAGATGAGTTATCTGCACCGCTATCTGTATAAACATGGAAATACCTACACCGCTGTCTCTATAAACATGGAAATATGTACACCGCTATGTGTGTAAACATGGAAATATATCCACTGCTGTCTGTATAAACATGGAAATACCTACACCGCGATCTGTATAAACATGGAAATATCTACACCGCTATCTGTATAAAAATGGAAATATCTACACAGCCATCTGTATAGACATGGAAATATCTACACAGCCACCTGTATATACATGGAAATATCTACACCGCTATCTGTATAAACATGGAAATAACAACACCGCTATTTGTATAAACAAGGAAATATCTACACCACCATCTGTTTAAACATGGAAATATATACACAGATATCTTTTTATACATGGAAAAATATACACCACTCTCTGTATAAACATGCTAATAACTACACCGCTATCTGTATAAATGTGGAAATATTTGCACCGCTATCCCTATAAACATGGTAACATCAACACCGCGATCTGTATAAACATGGAAATATCTACACCGGTATCTGTATAAACATGGAAATATCTACACAGCGTTCTGTATAAACATGGAAATATCTACACAGCCATGTGTATATACATGGAAATATCTACACCGCTATCTATATAAAGATTGAAATAACTACACCGCTATCGGTATAAACATGGAAATATCTCCACTGCTATCTCTATAAACAACGAAATATCTACACCGCAATCTGTATAAACATGGAAATACTTACAAAGTTATCTGTATAAACATGGAAATATCTACACCGCCATCTGTATAATCATGGAAATATGTACACAGCCATGTGTACATACATGGAAATATCTACACGGCTCTCTATATAAACATGGAAATAAGTACAGCGCTATCTGTATATACATGGAAATATCTACACCACCATCTACATATCCATAGAAATATCTGCGCCGCCATCTGTATAAACATGGAAATATCTTCACGGTCATCTGTGTATAGATGGAAATAACAACACCGCCATCCGTACAAACATGGAAATATCTGCACCGCTATCTGTATAAACATGGAAATATCTACGCCGCGGTCTGAATAAACATGGAAATATCTACTCCGCTATCTGTATAAACATGGAAATATCTACACCGCTATCTCTATAAACATGGAAACATCTACACCGTGATCTGTATAAACATGGAAATTTCTACACCGTTATCTGTATAAATATGGAAATATCTACACCGCCATCTGTATAAACATGGAAATACCTATACAGTCATCTGTGTAAACATGGAAATATCTACACCACTATCTGTATAAACATGGAAATACCTACAATACCATCTGTATACACATGGAAATATCTGCAATGCCATCTGTATACACATGGAAATACCAACACGGCAATCTGTGTATAGATGGAAACATCAACACCGCCATCTGTACAAACATGGAAATATCTACCCTGCTATCTCTATAAACATGGAAATATCTACACTGCGGTCTGTATAAACATGGAAATATCTACACCGTTATGTATATAAACATGGAAATATCTACAATGCCATCTGTATACACATGGTAATATCTACAAAACCATCTGTATAAACATGTAAATATCTACACTGCTATCTCTATAAACATGGAAATAGCTACACCGGCATCTCTATAAACATGAAAATATCTACACTGCCATCTCCATAAACATGGAACTAACGACTCTGCCATCTGTATAAACATGGAAACATCTAAACCGCCATCTGTGTGAACAAGGAAATATCTACAATGCCATCTGTATAAAGATATAAATATCTGCACCACAAGCTGTATAAACATGGAAATATCTACAACGCTATCTGTATAAACGTGTAAATACCAACACCGCTATCGGTATAAACATGGAAATGTCTACAACGCCATCTATATAAACATGGAAATATCTACACCGCTATGTCTATAAACATGGAAATACCTACCTCGCTATCTCTATAAACATGGAAATATCTACACCGCTATCTGTATAAACATGGAAATATCTGCACCGCTATCTGTATAAACATGGAAATATCTACACCGTGATCTGTATAAACATAGAAATATCTACACCGCTATCTGTATAAACATGGTAATATCTACACCACCATCTATATAAACATGGAAATATCTGCACCGACATCTGTATAAACATGGAAATATCTACAATGCCATCTGTAGAAAGATGGAAATATCTACATCGCAATCTGTGTAAACATGGAAATATCTACACAGATATCTGTAAAAAGATGGAAATATCTACACCACTATCTGTATAAACATGGAAATATCCACACCGCTATCTCTATAAACATGGAAAAATCAACACCGCTATCTCTATGAACATGGAAACATCTACACCGCCATCTCTATAAACATGGAAATATCTACACCACGATCAGTATAAACATGGAAATAGCTTCACCGCTATCTGTATAAACATGGAAATATCTCCACTGCTATCTCTATAAACATCGAAATATCTACATCGCCATCTGTATAAACATGGAAATACTTACAAAGTTATCTGTATAAACATGGAAATATCTACACCGCCATCTGTATAAACATGGAAATATCTACAAAGCAATGTGTATATACATGGAAATATCTACACCTCTATGTATATAAATATGGAAATAACAACACCGCTATCTGTATAAACATGGAAATATCTACACCGCCATCTACATATCCATGGAAATATCTGTGCCGCCATCTGTATAAACATGGAAATATCTACACGGTCATCTGTGTGTAGATGGAAATATCAACACCGCCATCTGTACAAACATGGAAATATCTGCACCGCTATCTGTATAAACATGGAAATATCTACACCGCGGTCTGTATAAACATGGAAATTTCTACAATGCCATCTGTATACACATGGAAATACCTACAAGGCAATCTGTGTATAGATGGAAACATCAACACCACCATCTGTACAAACATGGAAATATCTACACTGCTATCTCTATAAACGTGGAAATATCTACACTGCGGTCTGTATACACATGGAAATATCTACACCGGTATCTGTATAAATATGGAAATATCTGCACCATGAACTGTATAAACATGGAAATATATACACCGCTATCTGTATAAACATGGAAATATCTGCACCGCTATCTCTATAAACATGGAAATATCTACAAAGACATCTGTATAAACATGGAAATAGCTACACAGTCATGTGTAGGAACATTTAAATATCTACACTGCCATCCGTATAAACATAGAAATATCTACACTTCCCTCATTATAAATATGGAAATATCTGCATAGGCATCTGTGTAAACATGGAAATATCTGCACCGCTATCTGTATAAACATGGAAATATCTACACCGCCATCTACATGTCCATGGAAATATCTACGCCGCCATCTGTATAAACATCGAAATATCTACACGGCCATCTGTGTATAGATGGAAATATCAACACCGCCATCTGTACAAACAAGGAAATATCTACATCGCTGTCTCTATAAACATGGAAATATCTGCACTGCCATCTGTAAAAACATGGAAATACCTACACAGCCATCTGTATAGACATGTAAATATCTATACTGCTATCTCTATAAACATGGAAATATCTACACCGCCATCTCTATAAACATTGAAATATCTACACTGCCATCTCTAAAAACATGGAAATATCTACACAGTCATCTGAATAAACATGGAAATATCTACACAACCATCTGTATAAACATGGAAATACCTACAATATCATCTGTATACACATGGAAATATCTACACAGACATCTGTATAAATATGGAAATATCTACACCGCCATCTGTATAAACATGGAAATATCTACACTGCCATCTGTAGAAAGATGGAAATATCTACACCGCTATCTCTATAAATATGGAAATATCTACACCGCCATCTCTATAAACATGAAAATATCTACACTGCCATCTCCATAAAGATGGAAGTATCTACTCCGCCATGTGTATAAACACGGAAATATCTACACCACGATCTGTGAAAACATGGAAATATCTACACCGCTATCTGTATAAACATGGAAATATCTACACCGCCATCTGCATGTCCATGGAAATATCTACGCCGCCATCTGTATAAACATGGAAATATCTACACGGCCTTCTGTGTATAGATGGAAATATCAACACCGCCATCTGTACAAACATGGAAATATCTACACCGCTATCTCTATAAACATGGAAATATCTGCACTGCCATCTGTAAAAATATGGAAATACCTATACAGTCATCTGTATAAACATGGAAATATCTACAATGCCATCTGTATACAAATGGAAATATCTACACAGCCATCTGTATAAACATGTAAATATCTACACTGCTATCTCTATAAACATGGAAATATCTACACCGCCATCTCTATAAACATGAAAATATCTACACTGCCATCTCCATAAACATGGAACTAACTACTCCGCCATCTGTATAAACATGGAAACATCTACACCACCATCAGTGTGAATAAGGACATATCTACAATGCCATCTGTATAAAGATAAAAACATCTGCACCGCGAGCTGTATAAACATGGAAATATCTACATCGCAATCTGTATAAACGTGGAAATACCAACACCGCTATCGGTATAGACTTGGAAATACCTACAACGCCATCTATATAAACATGGAAATATCTACACCGCTATGTCTATAAACATGGAAATACCTACACCGCCATCTCTATAAACATGGAAATATCTACACCACGATCAGTATAAACATGGAAATATCTACACCGCTATCTGTATAAACATGGAAATATCTCCACTGCTGTCTCTATAAACATCGAAATATCTACACCGCCATCTGTATAAACATGGAAATACTTACAAAGTTATTTGTATAAACATGGAAATATCTACACCGCCATCTGTATAAACATGGAAATATCTACACAGCCATGTGTATATACATGGAAATATCTACACCGCTATCTATATAAACATGGAAATAACTACACTGCTATCTGTATAAACATGGAAATATCTACACCGCCATCTACATATCCATGGAAATATCTGCGCCGCCATCTGTATAAACATGGAAATATCTACACGGTCATCTGTGTATAGATGGAAATATCAGCACCACCATCTGTACAAACATGGAAATATCTGCACCGCTATCTGTATAAACATGGAAATATCTACACCACGGTCTGTATAAACATGGAAATATCTACACCGCTATCTGTATAAACATGGAAATATCTACACCGCTATCTCTATAAACATGGAAATATCTACACCGTGATCTGTATAAACATGGAAATATTTACACCGCTATCTGTATAAACATGGAAATTTCTACACCGTTATCTGTATAAATATGGAAATATCTTCACCGCTATCTCTATAAACATGGAAATATCTACACCGCCATCTGTATAAACATGGAAATACCTATACAGTCATATGTGTAAACATGGAAATATCTACACCACCATCTGTATAAACGTGGAAATATCTACAATGCCATCTGTATACACATGGAAATACCTACACGGCAATCTGTGTATAGATGGAAACATCAACACCGCCATCTGTACAAACCTGGAAATATCTACACTGCTATCTCTATTAACATGGGAATATCTACACTGCGGTCTGCATAAACATGGAAATATCTACACCGGTATCTGTATAAACATGGAAATATCTACACCATGATCTGTATAAACATGGAAATATATACACCGCTATCTGTATAAACATGAAAATATCTACACCGCTATCTGTATAAACATGGAAATATCTACATCGCTATCTCTATAAACATGGAAATATCTACACCGTGATCTGTATAAACATGGAAATATTTACACCGCTATCTGTATAAACATGGAAATTTCTACACCGTTATCTCTATACATATGGAAATATATTCACCGCTATCTCTATGAACATGGAAATGTCTACACCGCCATCTGTATAAACATGGAAATACCTATACAGTCATCTGTGTAAACAAGGAAATATCTACACAGTCATCTGTATAAACATGGAAATATCTCCACTGCTGTCTCTATAAACATCAAAATATCTACACCGCCATCTGTATAAACATGGAAATACTTACAAAGTTATTTGTATAAACATGGAAATATCTACACCGCCATCTGTATAAACATGGAAATATCCACACAGCCATGTGGATATACATGGAAATATCTACACTGCTATCTATATAAACATGGAAATAACTACACCGCTATCTGTATAAACATGGAAATATCTACACCGGCATCTACATATCCATGGAAATATCTGCGCCGCCATCTGTATAAACATGGAAATATATACACGGTCATCTGTGTATAGATGGAAATATCAACACCGCCATCTGTACAAACATGGAAATATCTACACCGCTATCTCTATATACATGGAAATATCTGCACTGCCATCTGTAAAAACATCGAAATACCTATACATTCATCTGTATAAACATGGAAATATCTACAATGTCATCTGTATACACATGGAAATATCTACACAGACATCTGTATAAACATGTAAATATCTACACTGCTATCTCTATAAACATGGAAATATCTACACCGCCATCTCTATAAACATGAAAATATCTACACTGCCATCTCCATAAACATGGAAATAACTACTCCGCCATCTGTATAAACATGGAAACATCTACACCGCCATCTGTGTGAATAAGGACATATCTACAATGCCATCTCTGTAAAGATATAAATATGTGCACTGCGAGCTGTATAAACATGGAAATATCTACATCGATATCTGTATAAACGTAAAAATACCAACACCGCTATCGGTATAAACATGGAAATATCTACAAGGCCGTCGATATAAACATGGAAATATCTTCACCGCTATGTCTATAAACATGGAAATACCTACACCGCTATCTCTATAAACATGGAAATATCTACACCACTACCTGTATAAACATGGAAATATCTACACCGCTATCTGTATAAACATGGAAATATCTACACCGCGATCTGTATAAACATGGAAATATCTTCACCACGATCTGTATAAACATGGAAATATCTACACCGCCATCTGTATAAACATGGGAATATCTACAATGCCATCTGTAGAAAGATGGAAATATCTACACCGCAATCTGTGTAAACATGGAAATATCTACACCGATAACTGTAAAAACATGGAAATATCTACACCGCTATCTGTATAAACATGGAAATATCTACACCGTGATCTGTATTAACATGGAAATATCTACACCGTGATCTGTATAAACATGGAAATATCTACACCGCTATCTGTATAAACATGGAAATATCTACATAACTATCTCTATAAATATGGAAATATCTACACCGCCATCTGTATAAACATGGAAATACATAAAAAGTCATCTGTATAAACATGGAAATATCTACAAAGCCATCTGTATAAACATGGAAATATCTACACAGCCATCTGTATATACATGGAAATATCTACACCGCTATCTGCATAAACATGGAAATAACTACACAGCTATTTGTATAAACAAGGAAATATCTACACCGTGATCTGTATAAACATCGAAATATTTACACCGCTATCTGTATAAACATGGAAATTTCTACACCGTTATCTGTATAAATATGGAAATATCTACACCGCTATCTCTAGAAACATGGAAATATCTACACCGCCTTCTGTATAAACATGGAAATATCTATACAGTCATCTGTGTAAACATGGAAATATCTACACCACCAACTGTATAAGCATGGAAATATCTACAATGCCATCTGTATACACATGGAAATACCTGCACGGCAATCTGTGTATAGATGGAAACATCAACACCGCTATCTGTACAAACTTGGAAATATCTACACTGCTATCTCTATAAACATGGAAATATCTACACTGCGGTCTGTATAAACATGGAAATATCTAGACCGGTATCTGTATAAACATGGAAATATCTACACCACGATCTGTATAAACATGGAAATATATACACCGCTATCTGTATAAACATGGAAATATCTGCACCGCTATCTCTATAGACATGGAAATATCTACAAAGCCATCTGTATAAACATGGAAATACCTACACAGTCATGTGTAGGAACATGGAAATATCTACACTGACATCTGTATAAACATAGAAATATCTACACAGCCCTCTCTATAAATATGGAGATAACTGCGTAGGCATCTGTATGAACATGGAAATTTCTGCACCGCTATCTGTATAAACATGGAAATACCTACACCGCTGTCTCTATAAATATGGAAATATGTACACCGCTGTGTGTATAAACATGGAAATATCTCCACTGCTGTCAGTATAAACATGGAAATATCTCCACCGTTATCTGTATAAATATGGAAATATCTACAGCGCCATCTCTATAAACATTGAAATATTTACACTGCCATCTGTAAAAACATGGAAATACCTACACAGTCATCTGAATAAACATGGAAATATCTACACCGCTATCTGAATAAACATGGAAATATCTACACCGCTATCTGTATAAACATGGAAATATCTACACCGCGATCTGTATAAACATGGAAATATCTTCACCACGATCTGTGTAAACATGGAAATATCTACACCACCATCTGTATAAACATGGAAATATCTACAATGCCATCTGTATACACATGGAAATACCTACACGGCAATCTGTGTATAGATGGAAACATCAACAACGCCATCTATACAAACATGGAAATATCTACACTGCTATCTCTATAAACATGGAAATATCTACACTGCGGTCTGTATAAACATGGAAATATCTACATCGCTATCTGTATAAACATGGAAATATCTACACCACGATCTGTATAAACATGGAAATATCTTCACCACGAACTGTATAAATATGGAAATATCTACACCGCTATCTTTATAAACATGGTCATATCTACACCACCATCTATATAAACATGGAAATATCTACACCGCCATCTGTATAAACATGGAAATATCTGCACCGCTATCTCTATAGACATGGAAATATCTACAAAGCCATCTATATAAACATTGAAATACCTACACAGTCATGTGTAGGAACGTGGAAATATCTACACTGCCATATGTAAAAACATAGAAATATCTACACAGCCCTCTGTATAAATATGGAGATATCTGCATAGGCATCTGTATAAACATGGAAATATCTGCACCGCTATCTGTATAAACATGGAAATATCTACACTGCTGTCTGTATAAACATAGAAATATCTACACCGCCATCTGCATGTCCATGGAAATATCTACGCGGCCATCTCTGTATACATGGAAATATCAACACCGCCATCTGTACAAACATGGAAATATCTACACCGCTATCTCTATAAACATGGAAATATCTGCTCTACCATCTGTAAAAACATGGAAATACCTATACATTCATCTGTATAAACATGGAAATATCTACAATGCCATCTGTATACACATGGAAATATCTACACAGACATCTGTATAAACATGTAAATATCTACACTGCTATCTCTATAAACATGGAAATATCTACACCGCCATCTCTATAAACATGAAAATATCTACACTGCCATCTCCAGAAACATGGAAATAACTAATCTGCCATCTGTATAAACATGGAAACATCTACACAGCCATCTGTGTGAATAAGGACATATCTACAATGCCATCTGTATAAAGATATAATTATCTGCACTGCGAGCTGTATAAACATGGAAATATCTACATCACTATCTGTATAAACGTAAAGATACCAACACCGCTATCGGTATAAACATGGAAATATCTACAAGGCCATCTATATAAACATGGAAATATCTTCACTGCTATGTCTATAAACATGGAAATACCTACACCGCTATCTCTATAAACATGGAAATATCTACACCGCTACCTGTATAAACATGGAAATATCTACACCGCTATCTGTATAAACATGGAAATATCTACACCGCGATCTGTATAAACATGGAAATATCTTCACCACGAACTGTATAAACATGGAAATATCTACACCGCTATCTTTATAAACATGGTCATATCTACACCACCATCTATATAAACATGGAAATATCTACACCGCCATCTGTATAAACATGGGAATATCTACAATGCCATCTGTAGAAAGATGGAAATATCTACACCGCAATCTGTGTAAACATGGAAATATCTACACCGATATCTGTAAAAACATGGAAATATTTACACCGCCATCTGTAAAAAACATGGAAATATCTACACAGTCTTCTGTATAAACATGGAAATATCTACACCCCCATCTGTAAAAACATGGAAATATCTACACCGCTGTCTCTACAAACATGGAAATACCTGCACCGCTATCTGTATAAACACGGAAATATCGACACCGCTATCTTTATAAACTTGGAAATATCTACACTGCCATCTCTATAAACATGAAAATATGTCCACCGCTATCTGTATAAACTTGAAAATATGTCCACCGCTATCTGTATATACATGGAAATATCTACACTGCTATCTGTATAAACATGGAAATATCTACACCGCTATCAGTATAAACATGGAAATATCTAGACCGCTATCTGTATAAACATGGAAATATCTACACCGCCATCTGTATAAACATGGAAATATGTACACAGTCATCTGTATAAACATGGAAATAACTACACCGCTATGTGTATAAAAATGGAAATATCTACACCATTATCTATATAAACATGGAAATATCTAGACCGCTATCTGTATAAACAAGCAAATATCTACAGCGCTATCTTTATAAACATGGAAATATCTCCACCGCTGTCTGCATAAACATGGAAATATCTACACCGCTATCTTTATAAACATGGAAATATCTACACTGCAATCTCTATAAACATGGAAACATCTACAACAGTATCTGTGTAAACATGGGAATATCTTCAGAGCTGTCGGTTTAAATATGGAAATATGTACACAGCAATCTGTGGGAATATGGAAATATCTACACCTCTGTCTCTGTAAACATGGAAATATCTACACCACTATCTGTATATACCTGGAAATATCTACACCGCTATCTGTATAAACATGGAAATATCTACACCACAATCTGTATAAACATGGATATATCTACACCACTATCTGTATAAACATGTTAATACCTACACTGCTATCTGTATAAACATGGAAATATCTACTCCGCTATCTGCATAAATATGGAAATATCTACACCGCTATCTCTATAAACATGGAAATGTCAACACCGCTATCTGTATAAACATGGAAATATCTACATGGCTATCCCTAAAAACATGGAAATATCTTCACCGCCTTCTGTATAAACATGGAAATATCTTCACTGCCATCTGTATAAACATGGAAATAACTAAACTGCTATCTCTATAAACATTGAAATATCAACACTGCCTTCTGGATATACATGGAAATAACTACACAGTCATCTGTGTAAACATGGAAATATCTACACAGCCATCACTATAAACATGGAAATACCTACACCGCAATTTCTATAAACATGAAAATAGCCACACAGCAATCTGTATAAACATGGAAATATCTACACTGCCATCTGTATAAACATGGAAATATGTACACTGCCATCTGTATACAAATGGAAATATCTACACAGTCATCTGTATAAACATTGAAATATCTCCACCGCTATCTGTCTAATCATGCAAATATCTCCACCGCTATCTGTATAAACATGGAAATATCTACACCGCTATCTGTATAAACATGGAAATGTCTACACCGCTAACTGTATAAACATGGATATATCTACTCCGCTATCTTTATAAACATGGGAATATTTACATCTCTATCTGTATAAACATGGAAATATTTCCACCGCAATCTGTGTAAACATAGAAATATCTACACCGCTATCTTTATAAACATGGAAATATCTACACCGCAATCTGTATATACATGGATATATCTACACCGCTATCTGTATAAACATGGAAATATCTACACCGCTATCTGTATAAACATGGAAATATCTACACCGCTATCTGTATAAACATGGAAATATCTACACCACTATCTGTATAAACGTGGAAATATGTAAACCGCAATCGGTGCAAATATGGAAATATCTACACCTCTATCTCTGTAAATATGGAAATATCTACACCGCTATCTGTATAAACATGGAAATATCTACACCGCTATCTGTATAAACATGGAAATATCTACACCGCTATCTGTATAAACATAGACATATATACACCACGATCTGTATAAACATGGATATATCTACACCGCTATCTGTATAAACATGGAAACATCTACACCGCTATCTGTATAAACATGGAAATATCTACACCGCTATCTGTATAACTATGGAAATATCTACACCGCTATCTCTATAAACATGGAAATGTCTACACCACTGTCTGTATAAACATGGAAATATCTTCATGGCTATCTCTCTAAACATGGAAATATCTACACCGCCATATGTATAAACATGGAAATACCTACACAGTCATCTGTATAAACATGGAAATATCTACCCCACTATCTGTATAAACATGGAAATATCTACACTGCAATCTGTATAAACATGGAAATAACTACACAGCCATCTCTATAAACATGGAAATATCTATATCGCTGTCAGTATAAACATGGAAATATCCACACCGCTATCTGCGTAACATGTAAATATTTACACCGCCATCTGTAAAAAACATGGAAATATCTACACAGTCATCTGTATAAACATGGAAATATCTACACCCCCATCTGTAAAAACATGGAAATATCTACACCGCTGTCTCTACAAACATGGAAATACCTGCACCGCTATCTGTATAAACACGGAAATATCGACACCGTTATCTTTATAAACTTGGAAATATCTACACTGCAATCTCTATAAACATGAAAATATGTCCACCGCTATCTGTATAAACTTGAAAATATGTCCACCGCTATCTGTATATATATGGAAATATCTACACTGCTATCTATATAAACATGGAAATATCTACACCGCTATCAGTATAAACATGGAAATATCTAGACCGCTATGTGTATAAACATGGAAATATCTACACCGCCATCTGTATAAACATGGAAATATGTACACAGTCATCTGTATAAACATGGAAATAACTACACCGCTATGTGTATAAAAATGGAAATATCTACACCATTATCTATATAAACATGGAAATATCTAGACCGCTATCTGTATAAACATTCAAATACTTACATTGCTATCTGTAAAAACATGGAAATATCTCCTCTGCTATCTCTATAAAAATGGAAATATCTACACCGCTATCTGTATAAACATGGAAATATCTACACCGCTATCTGTATAAACAAGCAAATATCTACAGCGCTATCTATATAAACATGGAAATATCTCCACTGATATCTGCATAAACATGGAAATATCTACACTGCAATCTCTATAAACATGGAAACATCTACAACAGTATCTGTGTAAACATGGGAATATCTTCAGAGCTGTCGCTTTAAATATGGAAATATGTACACAGTAATCTGTGTGAATATGGAAATATCTACACCTCTGTCTCTGTAAACATGGAAATATCTACACCACTATCTGTATATACCTGGAAATATCTACACCGCTATCTGTATAAACATGGAAATATCTACACCACAATCTGTATAAACATGGATATATCTACACCGCTATCTGTATAAACAAGCAAATATCTACAGCACTATCTTTATAAACATGGAAATATCTCCACCGCTGTCTGCATAAACATGGAAATATCTACACCGCTATCTTTATAAACATGGAAATATCTACACTGCAATCTCTATGAACATAGAAACATCTACAACAGTATATGTGTAAACATGGGAATATCTTCAGAGCTGTCGGTTTAAATATGGAAATATGTACACAGCAATCTGTGGGAATATGGAAATATCTACACCTCTGTCTCTGTAAACATGGAAATATCTACACCACTATCTGTAGAAACGTGGAAATATCTACACCGCTATCTGTATAAACATGGATATACCTACACCACAATCTGTATAAACATGGATATATCTACACCGCTATCTGTATAAACATGTTAATATCTACACTGCTATCTGTATAAACATGGAAATATCTACTCCGCTATCTGCATAAATATGGAAATATCTACACCGCTATCTCTATAAACATGGAAATGTCAACACCGCTATCTGTATAAACATGGAAATATCTACATGGCTATCCCTAAATACATGGAAATATCTTCAACGCCTTCTGTATAAACATGGAAATATCTACACTGACATCTGTATAAACATGGAGATAACTAAACTGCTATCTCTATAAACATTGAAATATCAACACTGCCTTCTGGATATACATGGAAATACCTACACAGTCATCTGTGTAAACATGGAAATATCTACACAGCCATCTCTATAAACATGGAAATACCTACACCGCTATTTCTACAAACATGAAAATAGCCACACAGCAATCTGTATAAACATGGAAATATCTACACTGCCATCTGTATAAACATGGAAATATCTACACTGCCATCTGTATACAAATGGAAATATCTACACAGTCATCTGTATAAACATTGAAATATCTCCACCGCTATCTGTCTAATCATGGAAATATCTCCACCGCTATCTGTATAAACATGGAAATATCTACACCGCTATCTGTATAAACATGGAAATGTCTACACCACTAACTGTATAAACATGGATATATCTACTCCGCTATCTGTATAAACATGGGAATATTTACATCGCTATCTGTATAAACATGGAAATATTTCCACCGCAATCTGTGTAAACATAGAAATATCTACACCGCTATCTTTATAAACATGGAAATATCTACACCGCAATCTGTATATACATGGATATATCTACACCGCTATCTGTATAAACATGGAAATATCTACACCGCTATCTGTATAAACATGGAAATATCTACACCGCTATCTGTATAAACATGGAAATATCTACACCACTATCTGTATAAACGTGGAAATATGTAAACCGCAATCGGTGCAAATATGGAAATATCTACACCTCTATCTCTGTAAATATGGAAATATCTACACCGCTATCTGTATAAACATGGAAATATCTACACCGCTATCTGTATAAACATGGAAATATATACACCACGATCTGTATAAACATGGATATATCTACACCGCTATCTGTATAAACATGGAAACATCTACACTGCTATCTGTATAAACATGGAAATATCTACACCGCTATCTGTATAACTATGGAAATATCTACACCGCTATCTCTATAAACATGGAAATGTCTACACCACTGTCTGTATAAACATGGAAATATCTTCATGGCTATCTCTCTAAACATGGAAATATCTACACCGCCATATGTATAAACATGGAAATACCTACACAGTCATCTGTATAAATATGGAAATATCTACCCCACTATCTGTATAAACATGGAAATATCTACACTGCAATCTGTATAAACATGGAAATACCTGAACCGCTATCTGTATAAACACGGAAATATCGACACCGCTATCTTTATAAACTTGGAAATATCTACACTGCCATCTCTATAAACATGAAAATATGTCCACCGCTATCTGTATAAACTTGAAAATATGTCCACCGCTATCTGTATAAACATGGAAATATCTACACCGCTATCTATATAAACATGGAAATATCTACACCGCTATCTGTATAAACATGGAAATATCTAGACCGCTATCTGTATAAACATGGAAATATCTACACCGCCATCTGTATAAACATGGAAATATGTACACAGTCATCTGTATAAACATGGAAATAACTACACCGCTATGTGTATAAAAATGGAAATATCTACACCGTTATCTATATAAACATGGAAATATCTAGACCGCTATCTGTATAAACATTCAAATATTTACATTGCTATCTGTAAATACATGGAAATATCTCCTCCGCTATCTCTATAAACATGGAAATATCTACACCGCTATCTGTATAAACAAGGAAATATCGACACCGCTATCTGTATAAACAAGCAAATATCTACAGCGCTATCTATATAAACATGGAAATATCTCCACCGCTATCTGCATAAACATAGAAATATCTACACCGCTACCTTTATAAACATGGAAATATCTACACTGCAATCTCTATAAACATGGAAACATCTACAACAGTATCTGTGTAAACATGGGAATATCTTCAGAGCTGTCGGTTTAAATATGGAAATATGTACACAGCAATCTGTGTGAATATGGAAATATCTACACCTCTGTCTCTGTAAACATGGAAATATCTACACCACTATCTGTATAAACCTGGAAATATCTACACCGCTATCTGTATAAACATGGAAATATCTACACCACAATCTGTATAAACATGGATATATCTACACCGCTATCTGTATAAACATGTTAATATCTACACTGCTATCTGTATAAACATGGAAATATCTACTCCGCTATCTGCATAAATATGGAAATATCTACACCGCTATCTCTATAAACATGGAAATGTCAACACCGCTATCTGTATAAACATGGAAATATCTACATGGCTATCCCTAAAAAAATGGAAATATCTTCACCGCCTTCTGAATAAACATGGAAATATCTACACTGCCATCTGTATAAACATGGAAATAACTAAACTGCTATCTCTATAAACATTGAAATATCAACACTGCCTTCTGGATATACATGGAAATACCTACACAGTCATCTGTGTAAACATGGAAATATCTACACAGCCATCTCTATAAACACGGAAATACCTACATCGCTATTTATATAAACATGAAAATAGCCACACAGCAATCTGTATAAACATGGAAATATCTACACTGCCATCTGTATAAACATGAAAATATCTACACTGCCATCTGTATACAAATGGAAATATCTATACAGTCATCTATATAAACATTGAAATATCTCCACCGCTATCTGTCTAATCATGGAAATATCTCCACCGCTATCTGTATAAACATGGAAATATCTACACCGCTATCTGTATAAACATGGAAATGTCTACACTGCTATCTGTATAAACATGGATATATCTACTCCGCTATCTGTATAAACATGGAAATATTTCCACCGCAATCTGTGTAAACATAGAAATATCTACACCGCTATCTTTATAAACATGGAAATATCTACACTGCAATCTGTGTAAACATGAATATATCTACACCGCTATCTGTATAAACATGGAAATATCTACACCGCAGTCTGTATAAACATGGAAATATCTACACCGCTATCTGTATAAATATGAAATATCTAAATGGCTATCTCTATAAAAGTGGAAATATCTACACTGCAATCTGTATAAACGTGGAAATATCCTCACTGCTATCTCTATGAACATGGATATATCTACACCGCTATCTCTATAAACATGGAAATATCTACACCGCCATCTGTATAAACATGGAAATATGTACGACGCCATCTGTCTAAACATGGAAATATCTACACCGCTATCTGTATAAAAATGGTAATATCTGCACCACTATCTCTATAAATATGTAAATAACTTCTCTGCCCTCTGTATAAACATGGACATACCTATACAGTCATCTGTGCAAACATGGAAATATCTACAATGCCATCTGTATACACATGGAAATACCTACACGGCATTCTGTGTAAAGATGGAAACATCAACACCACCATCTGTACAAACATGGAAATATCTACACTGCAATCTCTATAAACATGCAAATATCTACACTGCAGTCTGTATAAACATGGAAATAACTACACCGGTATCTGTATAAACATGGAAATATCTACACTACGATCTGTATAAACATGGAAATATATACACCGCTATCGGTATAAACATGGAAATATCTACACCACGATCTGTATAAACATGGAAATATATACACCGCTATCTGTATAAATATGGAAATATCTGCACCGTTCCCTCCATAAACATGGAAATATCTACAAAGCCATCTGTATAAACATGGAAATACCTACACAGTCATCTGTAGGAACATGGAAATATCTACACTGCCATCTGTATAAACATAGAAATATCTAAACAGCCCTCTGTATAAATATGGAAATATCTGCATAGGCATCTGTATAAACATGGAAATATCTGCACCGCTATCTGTATAAACATGGAAATACCTACACCGCTGTCTCTATAACCATGGAAATATGTACACCACTATCTGTATAAACATATAAATATCTCCACTGCTGTCTGTATAAACATGTAAATATCTCCACCGTTATCTGTATAAACATGGAAATATCTACAGCTCCACCTCTATAAACATAGAAATATCTACACAGCCATCTGTAAAAACATGGAAATATCTACACAGTCATCTGAATAAACAGGGAAATATCTACACTGCAATCTGTATAAACATGGAAATATCTAAATATGAAATATCTAAACCGCGATCTGTATAAAAATGGAAATATCTGCACTGCTATCTGTATAAACATGCAAATATCCTCACTGCTATCTCTATGAACGTGGATATATATACACCGCTATCTCTATAAACATGGAAATATCTACACCGCCATCTCTATAAACATGGAAATATCTACACCGCCATCTGTATAAACATGGAAATATCTACAGCGCTATCTTTATAAACATGGAAATATCTACACCGCTATCAGTATAAACATGGAAATATCTACACTGCGATCTGTATAAACATGGAAATATCTACACCGCGATCTGTATATACATGGAAATATCTACACCGCGATCTGTATAGACATGGAAATAACTACACCGCTATCTGTATAAACATGGAAATATCTACAGAGCTATTTCTATAAACATGGAAATATCTACACCGCCATCTGTATAAACATGGAAATAACTACAAAGTCAACTGTATAAGCATGGAAATATCTACACATCCATCTGTATAAACATGGAAATATCTACACAGCCATCTGTATATACATGGAAATGTCTACACCGCTATCTGTATAAACATGGAAATATCTACACCGCTATTTGTATAAACAAGGAAATATCTACACCGCCGTCTGTTTTAACATGGAAATATATACACAGACATCTGTTTATACATGGAAATATCTACATCGCTATCTGTATAAACATGATAATAACTACAACGCTATCTGTATAAATGTGGAAATATTTGCACCGCTATACCTATAAACATGGTAATATCAACACCGCGATCTGTATAAACATGGAAATATCTACACCATGATCTGTATGAACATGGAAACAGCTACAACGTGATCTGTATAAACATGGAAATACTTACAAAGTTATCTGTATTAACAAGGAAATATCCACAGCGCTAGGTCTATAAACATGGAAAAATCAACACCCCTATCTCTATGAACATGGAAATATCTACACCGCCATCTCTATAAACATGGAAATATATACACCGCGAGCAGTATAAACATGGAAATATCTACACCGCTATCTGTATAAACATGGAAATATCTCCACTGCTATCTCTATAAACATCGAAATATCTACACCGCCATCTGTATAAACATGGAAATAACTACACCGCTATCTGTATAAACATGGAAATATTTACACCGCCATCTACATATCCATAGAAATATCTGCGCCGCCATCTGTATAAACATGGAAATATCTACACGGACATCTGTGTATAGATGAAAATATCAACACCGCCATCTATGCAAACATGGAAATATCTGCAACGCTATCTGTATAAACATGGAAATATTTACATCGCGGTCTGTATAAACATGGAAATATCTACACCGCTATCTGTATAAACATGGAAATATCTACACCGCTATCTCTATAAACATGGAAATATCTACACCGTGATCTGTATAAACATGGAAATATTTACACCATTATCTGTGTAAATATGGAAATATCTACACCACTATCTCTATAAACTTGGAAATATCTACACCGCCATCTGTATAAACATGGAAATATCTACACTGCTATCTCTATAAACATGGAAATATCTGCAATGCCAACTGTAAAAACATGGAAATACCTATACAGTCATCTGTATAAACATGAAAATATCTACACCGCAATCTATATATACATGGAAATACCTACACTGCTATCTCTATAAACATGGAAATATCTACAATGCCATCTGTAAAAACATGGAAATAACTATACAGTCATCTGTATAAACATGGAAATATCTACACCACCATCTGTATAAACATGGAAAAATCTACAATGCCATCTGTATAAACATGGAAATAACTACACGGCAATCTGTGTATAGATGGAAACATCAACACCGCCATCTGTACATACATGGAAATATCTACACTGCCATCTGTAGAAAGATGGGAATATCTACACCGCTATCTCTATAAATATGGAAATATCTACACCGCCATCTCTATAAACAAGAAAATATCTACACTGCCATCTCCATAAAGATGGAAGTATCTACTCCGCCATGTGTATAAACACGGAAATATCTACACAACCATCTGTGTAAACATGGAAATATCTACACCGCTATCTGTATAAACATGGAAATATCTACACCGCCATCTGCATGTCCATGGAAATATCTACGCCGCCATCTGTATAAACATGGAAATATCTACACGGCCATCTGTGTATAGATGGAAATATCAACACCGCCATCTGTACAAACATGGAAATATCTACACCGCTATCTCTATAAAAATGGAAATATCTGCACTGCCAACTGTAAAAACATGGAAATACCTATACAGTCATCTGTATAAACATGGAAATATCTACAATGCCATCTGTATACACATGGAAATATCTACACAGCCATCTGTAAAAACATGTAAATATCTACACTGCTATCTCTATAAACATGGAAATATCTACACCACCATCTCTATAAACATGAAAATATCTACACTGCCATCTCCATAAACATGGAACTAACTACTCCGCCATCTGTATAAACATGGAAACATCTAAAAAGCCATCTGTGTGAATAAGGAAATATCTACAATGCCATCTGTATAAAGATATAAATATCTGCACCGCGAGCTGTATAAACATGGAAATATCCACATCGCTATCTGTATAAACGTGGAAATACCAACACCGCTATCAGTATAAACATGGAAATATCTACAACGCCATCTATATAAACAAGGAAATATCTACACCGCTATGTCTATAAACATGTAAATAACTACAACGCTATCTCTATAAACATGGAAATATCTACACCGATATCTGTATAAACATGGAAATATCTATACCACTATCTGTATAAACATGGAAATATCTACACCGCGATCTGTATATACATAGAAATAGCTACAACGCGATCTGTATAAACATGGAAATATCTTCACCACGATCTGTATATACATGGAAATATCTACACCGCTATCTGTATAAACATGGTAATATCTACACCACCATCTATATAAACATGGAAATATCTACACCGCAATCTGTGTAAACATGGAAATAACTACACCGATATCTGTAAAAAAATGGAAATATCTACACCGCTATCTGTATAAACATGGAAATATTTACACAGTGATCTGTATAAACATGGAAATATCTACACTGCGATCAGTATAAACATGGAAATATCTACACCGCTATCTGCATAAACATGGAAATATCTACACAGCTATCTCTATAAACATGGAAATATCTACACCACCATCTATATAAACATGGAAATACCTTCAAAGTCATCTGTAAAACATGGAAATATATACACAGTCATCTGAATAAACGTGGAAATATCTACACCACCATCTGTATAAACATGGAAATAAATACAATACCATCTGTATACACATGGAAATATCTACACAGACATCTGTATATATATGGAAATATCTACACCGCCGTCTGTATAAACATGGAAATATCTACAACGCCATCTATATAAACATGGAAATATCTACACCGCTATGTCTATAAACATGGGAACACCTACACCGCTATCTGTATAATCATGGAAATACCTACACCGCTATCTGTATAAACATGGAAATAACTACACCGCTAGCTGTATAAACATGGAAATATCTACACCGCTATCTGTACAAACATGGAAATATCTGCAACGCGATCTGTATAAACATGGAAATATCTTCACCATGATCTGTATAAACATGGAAATATCTACCCCGCGATCTGTATAAACATGGTAATATCTACACCACCACCTATATAAACATGGAAATATCTACAACGTCATCTGTATAAACATGGAAATATCTACAATGTCATCTGTAGAAAGATGGAAATATCTACACCGCAATCTGTGTAATCAAGGAAATATCTACACCAATATCTGAAAAACATGGAAATATCTACACCGCTACCTGTATAAACATGGAAATATCTACACCACGATCTGTATAAACATGGTAATATCTACACCGCGATCTGTATAAACATGGAAATATCTACACCACGATCTGTATAAACGCGGAAATATCTGCACAGCTGTCTCTATAAACATGGAAATATCTACAATGCCATCTGTATAAACATGGAAATACCTACAAAGTCATCTGTATAAACATGGAAATATCTACACAGCCATCTGTACAAACATGGAAATATCTACACAGCCATCTGTATATACATGGAAATATCTCCACCGCTATCTGTATAAACATGGAAATACCTACACCGCTATTTGTATAAACAAGGAAATATCTTCACCGTGATCTGTATAAACATGGAAATATCTACACCACCATCTCTATAAACATGGAAATATCTACACCCCTATCTGTATAAACATGGAAATACCCACACCGCTATCTCTATAAACATGGAAAAATCCACACCGCTATCTCTATGAACATGGAAATATCAACACCGCTATCTATATAAACATGGAAATATCTACCCTGCGATCTGTGTAAACATGGAAATATCTACACAGCTATCTCTATAAACATGGAAATATCTACAGCGCCATCTGTATATACATGGAAATACCAAAAAAGTCATCTGTATAAACATGGAAATATCTACACAGCCATGAGTATAAACTTGGAAATATCTACACAGCCATCTGTATATACATGGAAATATCTACACCGCTATCTGTATAAACATGGAAATAACTACACCGCTATTTGTATAAACAAGAAAATATCTACACAGTGATCTGTATAAACATGGAAATATCTACACAGCCCTCTGTGTAAATATGGAAATATCTGCATAGGCATCTGTATAAACATGGAAATATCCGCACCGCTATCTGTATAAACATGCAAATACCTACACCGCTGTCTCTATAAACATGGAAATATGTACACCGCTATGAGTATAAACATGGTAATATCTCCACTGCTGTCTGTATAAACATGTTAATATCTCCACATTTACCTGTATATGCATGGAAATATCTACAGCGCCATCTCTATAAACATTGAAATATCTACACTGCCATCTGTAAAAACATGGAAATATCTACACAGTCATCCGAATAAACATGGAAATATCTACACCACCATCTGTATAAACATGGAAATACTTACAATACCATCTGTGTACTCATGGATATATCTACACAGACATCTGTATAAATATGGAAATATCTACACCGCCATCTGTATAAACATGGAAATATCTACACCGCGATCAGTATAAACATGAAAATATCTAAACCGCTATCTGTATAAACATGGAAATATCTCCACTGCTATCTCTATAAACAGCGAAATATCTACACCGCCATCTGTATAAACATGGAAATACAAAGTTATCTGTATAAACATGGATATATCTACACCGCCATCTGTCTAAACGTGGAAATATCCACACAGCCATGTGTATATACATGGAAATATCTACACCGCTATCTATATAAACATGGAAATATCTACACCGCTATCTGTATAAACATGGAAATATGTACACCGCCATCTACATATCCATGGAAATATCTGCGCCGCCATCTGTATAAACATGGAAATATCTACACGGTCATCTGTGTATAGATGGAAATATCAACACCGCCATCTGTACAAACATGGAAATATCTGCACCTCAATCTGAATAAACATGGAAATATCTACATCGCGTTCTGTATGAACATGGAAATATCTAAACCGCTATCTGTATAAACATGGAAATATCTACACCGCTATCTCTATAAACATGGAAATATCTACACCGTGATCTGTATAAACATGGAAATATCTAAACCGCTATCTGTATAAACATGCAAATATCTACACCGCTATCTCTATAAACATGGAAATATCTACACGGTGATCTGTATAAACATGGAAATATTTACACCGCTATCTGTGTAAACATGGAAATATCTACACCGTTATCTGTATAAACATGGAAATACCTACAACGCCATCTGTAGAAACATGGAAATATCTACACCACCATCTGTATAAATATGGAAGTATCTACAATGCCATCTGTATACACATGGAAATACCTACACGGCAATCTGAGTGTAGATGGAAACATCAACACCGCCATCTGTACAGACATGGAAATATCTACACTGCTATCTGTATAAACATGGAAATATCTACACTGCGGGCTATATAAACATGGAAATATCTACACCGGTATCTGTATAAACATGGAAATATCTACACCACGGTCTGTAGAAAACATGGAAATATTTACACCGCTATCTGTATAAACATGGAAATATCTACACCGCTATCTCTATAAATAACGAAATACCTGCAAAGCCATCTGTATAAACATGGAAATAACTACACAGTCATGTGTAGGAACATGAAAATATCTACACTGCCATCTGTATAAACATGGAAATACCTACACAGCCCTCTGTATAAATATGGAAATATCTGCATAGGCATCTGTATAAACATGGAAATATCCGCACTGCTATCTGTATAAACATGGAAATACCTACACTGCTGTCTCTATAAACATGAAAATATGTACACCGCTATGTGTATAAACATGGTAATATCTCCACTGCTGTCTGTATAAACATGGAAATATCTCCACCTTTATCTGTATAAACATGGAAATATCTACAGCGCCATCTCTATAAACATTGAAATATCTACACCGCCATCTGTATAAACATGGAAATATCTACACAGTCATGTGTATATACATGGAAATATCTACATCGCTATCTATATAAACATGGAAATAACTACACGGCTATCCATATAAACATGGAACTATCTACACCGCCATCTACATATCCATAGAAATATCTGTGCCGCCACCCGTATAATCATGGAAATATCTACACGGTCATCTGTGTATAGTTGGAATATCAACACCGCCATCTGTACAAACATGGAAATATCTGCACCGTTATCTGTATAAACATGGAACTATCTACACCGCGGTCTGTATAAACATGGAAATATCTACACCGCTATCTGTATAAACATGGAAATATCTGCACCGCTATCTCTATAAACATGGAAATATATACACCATGATCTGTATAAACATGGAAATATTTACACCGCTATCTGTATAAACATGGAAATATCTACACAGTTATCTGTATAAATATGGAAATATCTACACCGCTATCTCTATAAACATGGAAATATCTACACCGCCATCTGTATAAACATGGAAATATCTACACTGCTATCTCTATAAACATGGAAATATCTACAATGCCATCTGTATACACATGGAAATACCTACAAGGCAATCTGTGTATAGATGGAAACATCAACACCGCCATCTGTACAGACATGGAAATATCTACACCGCTATCTGTATAAACATGGAAATATCTACACTGCGGTCTGTATAAACATGGAAATATCTACACCGGTATCTGTATAAACACGGAAATATCTACACCACTATATGTATAAACATGGAAATATTTACTCCGCTATCTGTATAAACATGGAAATATCTGCACCGCTATCTCTATAAACATGGAAATATCTACAAAGCCATCTGTATAAACATGGAAATACCTACACAGTCATGTGTATAAACATGGAAATATCTACACCGCAATCTGTATAAACATGGAAATATCTACACCGCTATCTGTATAAACATGGAAATATCTACACTGTCATTTGTAGAAAGATGGAAATATCTACACCGCCATCTGTATAAACGTGGAAATATCTACACCGCTATCTGTATAAACATGGAAATATCTACACCGCTCTGTGTATAAATATGAAATATCTAAACCGCTATCTCTATAAAAGTGGAAATATCTACACTGCTATCTGTATAAACATGGAAATATCTACACCGCGATCTGTATAAACATGGAAATATCTAAACTGCTATCTGTGTAAACATGGAAATATCTACACAGCTATCTCTATAAACATGGAAATATCTACACCGCCATCTGTATAAACATGGAAATACCTACAAAGTCATCTGTATAAACATGGAAATATCTACACAGCCGTCTGTATAAACATGGAAATATCTACACAGCCATCTGTATAAACCTGGAAATATCTGCACTGTCATCTATATAAACATGGAAATATCTACAGAGAACTCTGTATAAACATGGAAATATCGGCACAGCCATCTGTATAAACATGGAAATATCTGCACTGTCATCTATGTAAACATGGAAATATCTACACCGCTATGTGTATTAACGTGGAAATATATCCATTGCTATCTGTGTAAACATGGACAAATCTCCACCGCAATATGTATAAACATGAAAATATCTACACTTCTATCTCTATAAACTTGGAAATATCTACACTGCCATCTGTACAAACATGGAAATAGCTACAAAGTCATCTGTAGAAACATGGAAATATCTACACCGCTATCTCTATAAACATGGAAATAACTACACGGCTATCTCTATAAACATGGAAATATCTACACCGCTATCTCCATCAACATGGAAATATACACACCGCCATCTCTTTAAACATGGAGGTATCTACAACGCCATCTACATAAACAAGAAAATATCTACACTGCCATCTATATAAACATGGAAATATCTACACCGCCATCTACATAAACAAGAAAATATCCACACTGCCATCTATATAAACATGGAAATATCTACACCGCCATCTATATAAACATGGAAATATCTACACTGTCATTTGTAGAAAGATGGAAATATCTACACCGCCATCTGTATAAACGTGGAAATATCTACACCGCTATCTGTATAAACATGGAAATATGTACACCGCTCTGTGTATAAATATGAAATATCTAAACCGCTATTTTTATAAAAGTGGAAATATCTACACTGCTATCTGTATAAACATGGAAATATCCTCACTGCTATCTCTATGAACATTGATAAATCTACACCGCTATCTCTATAAACATGGAAATATCTACACCGCCATCTCTATAATCATGGAAATATCTACACCGCTATCTGTATAAACATGGAAATATCTACAGAGAACTCTGTATAAACCTGGAAATATCTGCACTCTCATCTACATATACATGGAAATATCTACAGAGAACTCTGTATAAACATGGAAATATCGGCACAGCCATCTCTATAAACATGGAAATATCTACAACGCTATCTGTATAAACATGGAAATATCTACACCGCTATGTGTATTAACGTGGAAATATCTCCATTGCTATCTGTATAAACATGGACAAATCTCCACCGCAATATGTATAAACATGAAAATATCTACATTTCTATCTCTATAAACATGGAAATATCTACACTGCCATCTGTACAAACATGGAAATATCTACACAGTCATCTGTAGAAACATGGAAATATCTACACCGCTATCTCTATAAACATGGAAATAACTACACCGCTATCTCTATAAACATGGAAATATCTACACCGCTATCTCCATCAACATGGAAATATACACACCGCCATCTCTTTAAACATGGAGGTATCTACAACGCCATCTACATAAACAAGAAAATATCTACACTGCCATCTATATAAACATGGAAATATCTACACCGCCATCTATATAGACATGGAAATATCTACACAGTCATTTGTAGAAAGATGGAAATATCTACACCGCCATCTGTATAAATGTGGAAATATCTACACCGCTATCTGTATAAACATGGAAATATCTACACTGCAATCTGTATAAACATGGAAATATCTACACCGCTCTCTGTATAAATATGAAATATCTAAACCGCTATCTCTATAAAAGTGGAAATATCTACACTGCTATCTGTATAAACATGGAAATATCCTCACTGCTATCTCTATGAACATTGATATATCTACACCGCTATCTCTATAAACATGGAAATACCTACACCACCATCTCTATAAACATGGAAATATCTACACCGTCATCTGTATAAACATGGAAATATCTACACCGCGATCTGTATAAACATGGAAATATCTACACAGCGATCTGTATAAACATGGAAATATCTACAACGCGATCTGTATAAACATGGCAATATCTAAACCGCTATCTGTGTAAACATGGAAATATCTACACAGCTATCTCTATAAACATGGAAATATCTACACCGCCATCTGTATAAACATGGAAATACCTACAAAGTCATCTGTATAAAGATGGAAATATCTACACAACCATCTGTATAAACATGGAAATATCTACACAGCCATCTGTATAAACCTGGAAATATCTGCAATGTCATCTATATAAACATGGAAATATCTACACCGCTATCTGTATAAACATGGAAATATCGGCACAGCCATCTGTATAAACATGGAAATATCTACAACGCTATCTGTATAAACATGGAAATATCTACACCGCTATGTGTATTAACGTGGAAATATCTCCATTGCTATCTGTATAAACATGGACAAATCTCCACCGCAATATGTATAAACATGAAAATATCTACACTTCTATCTCTATAAACATGGAAATATCTACACTGCCATCTGTACAAACATGGAAATAACTACACCGCTATCTCTATAAACATGGAAATATCTACACCGCTATCTCCATCAACATGGAAATATACACACCGCCATCTCTTTAAACATGGAGGTATCTACAACGCCATCTACATAAACAAGAAAATATCTACACTGCCATCTATATAAACATGGAAATATCTACACCGCCGTCTACATAAACAAGAAAATATCTACACTGCCATCTATATAAACATGGAAATATCTACACCGCCATCTATATAAACATGGAAATATCTACACTGTCATTTGTAGAAAGATGGAAATATCTACACCGCCATCTGTATAAACGTGTAAATATCTACACCGCTATCTGTATAAACCTGGAAATATCAACAATGCAATCTGTATAAACATGGAAATATCTACACCGCTCTCTGTATAAATATGAAATATCTAAACCGCTATCTCTATAAAAGTGGAAATATCTACACAGCTATCTGTATAAACATGGAAATATCCTCACTGCTATCTCTATGAACATTGATATATCTACACCGCTATCTCTATAAACATGGAAATATCTACACCGCCATCTCTATAAACATGGAAATATCTACACCGTCATCTGTATAAACATGGAAATATCTACACCGCGATCTGTATAAACATGGAAATATCTACACCGCGATCTGTATACACATGGAAATATCTAAACCGCTATCTGTGTAAACATGGAAATATCTACACTGCTATCTCCGTCAACATGGAAATATACACACCGCCATCTCTTTAAACATGGAGGTATCTACAACGCCATCTACATAAACAAGAAAATATCTACACTGCCATCTATATAAACATGGAAATATCTACACCGCCATCTCTATAAACATGGAAATATCTACACTGCCATTTGTAGAAAGATGGAAACATCTACACTGCCACCTGTATAAACGTGGAAATACCTACACCGCTATCTGTATAAACGTGGAAATATCTACACCGCGATCTGTTTAAACATGGAAATATCTACACCGCGATCTGTATAAACATGGAAATATCTAAACCGCTATCTGTGTAAACATGGAAATATCTACACAGCTATCTCTATAAACATGGAAATATCTACACCGCCATCTGTATAAGCATGGAAATACCTACAAAGTCATCTGTATAAACATGGAAATATCTACACAGCCATCTGTATAAACATGGAAATATCTACACAGCCATCTGTATAAACCTGGAAATATCTGCACTGTCATCTATATAAACATGGAAATATCTACAGAGAACTCTGTATAAACATGGAAATATCGGCACAGCCATCTCTATAAACATGGAAATACCTACAACGCTATCTGTATAAACATGGAAATATCTACACCGCTATATGTATTAACGTGGAAATATCTCCATTGCTATCTGTATAAACATGGACAAATCTCCAACACAACATGTATAAACATGAAAATATCTACACTTCTATCTCTATAAACATGGAAATATCCACACTGCCATCTGTACAAACATGGAAATATCTACACAGTCATCTGTAGAAACATGGAAATATCTACACCGCTATCTCTATAAACATGGAAATAACTACACCGCTATCTCTATAAACATGGAAATATCCACACCGCTATCTCCATCAACATGGAAATATACACACCGCCATCTCTTTAAACATGGAGGTATCTACAACGCCATCTACATAAACAAGAAAATATCTACACTGCCATCTATATAAACATGGAAATATCTACACCGCCATCTCTATAAACATGGAAATATCTACACTGCCATTTGTAGAAAGATGGAAATATCTACACCGCCATCTGTATAAACGTGGAAATATCTACACCGCTATCTGTATAAACATGGAAATATCTACACCGCAATCTGTATAAACATGGAAATATCTACACCGCTCTCTGTAGAAATATGAAATATCTAAACCGCTATCTCTATAAAAGTGGAAATATCTACACTGCTATCTGTATAAACATGGAAATATCCTCACTGCTATCTCTATGAACATTGATATATCTACACCGCTATCTCTATAAACATGGAAATATCTACACCGCCATCTCTATAAACATGGAAATATCTACACCGTCATCTGTATAAACATGGAAATATCTACACCGCGATCTGTATAAACATGGAAATAACTACACCACGATCTGTATAAACATGGAAATATCTACACCGCGATCTGTATAAACATGGAAATATCTAAACCGCTATCTGTGTAAACATGGAAATATCTACACAGCTATCTCTATAAACATGGAAATATCTACACCACCATCTGTATAAACATGGAAATACCTACAAAGTCATCTGTATAAACATGGAAATATCTACACAGCCATCTGTATAAACCTGGAAATATCTTCACAGCCATCTGTATAAACCTGGAAATATCTGCACTGTCATCTATATAAACATGGAAATATCTACACCGCTATCTGTATAAACATGGAAATATCGGCACAGCCATCTGTATAAACATGGAAATAGCTACAACGCTATCTGTATAAACATGGAAATATCTACACCGCTATGTGTATTAACGTGGAAATATCTCCATTGCTATCTGTATAAACATGGACAAATCTCCACCGCAATATGTATAAACATGAAAATATCTACACTTCTATCTCTATAAACATGGAAATATCTACACTGCCATCTGTACAAACATGGAAATATCTACACAGTCATCTGTAGAAACATGGAAATATCTACACCGCTATCTCTATAAACATGGAAATAACTACACTGCTATCTCTATAAACATGGAAATATCCACACCGCTATCTCCATCAACATGGAAATATACACACCGCCATCTCTTTAAACATGGAGGTATCTACAACGCCATCTACATAAACAAGAAAATATCTACACTGCCATCTATATAAACATGGAAATATCTACACCGCCATCTCTATAAACATGGAAATATCTACACTGCCATTTGTAGAAAGATGGAAACATCTACACTGCCATCTGTATAAACGTGGAAATACCTACACCGCTATCTGTATAAACATGGAAATATCTACACCGCGATCTGTTTAAACATGGAAATATCTACACCGCGATCTGTATATACATGGAAATATCTAAACCGCTATCTGTGTAAACATGGAAATATCTACACAGCTATCTCTATAAACATGGAAATATCTACACCGCCATCTGTATAAACATGGAAATACCTACAAAGTCATCTGTATAAACATGGAAATATCTACACAGCCATCTGTATAAACCTGGAAATATCTACACAGCCATCTGTATAAACCTGGAAATATCTGCACTGTCATCTATATAAACATGGAAATATCTACAGAGAACTCTGTATAAACATGGCAATATCGGCACAGCCATCTCTATAAACATGGAAATATCTACAACGCTATCTGTATAAACATGGAAATATCTACACCGCTATGTGTATTAACGTGGAAATATCTCCATTGCTATCTGTATAAACATGGACAAATCTCCACCACAATATGTATAAACATGAAAATATCTACACTTCTATCTCTATAAACATGGAAATATCTACACTGCCATCTGTACAAACATGGAAATATCTACACAGTCATCTGTAGAAACATGGAAATATCTACACCGCTATCTCTATAAACATGGAAATAACTACACCGCTATCTCTATAAACATGGAAATATCTACACCGCTATCTCCATCAACATGGAAATATACACACCGCCATCTCTTTAAACATGGAGGTATCTACAACGCCATCTACATAAACAAGAAAATATCTACACTGCCATCTATATAAACATGGAAATATCTACACAGCCGTCTACATAAACAAGAAAATGTCTACACTGCCATCTATATAAACATGGAAATATCTACACCGCCATCTATATAAACATGGAAATATCTACACTGTCATTTGTAGAAAGATGGAAATATCTACACCGCCATCTGTATAAACGTGGAAATATCTACACCGCTATCTGTATAAACATGGAAATATCTACAATGCAATCTGTATAAACATGGAAATATCTACACCGCTCTCTGTATAAATATGAAATATCTAAACCTCTATCTCTATAAAAGTGGAAATATCTACACAGCTATCTGTATAAACATGGAAATATCCTCACTGCTATCTCTATGAACATTGATATATCTACACTGCTATCTCTACAAACATGGAAATATCTACACCGCCATCTCTATAAACATGGAAATATCTACACCGTCATCTGTATAAACATGGAAATATCTACACCGCGATCTGTATAAACATGGAAATATCTACACCGCGATCTGTATAAACATGGAAATATCTAAACCGCTATCTGTGTAAACATGGAAATATCTACACCGCTATCTCCATCAACATGGAAATATACACACCGCCATCTCTTTAAACATGGAGGTATCTACAACGCCATCTACATAAACAAGAAAATATCTACACTGCCATCTATATAAACATTGAAATATCTACACCGCCATCTCTATAAACATGGAAATATCTACACTGCCATTTGTAGAAAGATGGAAACATCTACACTGCCACCTGTATAAACGTGGAAATACCTACACCGCTATCTGTATAAACATGGAAATATCTACACCGCGATCTGTATAAACATGGAAATATCTACACCGCTGCCTGTAGAAATATGAAATATCTAAACCGCTATCTCTATAAAAGTGGAAATATCTACACTGCTATCTGTATAAACATGGAAATATCCTCACTGCTATCTCTATGAACATTGATATATCTACACCGCCATCTCTATAAACATGGAAATATCTACACCGCCATCTCTATAAACATGGAAATATCTACACCGTCATCTGTATAAACACGGAAATATCTACACCGCGATCTGTATAAACATGGAAATAACTACACCACGATCTGTATAAACATGGAAATATCTACACCGCGATCTGTATAAACATGGAAATATCTAAACCGCTATCTGTGTAAACATGGAAATATCTACACAGCTATCTCTATAAACATGGAAATATCTACACCGCCATCTGTATAAACATGGAAATACCTACACAGCCATCTGTATAAACCTGGAAATATCTGCACTGTCATCTATATAAACATGGAAATATCTACACCGCTATCTGTATAAACATGGAAATATCGGCACAGCCATCTGTATAAACATGGAAATATCTACAACACTATCTGTATAAACATGGAAATATCTACACCGCTATGTGTATTAACGTGGAAATATCTCCATTGCTATCTGTATAAACATGGACAAATCTCCACCACAATATGTATGAACATGAAAATATCTACACTTCTATCTCTATAAACATGGAAATATCTACACTGCCATCTGTACAAACATGGAAATAGATACACAGTCATCTGTAGAAACATGGAAATATCTACACCGCTATCTCTATAAACATGGAAATAACTACACCGCTATCTCTATAAACATGGAAATATCTACACCGCTATCTCCATCAACATGGAAATATACACACCGCCATCTCTTTAAACATGGAGGTATCTACAACGCCATCTACATAAACAAGAAAATATCTACACTGCCATCTATATAAACATGGAAATATCTACACCGCCATCTCTATAAACATGGAAATATCTACACTGCCATTTGTAGAAAGATGGAATCATCTACACTGCCATCTGTATAAACGTGGAAATACCTACACCGCTATCTGTATAAACATGGAAATATCTAAACCGCTATCTGTGTAAACATGGAAATATCTACACAGCTATCTCTATAAACATGGAAATATCTACACCGCCATCTGTATAAACATGGAAATACCTACAAAGTCATCTGTATAAACATGGAAATATCTACACAGCCATCTGTATAAACCTGGAAATATCTACACAGCCATCTGTATAAACCTGGAAATATCTGCACTGTCATCTATATAAACATGGAAATATCTAAAGAGAACTCCGTATAAACATGGCAATATCGGCACAGCCATCTCTATAAACATGGAAATATCTACGCTCTCTGTATAAACATGGAAATGTCTACACCGCTATGTGTATTAACGTGGAAATATCTCCATTGCTATCTGTATAAACATGGACAAATCTCCACCGCAATATGTATAAACATGAAAATATCTACACTTCTATCTCTATAAACATGGAAATATCTACACTGCCATCTGTACAAACATGGAAATATCTACACAGTTATCTGTAGAAACATGGAAATATCTACACCGCTATCTCTATAAACATGGAAATAACTACACTGCTATCTCTATAAACATGGAAATATCCACACCGCTATCTCCATCAACATGGAAATATACACACCGCCATCTCTTTAAACATGGAGGTATCTACAACGCCATCTACATAAACAAGAAAATATCTACACTGCCATCTATATAAACATGGAAATATCTACACCGCCATCTCTATAAACATGGAAATATCTACACTGCCATTTGTAGAAAGATGGAAATATCTACACCGCCATCTGTATAAACGTGGAAATATCTACACCGCTATCTCTATAAACATGGAAATATCCTCACTGCTATCTCTATGAACATTGATATTTCTACACCGCTATCTCTATAAACATGGAAATATCTACACCGCCATCTCTATAAACAAGGAAATATCTACACCGCTATCTGTATAAACATGGAAATATCTACAGAGAACTCTGTATAAACCTGGAAATATCTGCACTGTCATCTATATAAACATGGAAATATCTACAGAGAACTCTGTATAAACATGGAAGTATCGGCACAGCCATCTGTATAAACATGGAAATATCTACAACGCTATCTGTATAAACATGGAAATATCTATACCGCTATGTGTATTAACGTGGAAATATCTCCATTGCTATCTGTATAAACATGGACAAATCTCCACCGCAATATATATAAACATGAAAATATCTACACTTCTATCTCTATAAACATGGAAATATCTACACTGCCATCTGTACAAACATGGAAATATCTACACAGTCATCTGTAGAAACATGGAAATATCTACACCGCTATCTCTATAAACATGGAAATAACTACACTGCTATCTCTATAAACATGGAAATATCTACACCGCTATCTCCATCAACATGGAAATATACAAACCGCCATCTCCTTAAACATGGAGGTATCTACAACGCCATCTACATAAACAAGAAAATATCTAAACTGCCATCTATATAAACATGGAAATATCTACACCGCCGTCTACATAAACAAGAAAATATCTACACTGCCATCTATATAAACATGGAAATATCTACACCGCCATCTATATAAACATGGAAATATCTACACTGTCATTTGTAGAAAGATGGAAATATCTACACCGCCATCTGTATAAACGTGGAAATATCTACACCGCTCTCTGTATAAATATGAAATATCTAAACCGCTATCTCTATAAAAGTGGAAATATCTACACAGCTATCTGTATAAACATGGAAATATCCTCACTGCTATCTCTATGAACATTGATATATCTACACAGCTATCTCTATAAACATGGAAATATGTACACCGCCATCTCTATAAACATGGAAATATCTACACCGCCATCTGTATAAACATGGAAATATCTACACCGCTATCTGTATAAACATGGAAATATCTACACCGCGATCTGTATAAACATGGAAATATCTAAACCGCTATCTGTGTAAACATGGAAATATCTACACCGCTATCTCCATCAACATGGAAATATACACACCGCCATCTCTTTAAACATGGAGGTATCTACAACGCCATCTACATAAACAAGAAAATATCTACACTGCCATCTATATAAACATGGAAATATCTACACCGCCATCTCTATAAACATGGAAATATCTACACTGCCATTTGTAGAAAGATGGAAACATCTACACTGCCATCTGTATAAACGTGGAAATACCTACACCGCTATCTGTATAAACATGGAAATATCTACACCACGATCTGTTTAAACATGGAAATATCTACACCGCGATCTGTATAAACATGGAAATATCTAAACCGCTATCTGTGTAAACATGGAAATATCTACACAGCTATCTCTATAAACATGGAAATATCTACACCGCCATTTCTATAAGCATGGAAATACCTACAAAGTCATCTGTATAAACATGGAAATATCTACACAGCCATCTGTATAAACATGGAAATATCTACACAGCCATCTGTATAAACCTGGAAATATCTGCACTGTCATCTATATAAACATGGAAATATCTACAGAGAACTCTGTATAAACATGGAAATATCGGCACAGCCATCTCTATAAACATGGAAATATCTACAACGCTATCTGTATAAACATGGAAATATCTACACCGCTATGTGTATTAACGTGGAAATATCTCCATTGCTATCTGTATAAACATGGACAAATCTCCACCGCAATATGTATAAACATGAAAATATCTACACTTCTATCTCTATAAACATGGAAATATCTACACTGCCATCTGTACAAACATGGAAATATCTACACAGTCATCTGTAGAAACATGGAAATATCTACACCGCTATCTCTATAAACATGGAAATAACTACACTGCTATCTCTATAAACATGGAAATATCTACACCGCTATCTCCATCAACATGGAAATATACACACCGCCATCTCTTTAAACATGGAGGTATCTACAACGCCATCTACATAAACAAGAAAATATCTACACTGCCATCTATATAAACATGGAAATATCTACACCGCCATCTCTATAAACATGGAAATATCTAAACTGCCATTTGTAGAAAGATGGAAACATCTACACTGCCATCTGTATAAACGTGGAAATACCTACACCGCTATCTGTATAAACATGGAAATATCTACACCGCGATCTGTTTAAACATGGAAATATCTACACCGCGATCTGTATAAACATGGAAATATCTAAACCGCTATCTGTGTAAACATGGAAATATCTACACAGCTATCTCTATAAAAGTGGAAATATCTACACTGCTATCTGTATAAACATGGAAATATCCTCACTGCTATCTCTATGAATATTTATATATCTACACCGCTATCTCTATAAACATGGAAATATCTACACCGCCATCTCTATAAACATGGAAATATCTACACCGCTATCTGTATATACATGGAAATATCTACAGAGAACTCTGTATAAACCTGGAAATATCTGCACTTTCATCTATATAAACATGGAAATATCTACAGAGAACTCTGTATAAACATGGAAATATCGGCACAGCCATCTGTATAAACATGGAAATATCTACACCGCTATGTGTATTAACGTGGAAATATCTCCATTGCTATCTGTATAAACATGGACAAATCTCCACCGCAATATGTATAAACATGGAAATATCTACACCGCTATCTGTATAAACATGGAAATATCGGCACAGCCATCTGTATAAACATGGAAATATCTACAACGCTATCTGTATAAACATGGAAATATCTACGCCGCTATCTCTATAAACATGGAAATATCTACACCGCTATCTCCATCAACATGGAAATATACACACCGCCATCTCTTTAAACATGGAGGTATCTACAACGCCATCTACATAAACAAGAAAATATCTTCACTGCCATCTATATAAACATGGAAATATCTACACCGCCATCTATATAAACATGGAAATATCTACACTGTCATTTGTAGAAAGATGGAAATATCTACACAGCCATCTGTATAAACGTGGAAATATCTACACCGCCATCTGTATAAACGTGGAAGTATCTACACCGCTATCTGTATAAACATGGAAATATCTACACTGCAATCTGTATAAACATGGAAATATCTACACCGCTCTCTGTATACATATGAAATATCTAAACCGCTATCTCTATAAAAGTGGAAATATCTACACTGCTATCTGTATAAACATGGAAATATCCTCACTGCTATCTCTATGAACATTGATATATCTACACCGCTATCTCTATAAACATGGAAATATCTACACCGCCATCTCTATAAACATGGAAATATCTACACCGTCATCTGTATAAACATGGAAATATCTACACCGCGATCTGTATAAACATGGAAATATCTACAACGCGATCTGTATAAACATGGAAATATCTACAACGCGATCTGTATAAACATGGAAATATCTAAACCGCTATCTGTGTAAACATGGAAATATCTACACAGCTATCTCTATAAACATGGAAATATCTACACCGCCATCTGTATAAACATGGAAATACCTACAAAGTCATCTGTATAAACATGGAAATATCTACACAGCCATCTGTATAAACATGGAAATATCTACACAGCCATCTGTATAAACCTGGAAATATCTGCACTGTCATCTATATAAACATGGAAATATCTACAGAGAACTCTGTATAAACATGGAAATATCGGCGCAGTCATCTCTATAAACATGGAAATATCTACAACGCTATCTATATAAACATGGAAATATCTACACCGCTATGTGTTTTAACGTGGAAATATCTCCATTGCTATCTGTATAAACATGGACAAATCTCCACCACAATATTTATAAACATGAAAATATCTACACTTCTATCTCTATAAACATGGAAATATCTACACTGCCATCTGTACAAACATGGAAATATCTACACAGTCATCTGTAGAAACATGGAAATATCTACACCGCTATCTCTATAAACATGGAAATAACTACACTGCTATCTCTATAAACATGGAAATATCCACACCGCTATCTCCATCAACATGGAAATATACACACCGCCATCTCTTTATACATGGAGGTATCTACAACGCCATCTACATAAACAAGAAAATATCTACACTGCCATCTATATAAACATGGAAATATCTACACCGCCATCTCTATAAACATGGAAATATCTACACTGCCATTTGTAGAAAGATGGAAATATCTACACCGCCATCTGTATAAACGTGGAAATATCTACACCGCTATCTGTATAAACATGGAAATATCTACACCGCAATCTGTATAAACATGGAAATATCTACACCGATCTCTGTATAAATATGAAATATCTAAACCGCTATCTCTATAAAAGTGGAAATATCTACACTGCTATCTGTATAAACATGGAAATATCCTCACTGCTATCTCTATGAACATTGATATATCTACACCGCTATCTCTATAAACATGGAAATATCTACATCGCCATCTCTATAAACATGGAAATATCTACACCGTCATCTGTATAAACACGGAAATATCTACACCGCGATCTGTATAAACATGGAAATAACTACACCACGATCTGTATAAACATGGAAATATCTACACCGCGATCTGTATAAACATGGAAATATCTAAACCGCTATCTGTGTAAACATGGAAATATCTACACAGCTATCTCTATAAACATGGAAATATCTACACTGCCATCTGTATAAACATGGAAATACCTACACAGCCATCTGTATAAACCTGGAAATATCTGCACTGTCATCTATATAAACATGGAAATATCTACACCGCTATCTGTATAAACATGGAAATATCGGCACAGCCATCTGTATAAACATGGAAATATCTACAACACTATCTGTATAAACATGGAAATATCTACACCGCTATGTGTATTAACGTGGAAATATCTCCATTGCTATCTGTATAAACATGGACAAATCTCCACCGCAATATGTATAAACATGAAAATATCTACACTTCTATCTCTATAAACATGGAAATATCTACACTGCCATCTGTACAAACATGGAAATAGATACACAGTCATCTGTAGAAACATGGAAATATCTACACCGCTATCTCTATAAACATGGAAATAACTACACCGCTATCTCTATAAACATGGAAATATCTACACCGCTATCTCCATCAACATGGAAATATACACACCGCCATCTCTTTAAACATGGAGGTATCTACAACGCCATCTACATAAACAAGAAAATATCTACACTGCCATCTATATAAACATGGAAATATCTACACCGCCATCTCTATAAACATGGAAATATCTACACTGCCATTTGTAGAAAGATGGAATCATCTACACTGCCATCTGTATAAACGTGGAAATAGCTACACCGCTATCTGTATAAACATGGAAATATCTAAACCGCTATCTGTGTAAACATGGAAATATCTACACAGCTATCTCTATAAACATGGAAATATCTACACCGCCATCTGTATAAACATGGAAATACCTACAAAGTCATCTGTATAAACATGGAAATATGTACAAAGCCATCTGTATAAACCTGGAAATATCTACACAGCCATCTGTATAAACCTGGAAATATCTGCACTGTCATCTATATAAACATGGAAATATCTAAAGAGAACTCCGTATAAACATGGCAATATCGGCACAGCCATCTCTATAAACATGGAAATATCTACGCTCTCTGTATAAACATGGAAATGTCTACACCGCTATGTGTATTAACGTGGAAATATCTCCATTGCTATCTGTATAAACATGGACAAATCTCCACCACAATATGTATAAACATGAAAATATCTACACTTCTATCTCTATAAACATGGAAATATCTACACTGCCATCTGTACAAACATGGAAATATCTACACAGTTATCTGTAGAAACATGGAAATATCTACACCGCTATCTCTATAAACATGGAAATAACTACACTGCTATCTCTATAAACATGGAAATATCCACACCGCTATCTCCATCAACATGGAAATATACACACCGCCATCTCTTTAAACATGGAGGTATCTACAACGCCATCTACATAAACAAGAAAATATCTACACTGCCATCTATATAAACATGGAAATATCTACACCGCCATCTCTATAAACATGGAAATATCTACACTGCCATTTGTAGAAAGATGGAAATATCTACACCGCCATCTGTATAAACGTGGAAATATCTACACCGCTATCTCTATAAACATGGAAATATCCTCACTGCTATCTCTATGAACATTGATATTTCTACACCGCTATCTCTATAAACATGGAAATATCTACACCGCCATCTCTATAAACAAGGAAATATCTACACCGCTATCTGTATAAACATGGAAATATCTACAGAGAACTCTGTATAAACCTGGAAATATCTGCACTGTCATCTATATAAACATGGAAATATCTATAGAGAACTCTGTATAAACATGGAAGTATCGGCACAGCCATCTGTATAAACATGGAAATATCTACAACGCTATCTGTATAAACATGGAAATATCTACACCGCTATGTGTATTAACGTGGAAATATCTCCATTGCTATCTGTATAAACATGGACAAATCTCCACCGCAATATGTATAAACATGAAAATATCTACACTTCTATCTCTATAAACATGGAAATATCTACACTGCCATCTGTACAAACATGGAAATATCTACACAGTCATCTGTAGAAACATGGAAATATCTACACCGCTATCTCTATAAACATGGAAATAACTACACTGCTATCTCTATAAACATGGAAATATCTACACCGCTATCTCCATCAACATGGAAATATACAAACCGCCATCTCCTTAAACATGGAGGTATCTACAACGCCATCTACATAAACAAGAAAATATCTAAACTGCCATCTATATAAACATGGAAATATCTACACCGCCGTCTACATAAACAAGAAAATATCTACACTGCCATCTATATAAACATGGAAATATCTACACCGCCATCTATATAAACATGGAAATATCTACACTGTCATTTGTAGAAAGATGGAAATATCTACACCGCCATCTGTATAAACGTGGAAATATCTACACCGCTCTCTGTATAAATATGAAATATCTAAACCGCTATCTCTATAAAAGTGGAAATATCTACACAGCTATCTGTATAAACATGGAAATATCCTCACTGCTATCTCTATGAACATTGATATATCTACACAGCTATCTCTATAAACATGGAAATATCTACACCGCCATCTCTATAAACATGGAAATATCTACACCGCCATCTGTATAAACATGGAAATATCTACACCGCTATCTGTATAAACATGGAAATATCTACACCGCGATCTGTATAAACATGGAAATATCTAAACCGCTATCTGTGTAAACATGGAAATATCTACACCGCTATCTCCATCAACATGGAAATATACACACCGCCATCTCTTTAAACATGGAGGTATCTACAACGCCATCTACATAAACAAGAAAATATCTACACTGCCATCTATATAAACATGGAAATATCTACACCGCCATCTCTATAAACATGGAAATATCTACACTGCCATTTGTAGAAAGATGGAAACATCTACACTGCCATCTGTATAAACGTGGAAATACCTACACCGCTATCTGTATAAACATGGAAATATCTACACCACGATCTGTTTAAACATGGAAATATCTACACCGCGATCTGTATAAACATGGAAATATCTAAACCGCTATCTGTGTAAACATGGAAATATCTACACAGCTATCTCTATAAACATGGAAATATCTACACCGCCATCTCTATAAGCATGGAAATACCTACAAAGTCATCTGTATAAACATGGAAATATCTACACAGCCATCTGTATAAACATGGAAATATCTACACAGCCATCTGTATAAACCTGGAAATATCTGCACTGTCATCTATATAAACATGGAAATATCTACAGAGAACTCTGTATAAACATGGAAATATCGGCACAGCCATCTCTATAAACATGGAAATATCTACAACGCTATCTGTATAAACATGGAAATATCTACACCGCTATGTGTATTAACGTGGAAATATCTCCATTGCTATCTGTATAAACATGGACAAATCTCCACCGCAATATGTATAAACATGAAAATATCTACACTTCTATCTCTATAAACATGGAAATATCTACACTGCCATCTGTACAAACATGGAAATATCTACACAGTCATCTGTAGAAACATGGAAATATCTACACCGCTATCTCTATAAACATGGAAATAACTACACTGCTATCTCTATAAACATGGAAATATCTACACCGCTATCTCCATCAACATGGAAATATACACACCGCCATCTCTTTAAACATGGAGGTATCTACAACGCCATCTACATAAACAAGAAAATATCTACACTGCCATCTATATAAACATGGAAATATCTACACCGCCATCTCTATAAACATGGAAATATCTAAACTGCCATTTGTAGAAAGATGGAAACATCTACACTGCCATCTGTATAAACGTGGAAATACCTACACCGCTATCTGTATAAACATGGAAATATCTACACCGCGATCTGTTTAAACATGGAAATATCTACACCGCGATCTGTATAAACATGGAAATATCTAAACCGCTATCTGTGTAAACATGGAAATATCTACACAGCTATCTCTATAAAAGTGGAAATATCTACACTGCTATCTGTATAAACATGGAAATATCCTCACTGCTATCTCTATGAATATTTATATATCTACACCGCTATCTCTATAAACATGGAAATATCTACACCGCCATCTCTATAAACATGGAAATATCTACACCGCTATCTGTATATACATGGAAATATCTACAGAGTACTCTGTATAAACCTGGAAATATCTGCACTTTCATCTATATAAACATGGAAATATCTACAGAGAACTCTGTATAAACATGGAAATATCGGCACAGCCATCTGTATAAACATGGAAATATCTACACCGCTATGTGTATTAACGTGGAAATATCTCCATTGCTATCTGTATAAACATGGACAAATCTCCACCGCAATATGTATAAACATGGAAATATCTACACCGCTATCTGTATAAACATGGAAATATCGGCACAGCCATCTGTATAAACATGGAAATATCTACAACGCTATCTGTATAAACATGCAAATATCTACGCCGCTATCTCTATAAACATGGAAATATCTACACCGCTATCTCCATCAACATGGAAATATACACACCGCCATCTCTTTAAACATGGAGGTATCTACAACGCCATCTACATAAACAAGAAAATATCTACACTGCCATCTATATAAACATGGAAATATCTACACCGCCATCTATATAAACATGGAAATATCTACACTGTCATTTGTAGAAAGATGGAAATATCTACACAGCCATCTGTATAAACGTGGAAATATCTACACCGCCATCTGTATAAACGTGGAAATATCTACACCGCTATCTGTATAAACATGGAAATATCTACACTGCAATCTATATAAACATGGAAATATCTACACCGCTCTCTGTATACATATGAAATATCTAAACCGCTATCTCTATAAAAGTGGAAATATCTACACTGCTATCTGTATAAACATGGAAATATCCTCACTGCTATCTCTATGAACATTGATATATCTACACCGCTATCTCTATAAACATGGAAATATCTACACCGCCATCTCTATAAACATGGAAATATCTACACCGTCATCTGTATAAACATGGAAATATCTACACCGCGATCTGTATAAACATGGAAATATCTACAACGCGATCTGTATAAACATGGAAATATCTACAACGCGATCTGTATAAACATGGAAATATCTAAACCGCTATCTGTGTAAACATGGAAATATCTACACAGCTATCTCTATAAACATGGAAATATCTACACCGCCATCTGTATAAACATGGAAATACCTACAAAGTCATCTGTATAAACATGGAAATATCTACACAGCCATCTGTATAAACATGGAAATATCTACACAGCCATCTGTATAAACCTGGAAATATCTGCACTGTCATCTATATAAACATGGAAATATCTACAGAGAACTCTGTATAAACATGGAAATATCGGCGCAGTCATCTCCATAAACATGGAAATATCTACAACGCTATCTATATAAACATGGAAATATCTACACCGCTATGTGTTTTAACGTGGAAATATCTCCATTGCCATCTGTATAAACATGGACAAATCTCCACCACAATATTTATAAACATGAAAATATCTACACTTCTATCTCTATAAACATGGAAATATCTACACTGCCATCTGTACAAACATGGAAATATCTACACAGTCATCTGTAGAAACATGGAAATATCTACACCGCTATCTCTATAAACATGGAAATAACTACACTGCTATCTCTATAAACATGGAAATATCCACACCGCTATCTCCATCAACATGGAAATATACACACCGCCATCTCTTTATACATGGAGGTATCTACAACGCCATCTACATAAACAAGAAAATATCTACACTGCCATCTATATAAACATGGAAATATCTACACCGCCATCTCTATAAACATGGAAATATCTACACTGCCATTTGTAGAAAGATGGAAATATCTACACCGCCATCTGTATAAACGTGGAAATATCTACACCGCTATCTGTATAAACATGGAAATATCTACACCGCAATCTGTATAAACATGGAAATATCTACACCGATCTCTGTATAAATATGAAATATCTAAACCGCTATCTCTATAAAAGTGGAAATATCTACACTGCTATCTGTATAAACATGGAAATATCCTCACTGCTATCTCTATGAACATTGATATATCTACACCGCTATCTCTATAAACATGGAAATATCTACACCGCCATCTCTATAAACATGGAAATATCTACACCGCTATCTGTATAAACATGGAAATATCTACAGAGAACTCTGTATAAACCTGGAAATATCTGCACTGTCATCTATATAAACATGGAAATATCTACAGAGAACTCTGTATAAACATGGAAATATCGGCAGAGCCATCTGTATAAACATGGAAATATCTACAACGCTATCTGTATAAACATGGAAATATCTACACCGCTATGTGTATTAACGTGGAAATATCTCCATTGGTATCTGTATAAACATGGACAAATCTCCACCGCAATTTGTATAAACATGAAAATATCTACACTTCTATCTCTATAAACATGGAAAATCTACACTGCCATCTGTACAAACATGGAAATATCTACACAGTCATCTGTAGAAACATGGAAATATCTACACCGCTATCTCTATAAACATGGAAATAACTACACCGCTATCTCTATAAACATGGAAATATCTACACCGCTATCTCCATCAACATGGAAATATACACACCGCCATCTCTTTAAACATGGAGGTATCTACAACGCCATCTACATAAACAAGAAAATATCTACACTGCCATCTATATAAACATGGAAATATCTACACCGCCATCTATATAAACATGGAAATATCTACACTGTCATTTGTAGAAAGATGGAAATATCTACACAGCCATCTGTATAAACGTGGAAATATCTACACCGCCATCTTTGTAAACGTGGAAATATCTACACCGCTATCTGTATAAACATGGAAATATCTACACTGCAATCTGTATAAACATGGAAATATCTACACCGCTCTCTGTATACATATGAAATATCTAAACCGCTATCTCTATAAAAGTGGAAATATCTACACTGCTTTCTGTATAAACATGGAAATATCCTCACTGCTATCTCTATGAACATTGATATATCTACACCGCTATCTCTATAAACATGGAAATATCTACACCGCCATCTCTATAAACATGGAAATATCTACACCGTCATCTGTATAAACATGGAAATATCTACACCGCGATCTGTATAAACATGGAAATATCTACAACGCGATCTGTATAAACATGGAAATATCTACAACGCGATCTGTATAAACATGGAAATATCTAAACCGCTATCTGTGTAAACATGGAAATATCTACACAGCTATCTCTATAAACATGGAAATATCTACACCGCCATCTGTATAAACATGGAAATACCTACAAAGTCATCTGTATAAACATGGAAATATCTACACAGCCATCTGTATAAACATGGAAATATCTACACAGCCATCTGTATAAACCTGGAAATATCTGCACTGTCATCTATATAAACATGGAATTATCTACAGAGAACTCTGTATAAACATGGAAATATCGGCGCAGTCATCTCTATAAACATGGAAATATCTACAACGCTATCTATATAAACATGGAAATATCTACACCGCTATGTGTTTTAACGTGGAAATATCTCCATTGCTATCTGTATAAACATGGACAAATCTCCACCACAATATTTATAAACATGAAAATATCTACACTTCTATCTCTATAAACATGGAAATATCTACACTGCCATCTGTACAAACATGGAAATATCTACACAGTCATCTGTAGAAACATGGAAATATCTACACCGCTATCTCTATAAACATGGAAATAACTACACTGCTATCTCTATAAACATGGAAATATCCACACCGCTATCTCCATCAACATGGAAATATACACACCGCCATCTCTTTATACATGGAGGTATCTACAACGCCATCTACATAAACAAGAAAATATCTACACTGCCATCTATATAAACATGGAAATATCTACACCGCCATCTCTATAAACATGGAAATATCTTCACTGCCATTTGTAGAAAGATGGAAATATCTACACCGCCATCTGTATAAACGTGGAAATATCTACACCACTATCTGTATAAACATGGAAATATCTACACCGCAATCTGTATAAACATGGAAATATCTACACCGATCTCTGTATAAATATGAAATATCTAAACCGCTATCTCTATAAAAGTGGAAATATCTACACTGCTATCTGTATAAACATGGAAATATCCTCACTGCTATCTCTATGAACATTGATATATCTACACCGCTATCTCTATAAACATGGAAATATCTACACCGCCATCTCTATAAACATGGAAATATCTACACCGCTATCTGTATAAACATGGAAATATCTACAGAGAACTCTGTATAAACCTGGAAATATCTGCACTGTCATCTATATAAACATGGAAATATCTACAGAGAACTCTGTATAAACATGGAAATATCGGCAGAGCCATCTGTATAAACATGGAAATATCTACAACGCTATCTGTATAAACATGGAAATATCTACACCGCTATGTGTATTAACGTGGAAATATCTCCATTGGTATCTGTATAAACATGGACAAATCTCCACCGCAATTTGCATAAACATGAAAAACTCTACACTTCTATCTCTATAAACATGGAAAATCTGCACTGCCATCTGTACAAACATGGAAATATCTACACAGTCATCTGTAGAAACATGGAAATATCTACACCGCTATCTCTATAAACATGGAAATATCTACACCGCTATCTCCATCAACATGGAAATATACACACCGCCATCTCTTTAAACATGGAGGTATCTACAACGCCATCTACATAAACAAGAAAATATCTACACTGCCATCTATATAAACATGGAAATATCTACACCGCCATCTATATAAACATGGAAATGTCTACACCGCCATCTATATAAACATGGAAATGTCTACACCGCCATCTATATAAACATGGAAATGTCTACACCGCCATCTATATAAACATGGAAATACCTACACTGTCATTTGTAGAAAGATGGAAATATCTACACCGCCATCTGTATAAATGTGGAAATATCTACACCGCTATCTGTATAAACATGGAAATATCTACACTGCAATCTGTATAAACATGGAAATATCTACACCGCTCTCTGTATAAATATGAAATATCTGAACCGCTATCTCTATAAAAGTGGAAATATCTACACTGCTATCTGTATAAACGTGGAAATATCCTCACTGCTATCTCTATGAACATTGATATATCTACACCGCTATCTCTATAAAGATGGAAATATCTACACCGCCATCTCTATAAACGTGGAAATATCTACACCGTCATCTGTATAAACATGGAAATATCTACACGGTGATCTGTATAAACATGGAAATATCTATACCGCGATCTGTATAAACATGGAAATATCTACACCGCGATCTGTATAAACATGGAAATATCTACACCGCGATCTGTATAAACATGGAAATATCTAAACCGCTATCTGTGTAAACATGGAAATATCTACACAGCTATCTCTATAAACATGGAAATATCTACACCGCCATCTGTATAAACATGGAAATACCTACAAAGTCATCTGTATAAACATGGAAATATCTACACAGCCATCTGTATAAACATGGAAATATCTGCACTGTCATCTATATAAACATGGAAATATCTACACCGCTATCTGTATAAACATGGAAATATCGGCACAGCCATCTGTATAAACATGGAAATATCTACAACGCTATCTGTATAAACATGGAAAAATCTACACCGCTATGTGTATTAACGTGGAAATATCTCCATTGCTATCTGTATAAACATGGACAAATCTCCACCGCAATATGTATAAACATGAAAATATCTACACTTCTATCTCTATAAACATGGAAATATCTACACTGCCATCTGTACAAACATGGAAATATCTACACAGTCATCTGTAGAAACATGGAAATATCTACACCGCTATCTCTATAAACATGGAAATAGCTACACCGCTATCTCTATAAACATGGAAATATCTACACCGCTATCTCCATTAACATGGAAATATACACACCGCCATCTCTTTAAACATGGAGGTATCTACAACGCCATCTACATAAACAAGAAAATATCTACACTGCCATCTATATAAACATGGAAATATCTACGCCGCCATCTCTATAAACATGGAAATACCTACACTGCCATTTGTAGAAAGATGGAAACATCTACACTGCCATCTGTATAATCGTGGAAATACCTACACCGCTATCTGTATAAACATGGAAATATCTACACCGCGATCTGTTTAAACATGGAAATATCTACACCACGATCTGTATAAACATGGAAATATCTAAACTGCTATCTGTGTAAACATGGAAATATCTACACAGCGATCTCTATAAACATGGAAATATCTACACCGCCATCTGTATAAACATGGAAATACCTACAAAGTCATCTGTATAAACATGGAAATATCTACACAGCCATCTTTATAAACCTGGAAATATCTACACAGCCGTCTGTATAAACCTGGAAATATCTGCACTTTCATCTATATAAGCATGGAAATATCTACAGAGAACTCTGTATAAACATGGAAATATCGGCACAGCCATCTGTATAAACATGGAAATATCTACAACGCTATCTGTATAAACATGGAAATATCTACACCGCTATGTGTATTAACGTGGAAATATCTCCATTGCTATCTGTATAAACATGGACAAATCTCCACCGCAATATGTATAAACATGAAAATATCTACACTTCTATCTCTATAAACATGGAAATATCTACACTGCCATCTGTACAAACATGGAAATATCTACACAGCCATCTGTAGAAACATGGAAATATCTACACCGCTATCTCTATAAACATGTAAATAACTACACCGCTATCTCTATAAACATGGAAATATCTACACCGCTATCTCCATCAACATGGAAATATACACACCGCCATCTCTTTAAACATGGAGGTATCTACAACGCCATCTACATAAACAAGAAAATATCTACACTGCCATCTATATAAACATGGAAATATCTACACCGCCATCTATATAAACATGGAAATATCTACACTGTCATTTGTAGAAAGATGGAAATATCTACACTGCCATCTGTATAAACGTGGAAATATCTACACCGCTATCTGTATAAACATGGAAATATCTACACTGCAATCTGTATAAACATGGAAATATCTACACCGCTCTCTGTATAAATATGAAATATCTAAACCGCTATCTCTATAAAAGTGGAAATATCTACACTGCTATCTGTATAAACATGGAAATATCCTCACTGCTATCTCTATGAACATTGATATATCTACACCGCTATCTCTATAAACATGGAAATATCTACACCGCCATCTCTATAAACATGGAAATATCTACACCGTCATCTGTATAAACATGGAAATATCTACACCGCGATCTGTATAAACATGGAAATATCTACACCGCGATCTGTATAAAAATGGAAATATCTACAACGCGATCTGTATAAACATGGAAATATCTAAACCACTATCTGTGTAAACATGGAAATATCTACACAGCTATCTCTATAAACATGGAAATATCTACACCGCCATCTGTATAAACATGGAAATACCTACAAAGTCATCTGTATAAACATGGAAATATCTACACAGCCATCTGTATAAACATGGAAATATCTACACAGCCATCTGTATAAACCTGGAAATATCTGCACTGTCATCTATATAAACATGGAAATATCTACAGAGAACTCTGTATAAACATGGAAATATAGGCACAGCCATCTCAATAAACATGGAAATATCTACAAAGCTATCTGTATAAACATGGAAATATCTACACCGCTATGTGTATTAACATGGAAATATCTCCATTGCTATCTGTATAAACATGGACAAATCTCCACCACAATATGTATAAACATGAAAATATCTACACTTCTATCTCTATAAACATGGAAATATCTACACTGCCATCTGTACAAACATGGAAAAATCTACACAGTCATCTGTAGAAACATGGAAATATCTACACCGCTATCTCTATAAACATGGAAATAACTACACTGCTATCTCTATAAACATGGAAATATCCACACCGCTATCTCCATCAACATGGAAATATACACACCGCCATCTCTTTAAACATGGAGGTATCTACAACGCCATCTACATAAACAAGAAAATATCTACACTGCCATCTATATAAACATGGAAATATCTACACCGCCATCTCTATAAACATGGAAATATCTACACTGCCATTTGTAGAAAGATGGAAATATCTACACCGCCATCTGTATAAACGTGTAAATATCTACACCGCTATCTGTATAAACATGGAAATATCTACACCGCAATCTGTATAAACATGGAAATATCTACACCGCTCTCTGTATAAATATGAAATATCTAAACCGCTATCTCTATAAAAGTGGAAATATCTACACTGCTATCTGTATAAACATGGAAATATCCTCACTGCTATCTCTATGAATATTGATATATCTACACCGCTATCTCTATAAACATGGAAATATCTACACCGCCATCTCTATAAACAAGGAAATATCTACACCGCTATCTGTATAAACATGGAAATATCTACAGAGAACTCTGTATAAACCTGGATATATCTGCACTGTCATCTATATAAACATGGAAATATCTACAGAGAACTCTGTATAAACATGGAAATATCGGCACAGCCATCTGTATAAACATGGAAATATCTACAACGCTATCTGTATAAACATGGAAATATCTACACCGCTATGTGTATTAACGTGGAAATATCTCCATTGCTATCTGTATAAACATAGACAAAACTCCACCGCAATATGTATAAACATGAAAATATCTACACTTCTATCTCTATAAACATGGAAATATCTACACTGCCATCTGTACAAACATGGAAATATCTACACAGTCATCTGTAGAAACATGGAAATATCTACACCGCTATCTCTATAAACATGGAAATAACTACACCGCTATCTCTATAAACATGGAAATATCTACACCGCGATCTGTATAAACATGGAAATATCTACAACGCGATCTGTATAAACATGGAAATATCTAAACCGCTATCTGTGTAAACATGGAAATATCTACACAGCTGTCTCTATAAACATGGAAATATCTACACCGCCATCTGTATAAACATGGAAATACCTACAAAGTCATCTGTATAAACATGGAAATATCTACAGAGCCATCTGTATAAACATGGAAATATCTACACAGCCATCTGTATAAACCTGTAAATATCTGCACTGTCATCTATATAAACATGGAAATATCTACAGAGAACTCTGTATAAACATGGAAATATAGGCACAGCCATCTCAATAAACATGGAAATATCTACAAAGCTATCTGTATAAACATGGAAATATCTACACCGCTATGTGTATTAACGTGGAAATATCTCCATTGCTATCTGTATAAACATGGACAAATCTCCACCACAATATGTATAAACATGAAAATATCTACACTTCTATCTCTATAAACATGGGAATATCTACACTGCCATCTGTACAAACATGGAAATATCTACACAGTCATCTGTAGAAACATGGAAATATCTACACCGCGATCTGTATAAACATGGAAATATCTACACCGCGATCTGTATAAACATGGAAATATCTAAACCGCTATCTGTGTAAACATGGAAATATCTACACAGCTATCTCTATAAACATGGAAATATCTACACCGCCATCTGTATAAACATGGAAATACCTACAAAGTCATCTGTATAAACATGGAAATATCTACACAGCCATCTGTATAAACATGGAAATATCTACACAGCCATCTGTATAAACCTGGAAATATCTGCACTGTCATCTATATGAACATGGAAATATCTACACCGCTATCTGTATAAACATGGAAATATCGGCACAGCCATCTGTATAAACATGGAAATATCTACAACGCTATCTGTATAAACATGGAAATATCTACACCGCTATGTGTGTTAACGTGGAAATATCTCCATTGCTATCTGTATAAACATGGACAAGTCTCCACCGCAATATGTATAAACATGAAAATATCTACACTTCTATCTCTATAAACATGGAAATATCTACACTGCCATCTGTACAAACATGGAAATATCTACACAGTCATCTGTAGAAACATGGAAATATCTACACCGCTATCTCTATAAACATGGAAATAACTACACCGCTATCTCTATAAACATGGAAATATCTACACCGCTATCTCCATCAACATGGAAATATACACACCGCCATCTCTTTAAACATGGAGGTATCTACAACGCCATCTACATAAATAAGAAAATATCTACACTGCCATCTATATAAACATGGAAATATCTACACCGCCATCTACATAAACAAGAAAATATCTACACTGCCATCTATATAAACATGGAAATATCTACACCGCCATCTATATAAACATGGAAATATCTACACTGTCATTTGTAGAAAGATGGAAATATCTACACCGCCATCTGTATTAACGTGGAAATATCTACACCGCTATCTGTAGAAACATGGAAATATCTACACAGCTCTGTGTATACATATGAAATATCTAAACCGCTATCTCTATAAAAGTGGAAATATCTACACTGCTAGCTGTATAAACATGGAAATATCCTCACTGCTATCTCAATGAACATTGATAAATCTACACCGCTATCTCTATAAACATGGAAATATCTACACCGCCATCTCTATAATCATGGAAATATCTACACCGCTATCTGTATAAACATGGAAATATCTACAGAGAACTCTGTATAAACCTGGAAATATCTGCACTGTCATCTATATAAACATGGAAATATCTACAGAGAACTCTGTATAAACATGGAAATATCGGCACAGCCATCTGTATAAACTTGGAAATATCTACAACGCTATCTGTATAAACATGGAAATATCTACACCGCTATGTGTATTAACGTGGAAATATCTCCATTGCTATCTGTATAAACATGGACAAATCTCCACCGCAATGTGTATAAACATGAAAATATCTACACTTCTATCTCTATAAACATGGAAATATCTACACTGCCATCTGTACGAACATGGAAATACCTACACAGTCATCTGTAGAAAAATGGAAATATCTACACCGCTATCTCTATAAGCATGGAAATAACTACACCGCTATCTCTATAAACATGGAAATATCTACACCGCTATCTCCATCAACATGGAAATATACACACCGCCATCTCTTTAAACATGGAGGTATCTACAACGCCATCTACATAAACAAGAAAATATCTACACTGCCATCTATATAAACATGGAAATGTCTACACCGCCATCTATATAAACATGGAAATATCTACACTGTCGTTTGTAGAAAGATGGAAATATCTACACCGCCATCTGTATAAATGTGGAAATATCTACACCGCTTTCTGTATAAACATGGAAATATCTACACTGCAATCTGTATAAACATGGAAATATCTACCCCGCTCTCTGTATAAATATGAAATATCTGAACCGCTATCTCCATAAAAGTGGAAATATCTACACTGCTATCTGTATAAACGTGGAAATATCCTCACTGCTATCTCTATGAACATTGATATATCTACACCGCTATCTCTATAAAGATGGAAATATCTACACCGCCATCTCTATAAACCTGGAAACATCTACACCGTCATCTGTATAAACATGGAAATATCTACACCGCGATCTGTATAAACATGGAAATATCTACACCGCGATCTGTATAAACATGGAAATATCTACACCGCGATCTGTATAAACATGGAAATATCTAAACCGCTATCTGTGTAAACATGGAAATATCTACACAGCTATCTCTATAAACATGGAAATATCTACACCGCCATCTCTATAAACATGGAAATACCTACAAAGTCATCTGTATAAACATGGAAATATCTACACAGCCATCTGTATAAACATGGAAATATCTACACAGCCATCTGTATAAACCTGGAAATATCTGCACTGTCATCTATATAAACATGGAAATATCTACACCGCTATCTGTATAAACATGGAAATATCGGCACAGCCATCTGTATAAACATGGAAATATCTACAACGCTATCTGTCTAAACATGGAAATATCTACACCGCTATGTGTATTAACGTGGAAATATCTCCATTGCTATCTGTATAAACATGGACAAATCTCCACCGCAATATGTATAAACATGAAAATATCTACACTTCTATCTCTATAAACATGGAAATATCTACACTGCCATCTGTACAATCATGGAAATAGCTACACAGTCATCTGTAGAAACATGGAAATATCTACACCGCTATCTCTATAAACATGGAAATAACTACACCGCTATCTCTATAAACATGGAAATATCTACACCGCTATCTCCATCAACATGGAAATATACACACCGTCATCTCTTTAAACATGGAGGTATCTACAACGCCATCTACATAAACAAGAAAATATCTACACTGCCATCTATATAAACATGGAAATATCTACACCGCCATCTACATAAACAAGAAAATATCTACACTGCCATCTATATAAACATGGAAATATCTACACCGCCATCTATATAAACATGGAAATATCTACACTGTCATTTGTAGAAAGATGGAAATATCTACACCGCCATCTGTATAAACGTGGAAGTATCTACACCGCTATCTGTATAAACATGGAAATATCTACACCGCTCTCAGTATAAACATGGAAATATCGGCACAGCCATCTGTATAAACATGGAAATATCTACAACGCTATCTGTATAAACATGGAAATATCTACACCGCTATGTGTATTAACGTGGAAATATCTCCATTGCTATCTGTATAAACATGGACAAATCTCCACCGCAATATGTATAAACATGAAAATATCTACACTTCTATCTCTATAAACATGGAAATATCTACACTGCCATCTGTACAAACATGAAAATAGCTACACAGTCATCTGTAGAAACATGGAAATATCTACACCGCTATCTCTATAAACATGTAAATAACTACACCGCTATCTCTATAAACATGGAAATATCTACACCGCTATCTCCATCAACATGGAAATATACACACCGCCATCTCTTTAAACATGGGGGTATCTACAACGCCATCTACATAAACAAGAAAATATCTACACTGCCATCTATAAAAACATGGAAATATCTACACCGCCATCTCTATAAACATGGAAATAACTACACTGCCATTTGTAGAAAGATGGAAACATCTACACTGCCATCTGTATAATCGTGGAAATACCTACACCGCTATCTGTATAAACATGGAAATATCTACACCGCGATCTGTTTAAACATGGAAATATCTACACCACGATCTGTATAAACATGGAAATATCTAAACTGCTATCTGTGTAAACATGGAAATATCTACACAGCTATCTCTATAAACATGGAAATATCTACACCGCCATCTGTATAAACATGGAAATACCTACAAAGTCATCTGTATAAACATGGAAATATCTACACAGCCATCTTTATAAACCTGGAAGTATCTACACAGCCGTCTGTATAAACCTGGAAATATCTGCACTGTCATCTATATAAACATGGAAATATCTACAGAGAACTCTGTATAAACATGGAAATATCGGCACAGCCATCTGTATAAACATGGAAATATCTACAACGCTATCTGTATAAACATGGAAATATCTACACTGCTATGTGTATTAACGTGGAAATATCTCCATTGCTATCTGTATAAACATGGACAAATCTCCACCACAATATGTATAAACATGAAAATATCTACACTTCTATCTCTATAAACATGGAAATATCTACACTGCCATCTGTACAAACATGGAAATATCTACACAGTCATCTGTAGAAACATGGAAATATCTACACCGCTATATCTATAAACATGGAAATAACTACACCGCTATCTCTATAAACATGGAAATATCTACACCGCTATCTCCATCAACATGGAAATATACACACTGCCATCTCTTTAAACATGGAGGTATCTACAACGCCATCTACATAAAAAAGAAAATATCTACACTGCCATCTATATAAACATGGAAATATGTACACCGCCATCTCTATAAACATGGAAATATCTACACTGCCATTTGTAGAGAGATGGAAATATCTACACCGCCATCTGTATAAACGTGGAAATATCTACACCGCTATCTGTATGAACATGGAAATATCTACACCGTCATCTGTATAAACATGGAAATATCTACACCGCTCTCTGTATAAATATGAAATATCTAAACCGCTATCTCTATAAAAGTGGAAATATCTACACTGCTATCTGTATAAACATGGAAATATCCTCACTGCTATCTCTATGAACATTGATATATCTACACCGCTATCTCTATAAACATGGAAATATCTACACCGCCATCTCTATAAACAAGGAAATATCTACACCGCTATCTGTATAAACATGGAAATATCTACAGAGAACTCTGTATAAACCTGGAAATCTCTGCACTGTCATCTATATAAACATGGAAATATCTACAGAGAACTCTGTATAAACATGGAAGTATCGGCACAGCCATCTGTATAAACATGGAAATATCTACAACGCTATCTGTATAAACATGGAAATATCTACACCGCTATGTGTATTAACGTGGAAATATCTCCATTGCTATCTGTATAAACATGGACAAATCTCCACCGCAATATGTATAAACATGAAAATATCTACACTTCTATCTCTATAAACATGGAAATATCTACACTGCCATCTGTACAAACATGGAAATATCTACACAGTCATCTGTAGAAACATGGAAATATCTACACCGCTATCTCTATAAACATGGAAATAACTACACCGCTATCTCTATAAACATGGAAATATCTACACCGCTATCTCCATCAACATGGAAATATACACACCGCCATCTCTTTAAACATGGAGGTATCTACAACGCCATCTACATAAACAAGAAAATATCTACACTGCCATCTATATAAACATGGAAATATCTACACCGCCATCTACATAAACAAGAAAATATCTACACTGCCATCTATATAAACATGGAAATATCTACACCGCCATCTATATAAACATGGAAATATCTACACTGTCATTTGTAGAAAGATGGAAATATCTACACCGCCATCTGTATAAACGTGGAAATATCTACACCGCTATCTGTATAAACATGGAAATATCTACACCGCTCTGTGTATAAATATGAAATATCTAAACCGCTATCTCTATAAAAGTGGAAATATCTACACTGCTATCTGTATAAACATGGAAATATCCTCACTGCTATCTCTATGAACATTGATAAATCTACACCGCTATCTCTATAAACATGGAAATATCTACACCGCCGTCTCTATAATCATGGAAATATCTACACCGCTATCTGTATAAACATGGAAATATCTACAGAGAACTCTGTATAAACCTGGAAATATCTGCACTGTCATCTATATAAACATGGAAATATCTACAGAGAACTCTGTATAAACATGGAAATATCGGCACAGCCATCTGTAAAAACATGGAAATATCTACAACGCTATCTGTATAAACATGGAAATATCTACACCGCTATGTGTATTAACGTGGAAATATCTCCATTGCTATCTGTATAAACATGGACAAATCTCCACCGCAATATGTATAAACATGAAAATATCTACACTTCTATCTCTATAAACATGGAAATATCTACACTGCCATCTGTACAAACATGGAAATATCTACACAGTCATCTCTAGAAACATGGAAATATCTACACCGCTATCTCTATAAACATGGAAATAACTACACCGCTATCTCTATAAACATGGAAATATCTACACCGCTATCTCCATCAACAAGGAAATATACACACCACCATCTCTTTAAACATGGAGGTATCTACAACGCCATCTACATAAACAAGAAAATATCTACACTGCCATCTATATAAACATGGAAATATCTACACCGCCATCTATATAAACATGGAAATATCTACACTGTCATTTGTAGAAAGATGGAAATATCTACACCGCCATCTGTATAAATGTGGAAATATCTACACCGCTATCTGTATAAACATGGAAATATCTACACTGCAATCTGTATAAACATGGAAATATCTACACCGCTCTCTGTATAAATATGAAATATCTAAACCGCTATCTCTATAAAAGTGGAAATATCTACACTGCTATCTGTATAAACATGGAAATATCCTCACTGCTATCTCTATGAACATTGATATATCTACACCGCTATCTCTATAAACATGGAAATATCTACACCGCCATCTCTATAAACATGGAAATATCTACACCGTCATCTGTATAAACATGGAAATATCTACACCGCGATCTGTATAAACATGGAAATATCTACACAGCGATCTGTATAAACATGGAAATATCTACACCGCGATCTGTATAAACATGGAAATATCTAAACCGCTATCTGTGTAAACATGGAAATATCTACACAGCTATCTCTATAAACATGGAAATATCTACACCACCATCTGTATAAACATGGAAATACCTACAAAGTCATCTGTATAAACATGGAAATATCTACACAGCCATCTGTATAAACATGGAAATATCCACACAGCCATCTGTATAAACCTGGAAATATCTGCACTGTCATCTATATAAACATGGAAATATCTACACCGCTATCTGTATAAACATGGAAATATCGGCACAGCCATCTGTATAAACATGGAAATATCTACAACGCTATCTGTCTAAACATGGAAATATCTACACCGCTATGTGTATTAACGTGGAAATATCTCCATTGCTATCTGTATAAACATGGACAAATCTCCACCGCAATATGTATAAACATGAAAATATCTACACTTCTATCTCTATAAACATGGAAATATCTACACTGCTATCTGTACAAACATGGAAATAGCTACACAGTCATCTGTATAAACATGGAAATATCTACACCGCTATGTGTATTAACGTGGAAATATCTCCATTGCTATCTGTATAAACATGGACAAATCTCCACCGCAATATGTATAAACATGAAAATATCTACACTTCTATCTCTATAAACATGGAAATATCTACACTGCCATCTGTACAAACATGGAAATATCTACACAGTCATCTGTAGAAACATGGAAATATCTACACCGCTATCTCTATAAACATGGAAATAACTACACCGCTATCTCTATAAACATGGAAATATCTACACCGCTATCTCCATCAACATGGAAATATACACACCACCATCTCTTTAAACATGGAGGTATCTACAACGCCATCTACATAAACAAGAAAATATCTACACTGCCATCTATATAAACATGGAAATATCTACACCGCCATCTATATAAACATGGAAATATCTACACTGTCATTTGTAGAAAGATGGAAATATCTACACCGCCATCTGTATAAATGTGGAAATATCTACACCGCTATCTGTATAAACATGGAAATATCTACACTGCAATCTGTATAAACATGGAAATATCTACACCGCTCTCTGTATAAATATGAAATATCTAAACCGCTATCTCTATAAAAGTGGAAATATCTACACTGCTATCTGTATAAACATGGAAATATCCTCACTGCTATCTCTATGAACATTGATATATCTACACCGCTGTCTCTATAAACATGGAAATATCTACACCGCCATCTCTATAAACCTGGAAATATCTACACCGTCATCTGTATAAACATGGAAATATCTACAACGCGATCTGTATAAACATGGAAATATCTACACAGAGATCTCTATAAACATGGAAATATCTACACCGCGATCTGTATAAACATGGAAATATCTAAACCGCTATCTGTGTTAACATGGAAATATCTACACAGCTATCTCTATAAACATGGAAATATCTACACCGCCATCTGTATAAACATGGAAATACCTACAAAGTCATCTGTATAAACATGGAAATATCTACACAGCCATCTGTATAAACATGGAAATATCTACACAGCCATCTGTATAAACCTGGAAATGTCTGCACTGTCATCTATATAAACATGGAAATATCTACACCGCTATCTGTATAAACATGGAAATATCGGCACAGCCATCTGTATAAACATGGAAATATCTACAACGCTATCTGTCTAAACATGGAAATATCTACACCGCTATGTGTATTAACGTGGAAATATCTCCATTGCTATCTGTATAAACATGGACAAATCTCCACCGCAATATGTATAAACATGAAAATATCTACACTTCTATCTCTATAAACATGGAAATATCTACACTGCCATCTGTATAAACTTGGAAATATCTGCACTGTCATCGATATAAACGTGGAAATATCTACAGAGAACTCTGTATAAACATGGAAATATCGGCACAGCCATCTCTATAAACATGGAAATATATACAAAGCTATCTGTATAAACATGGAAATATCTACACTGCTATGTGTATTAACGTGGAAATATGTCCATTGCTATCTGTATAAACATGGACAAATCTCCACCACAATATGTATAAACATCAAAATATCTACACTTCTATCTCTATAAACATGGAAATATCTACACTGCCTTCTGTACAAACATGGAAATATCTTCACAGTCATCTGTAGAAACATGGAAATATCTACACCGCTATCTCTATAAACATGGAAATAACTACACTGCTATCTCTATAAACATGGAAATAACTGCACTGCTATCTCTATAAACATGGAAATATCCACACCGCTATCTCCATCAACATGGAAATATACACACCGCCATCTCTTTAAACATGGAGGTATCTACAACGCCATCTACATAAACAAGAAAATATCTACACTGCCATCTATATAAACATGGAAATATCTACACCGCCATCTCTATAAACATGGAAATATCTACACTGCCATTTGTAGAAAGGTGGAAATATCTACACCGCCATCTGTATAAACGTGGAAATATCTACACCGCTATCTGTATAAACATGGAATTATCTACACTGCAATCTGTATAAACATGGAAATATCTACACCGCTCTCTGTATAAATATGAAATATCTAAACCGCTATCTCTATAAAAGTGGAAATATCTACACTGCTATCTGTATAAACATGGAAATATCCTCACTGCTATCTCTATGAACATTGATATATCTACACCGCTATCTCTATAAACATGGAAATATCTACACCGCCATCTCTATAAACATGGAAATATCTACACCGCCATCTCTATAAACATGGAAATATCTACACCGTCATCTATATAAACATGGAAATATCTACACCGCGATCTGTATAAACGTGGAAATATCTACACCGCGATCTGTAGAAACATGGAAATATCTACAACGCGACCTGTATAAACATGGAAATATCTAAACCGCTATCTGTGTAAACATGGAAATATCTACACAGCTATCTCTATAAACATGGAAATATCTACACCGCCATCTGTATAAACATGGAAATAACTACAAAGTCATCTGTATAAACATGGAAATATCTACACAGCCATCTGTATAAACCTGGAAATATCTACACAGCCATCTGTATAAACCTGGAAATATCTGCACTGTCATCTATATAAACATGGAAATATCTACAGAGAACTCTGTATAAACATGGAAATATCGGCAGAGCCATCTCTATAAACATGGAAATATCTACACCGCTATGTGTATTAACGTGGAAATATCTCCATTGCTATCTGTATAAACATGGACAAATCTCCACCGCAATATGTATAAACATGAAAATATCTACACTTCTGTCTCTATAAACATGGAAATATCTACACTGCCATCTGTACAAACATGGAAATATCTACACAGTCATCTGTAGAAACATGGAAATATCTACACCGCTATCTCTATAAACATGGAAATAACTACACCGCTATCTCTATAAACATGGAAATATCTACACCGCTATCTCCATCTACATGGAAATATACACACCGCCATCTCTTTAAACATGGAGGTATCTACAAGGCCATCTACATAAACAAGAAAATATCTACACTGCCATCTATATAAACATGGAAATATCTACACCGCCATCTCTATAAACATGGAAATATCTACACCGTCATCTGTATAAACATGGAAATATCTACACCGCGATCTGTATAAACATGGAAATATCTACACCGCGATCTGTATAAACATGGAAATATCTACATCGCGATCTGTATAAACATGGAAATATCTAAACCGCTATCTGTGTAAACATGGAAATATCTACACAGCTATCTCTACAAACATGGAAATATCTACACCGCCATCTGTATAAACATGGAAATATCTACACTGCCATCTGTACAAACATGGAAATATCTACAGAGTCATCTGTAGAAACATGGAAATATCTACACAGCCATCTGTATAAACCTGGAAATATCTGCACTGTCATCTATATAAACATGGAAATATCTACAGAGAACTCTGTATAAACATGGAAATATCGGCGCAGCCATCTGTATAAACATGGAAATATCTACAACGCTATCTGTATAAACATGGAAATATCTACACCGCTATGTGTATTAACGTGGAAATATCTCCATTGCTATCTGTATAAACATGCACAAATCTCCACAGGCAATATGTATAAACATGAAAATATCTACACTTCTGTCTCTATAAACATGGAAATATCTACACTGCCATCTGTACAAACATGGAAATATCTACACAGTCATCTGTAGAAACATGGAAATATCTACACCGCTATCTCTATAAACATGGAAATAACTACACCGCTATCTCTATAAACATGGAAATATCTACACCGCTATCTCCATCTACATGGAAATATACACACCGCCATCTCTTTAAACATGGAGGTATCTACAACGCCATCTACATAAACAAGAAAATATCTACACTGCCATCTATATAAACATGGAAATATCTACACCGCCATCTCTATAAACATGGAAATATCTTCACTGCCATTTGTAGAAAGATGGAAACATCTACACTGCCATCTGTATTAACGTGGAAATACCTACACCGCTATCTGTATAAACATGGAAATATCTACACCGCGATCTGTTTAAACATGGAAATATCTACACCGCGATCTGTATAAACATGGAAATATCTAAACCGCTATCTGTGTAAACATGGAAATATCTACACAGCTATCTCTATAAACATGGAAATATCTACACCGCCATCTGTATAAACATGGAAATATCTACACCGCTATGTGTATTAACGAGGAAATATCTCCATTGCTATCTGTATAAACATGGACAAATCTCCACCACAATATGTATAAACATGAAAATATCTACACTTCTATCTCTATAAACATGGAAATATCTACACTGCCATCTGTACAAACATGGAAATATCTACACAGTCATCTGTAGAAACATGGAAATATCTCCACCGCTATCTCTATAAACATGGAAATAACTACACTGCTATCTCTATAAACATGGAAATATCCACACCGCTATCTCCATCAACATGGAAATATACACACCGCCATCTCTTTAAACATGGAGGTTTCTACAACGCCATCTACATAAACAAGAAAATATCTACACTGCCATCTCCATAAACATGGAAATATCTACACCTCCATCTTTATAAACTTGGAAATATCTACACTGCCATTTGTAGAAAGATGGAAATATCTACACCGCCATCTGCATAAACGTGGAAATATCTACACCGCTATCTGTATAAACATGGAAATATCTACACCGCAATCTGTATAAACATGGAAATATCTACACCGCTCTCTGTATAAATATGAAATATCTAAACCGCTATCTCTATAAAAGTGGAAATATCTACACTGCTATCTGTATAAACGTGGAAATATCCTCAATGCTATCTCTATGAACATTGATATATCTACACCGCTATCTCTAGAAACATGGAAATATCAACACCGCCATCTCTATAAACATGGAAATATCTACACCGCTATCTGTATAAACATGGAAATATCTACGGAGAACTCTGTATAAACCTGGAAATATCTGCACTGTCATCTATATAAACATGGAAATATCTACAGAGAACTCTGTATAAACATGGAAATATCGGCACAGCCATCTGTATAAACATGGAAATATCTACAACGCTATCTGTATAAACATGGAAATATCTACACCGCTATGTGTATTAACGTGGAAATATCTCCATTGCTATCTGTATAAACATGCACAAATCTCCACCGCAATATGTATAAACATGAAAATATCTACACTTCTGTCTCTATAAACATGGAAATATCTACACTGCCATCTGTACAAACATGGAAATATCTACACAGTCATCTGTAGAAACATGGAAATATCTACACCGCTATCTCTATAAACATGGAAATAACTACACCGCTATCTCTATAAACATGGAAATATCTACACCGCTATCTCCATCTACATGGAAATATACACACCGCCATCTCTTTAAACATGGAGGTATCTACAACGCCATCTACATAAACAAGAAAATATCTACACTGCCATCTATATAAACATGGAAATATCTACACCGCCATCTCTATAAACATGGAAATATCTACACCGTCATCTGTATAAACATGGAAATATCTACACCGCGATCTGTATAAACATGGAAATATCTACACCGCGATCTGTATAAACATGGAAATATCTACATCGCGATCTGTATAAACATGGAAATATCTAAACCGCTATCTGTGTAAACATGGAAATATCTACACAGCTAACTCTACAAACATGGAAATATCTACACCGCCATCTGTATAAACATGGAAATACCTTCAAAGTCATCTGTATAAACATTGAAATATCTACACAGCCATCTGTATAAACATGGAAATATCTACACAGCCATCTGTATAAGCCTGGAAATATCTGCACTGTCATCTATATAAACATGGAAATATCTATACCGCTATCTGTATAAACATGGAAATATCTAAACCGCTATCTGTGTAAACATGGAAATATCTACACAGCTATCTCTATAAACATGGAAATATCTACACCGCCATCTGTATAAACATGGAAATACCTACAAATTCATCTGTATAAACATGGAAATATCTACACAGCCATCTGTATAAACATGGAAATATCTACACAGCCATCTGTATAAACCTGGAAATATCTGCACTGTCATCTATATAAACATGGAAATATCTACAGAGAACTCTGTATAAACATGGAAATATCGGCACAGCCATCTCTATAAACATGGAAATATCTACAAAGCTATCTGTATCAACATGGAAATATCTACACCGCTATGTGTATTAACGAGGAAATATCTCCATTGCTATCTGTATAAACATGGACAAATCTCCACCACAATATGTATAAACATGAAAATATCTACACTTCTATCTCTATAAACATGGAAATATCTACACTGCCATCTGTACAAACATGGAAATATCTACACAGTCATCTGTAGAAACATGGAAATATCTCCACCGCTATCTCTATAAACATGGAAATAACTACACTGCTATCTCTATAAACATGGAAATATCCACACCGCTATCTCCATCAACATGGAAATATACACACCGCCATCTCTTTAAACATGGAGGTTTCTACAACGCCATCTACATAAACAAGAAAATATCCACACTGCCATCTCCATAAACATGGAAATATCTACACCTCCATCTTTATAAACTTGGAAATATCTACACTGCCATTTGTAGAAAGATGGAAATATCTACACCGCCATCTGTATAAACGTGGAAATATCTACACTGCTATCTGTATAAACATGGAAATATCTACACCGCAATCTGTATAAACATGGAAATATCTACACCGCTCTCTGTATAAATATGAAATATCTAAACCGCTATCTCTATAAAAGTGGAAATATCTACACTGCTATCTGTATAAACATGGAAATATCCTCAATGCTATCTCTATGAACATTGATATATCTACACCGCTATCTCTAGAAACATGGAAATATCAACACCGCCATCTCTATAAACATGGAAATATCTACACCGCTATCTGTATAAGCATGGAAATATCTACGGAGATCTCTGTATAAACCTGGAAATATCTGCACTGTCATCTATATAAACATGGAAATATCTACAGAGAACTCTGTATAAACATGGAAATATCGGCGCAGCCATCTGTATAAACATGGAAATATCTACAACGCTATCTGTATAAACATGGAAATATCTACACCGCTATGTGTATTAACGTGGAAATATCTCCATTGCTATCTGTATAAACATGCACAAATCTCCACCGCAATATGTATAAACATGAAAATATCTACACTTCTGTCTCTATAAACATGGAAATATCTACACTGCCATCTGTACAAACATGGAAATATCTACACAGTCATCTGTAGAAACATGGAAATATCTACACCGCTATCTCTATAAACATGGAAATAACTACACCGCTATCTCTATAAACATGGAAATATCTACACCGCTATCTCCATCTACATGGAAATATACACACCGCCATCTCTTTAAACATGGAGGTATCTACAACGCCATCTACATAAACAAGAAAATATCTACACTGCCATCTATATAAACATGGAAATATCTACACCGCCATCTCTATAAACACGGAAATATCTTCACTGCCATTTGTAGAAAGATGGAAACATCTACACTGCCATCTGTATTAACGTGGAAATACCTACACCGCTATCTGTATAAACATGGAAATATCTACACCGCGATCTGTTTAAACATGGAAATATCTACACCGCGATCTGTATAAACATGGAAATATCTAAACCGCTATCTGTGTAAACATGGAAATATCTACACAGCTATCTCTATAAACATGGAAATATCTACACCGCCATCTGTATAAACATGGAAATATCTACACCGCTATGTGTATTAACGAGGAAATATCTCCATTGCTATCTGTATAAACATGGACAAATCTCCACCACAATATGTATAAACATGAAAATATCTACACTTCTATCTCTATAAACATGGAAATATCTACACTGCCATCTGTACAAACATGGAAATATCTACACAGTCATCTGTAGAAACATGGAAATATCTCCACCGCTATCTCTATAAACATGGAAATAACTACACTGCTATCTCTATAAACATGGAAATATCCACACCGCTATCTCCATCAACATGGAAATATACACACCGCCATCTCTTTAAACATGGAGGTTTCTACAACGCCATCTACATAAACAAGAAAATATCTACACTGCCATCTCCATAAACATGGAAATATCTACACCTCCATCTTCATAAACTTGGAAATATCTACACTGCCATTTGTAGAAAGATGGAAATATCTACACCGCCATCTGTATAAACGTGGAAATATCTACACCGCTATCTGTATAAACATGGAAATATCTACACCGCAATCTGTATAAACATGGAAATATCTACACCGCTCTCTGTATAAATATGAAATATCTAAACCGCTATCTCTATAAAAGTGGAAATATCTACACTGCTATCTGTATAAACATGGAAATATCCTCAATGCTATCTCTATGAACATTGATATATCTACACCGCTATCTCTAGAAGCATGGAAATATCAACACCGCCATCTCTATAAACATGGAAATATCTACACCGCTATCTGTATAAACATGGAAATATCTACGGAGAACTCTGTATAAACCTGGAAATATCTGCACTGTCATCTATATAAACATGGAAATATCTACAGAGAACTCTGTATAAACATGGAAATATCGGCGCAGCCATCTGTATAAACATGGAAATATCTACAACGCTATCTGTATAAACATGGAAATATCTACACCGCTATGTGTATTAACGTGGAAATATCTCCATTGCTATCTGTATAAACATGCACAAATCTCCACCGCAATATGTATAAACATGAAAATATCTACACTTCTGTCTCTATAAACATGGAAATATCTACACTGCCATCTGTACAAACATGGAAATATCTACACAGTCATCTGTAGAAACATGGAAATATCTACACCGCTATCTCTATAAACATGGAAATAATTACACCGCTATCTCTATAAACATGGAAATATCTACACCGCTATCTCCATCTACATGGAAATATACACACCGCCATCTCTTTAAACATGGAGGTATCTACAACGCCATCTACATAAACAAAAAAATATCTACACTGCCATCTATATAAACATGGAAATATCTACACCGCCATCTCTATAAACATGGAAATATCTTCACTGCCATTTGTAGAAAGATGGAAACATCTACACTGCCATCTGTATAAACGTGGAAATACCTACACCGCTATCTGTATAAACATGGAAATATCTATACCGCGATCTGTTTAAACATGGAAATATCTACACCGCGATCTGTATAAACATGGAAATATCTAAACCGCTATCTGTGTAAACATGGAAATATCTACACAGCTATCTCTATAAACATGGAAATATCTACACCGCCATCTGTATAAACATGGAAATACCGACAAAGTCATCTGTATAAACATGGAAATATCTACACAGCCATCTGTATAAACATGGAAATATCTACACAGCCATCTGTATAAACATGGAAATATCTACACAGCCATCTGTATAAACCTGGAAATATCTGCACTGTCGTCTATATAAACATGGAAATATCTACAGAGAACTCTGTATAAACATGGAAATATCGGCACAGCCATCTCTATAAACATGGAAATATATACAACGCTATCTGTATAAACATGGAAATATCTACACTGCTATGTGTATTAACGTGGAAATATCTCCATTGCTATCTGTATAAACATGGACAAATCTCCACCACAATATGTATAAACATGAAAATATCTACACTTCTATCACTATAAACATGGAAATATATACACTGCCATCTGTACAAACATGGAAATATCTACACAGTCATCTGTAGAAACATGGAAATATCTACACCGCTATCTCTATAAACATGGAAATAACTACACTGCTATCTCTATAAACATGGAAATAACTGCACTGCTATCTCTATAAACATGGAAATATCCACACCGCTATCTCCATCAACATGGAAATATACACACCGCCATCTCTTTAAACATGGAGGTATCTACAACGCCATCTACATAAACAAGAAAATATCTACACTGCCATCTATATAAAAATGGAAATATCTACACCGCCATCTCTATAAACATGGAAATATCTACACTGCCATTTGTAGAAAGGTGGAAATATCTACACCGCCATCTGTATAAACGTGGAAATATCTACACCGCTATCTGTATAAACATGGAAATATCTACACTGCAATCTGTATAAACATGGAAATATCCTCACTGCTATCTCTATGAACATTGATATATCTACACCGCTATCTCTATAAACATGGAAATATCTACACCGCCATCTCTATAAACATGGAAATATCTACACCGTCAGCTGTATAAACATGGAAATATCTACACCGTGACCTGTATAAACATGGAAATATCTACACCGCGATCTGTATAAACATGGAAATATCTACACCGCGATCTGTATAAACATGGAAATATCTAAACTGCTATCTGTGTAAACATGGAAATATCTACACAGCTATCTCTATAAACATGGAAATATCTACACCGCCATCTGTATAAACATGGAAATACCTACAAAGTCATCTGTATAAACATGGAAATACCTACACAGCCATCTGTATAAACCTGGAAATATCTACACAGCCATCTGTATAAACCTGGAAATATCTGCACTGTCATCTATATAAACATGGAAATACCTACACCGCTATCTGCATAAACATGGAAATATCGGCACAGCCATCTGTATAAACATGGAAATATCTACACATCCATCTGTATAAACCTGGAAATATCTGCACTGTCATCTATATAAACATGGAAATATCTACACCGCTATCTGTATAAACATGGAAATATCGGCACAGCCATCTGTATAAACATGGAAATATCTACAACGCTATCTGTATAAACATGGAAATATCTACACCGCTATGTGTATTAACGTGGAAGTATCTCCATTGCTATCTGTATAAACATGGACAAATCTCCACCGCAATATGTATAAACATGAAAATATCTACACTTCTATCTCTATAAACATGGAAATATCTACACTGCCATCTGTACAAACATGGAAATATCTACACAGTCATCTGTAGAAACATGGAAATATCTACACCGCTATCTCTATAAACATGGAAATAACTACACCGCTATCTCTATAAACATGGAAATATCTACACTGCCATCTGTACAAACATGGAAATAGCTACACAGTCATCTGTAGAAACATGGAAATATCTACACCGCTATCTCTATAAACATGGAAATGACTACACCGCTATCTCTATAAACATGGAAATATCTACACCGCTATCTCCATCAACATGGAAATATACACACCGCCATCTCTTTAAACATGGAGGTATCTACAACGCCATCTACATAAACAAGAAAATATCTACACTGCCATCTATATAAACATGGAAATATCTACACCGCCATCTCTATCAACATGGAAATATCTACACCGTCATCTGTATAAACATGGAAATATCTTCACCGCGATCTGTATAAACGTGGAGATATCTACACCGCGATCTGTATAAACATGGAAATATCTACACCGCGATCTGTATAAACATGGAAATATCTAAACCGCTATCTGTGTAAACATGGAAATATCTACACAGCTATCTCTATAAACATGGAAATATCTACACCGCCATCTGTATAAACATGGAAATACCTACAAAGTCATCTGTATAAACATGGAAATATCTACACAGCCATCTGTATAAACATGGAAATACCTACACAGCCATCTGTATAAACCTGGATATATCTGCACTGTCATCTATATAAACATGGAAGTATCTACACCGCTATCTGTATAAACATGGAAATATCGGCACAGCCATCTGTATAAACATGGAAATATCTACAGCGCTATCTGTATAAACATGGAAATATCTACACCGCTATGTGTATTAACGTGGAAATATCTCCATTGCTATCTGTATAAACATGGACAATTCTCCACCGCAATATGTATAAACATGAAAATATCTACACTTCTATCTCTATAAACATGGAAATATCTACACTGCCATCTGTACAAACATGGAAATATCTACACAGTCATCCGTAGAAACATGGAAATATCTACACCGCTATCTCTATAAACATGGAAATAACTACACCGCTATCTCTATAAACATGGAAATACCTACACCGCTATCTCCATCAACATGGAAATATACACACCGCCATCTCTTTAAACATGGAGGTATCTACAACGCCACCTACATAAACAAGAAAATATCTACACTGCCATCTATATAAACATGGAAATATCTACACTGTCATTTGTAGAAAGATGGAAATATCTACACCGCCATCTGTATAAACGTGGAAATACCTACACCGACATCTATATAAACATGGAAATATCTACACTGTCATTTGTAGAAAGATGGAAATATCTACACCTCCATCTGTATAAACGTAGAAATATCTACACCGCTTTCTGTATAAACATGGAAATATCTACACTGCAATCTGTATAAACATGGAAATATCTACACCGCTCTCTGTATAAATATGAAACATCTAAACCGCTATCTCTATAAAAGTGGAAATATCTACACTGCTATCTGTATAAGCATGGAAATATTCTCACTGCTATCTCTATGAACATTGATATATCTACACCGCTATCTCTATAAACATGGAAATATCTACACCGCCACCTCTATAAACATGGAAATATCTACACCGTCATCTGTATAAACATGGAAATATCTACACCGCGATCTGTATAAACATGGAAATATCTACACCGAGATCTGTATAAACATGGAAATATCTACACCGCAATCTGTATAAACATGGAAATATCCAAACCGCTATCTGTGTAAACATGGAAATATCTACACAGCTATCTCTATAAACATGGAAATATCTACACCGCCATCTGTATAAACATGGAAATACCTACAAAGTCATCTGTATAAACATGGAAATATCTACACAGCCAACTGTATAAACATGGAAATATCTACACAGCCATCTGTATAAACCTGGAAATACCTGCACTGTCATCTATATAAACATGGAAATATCTACACCGCTATCTGTATAAACATGGAAATATCGGCACAGCCATCTGTATAAACATGGAAATATCTACAACACTATCTGTATAAACATGGAAATATCTACACCGCTATGTGTATTAACGTGGAAATATCTCCATTGCTATCTGTATAAACATGGACAAATCTCCACCGCAATATGTATAAACATGAAAATAGCTACACTTCTATCTCTATAAACATGGAAATATCTACACTGCCATCTGTACAAACATGGAAATAGATACACAGTCATCTGTAGAAACATGGAAATATCTACACCGCTATCTCTATAAACATGGAAATAACTACACCGCTATCTCTATAAACATGGAAATATCTACACCGCTACCTCCATCAACATGGAAATATACACACCGCCATCTCTTTAAACATGGAGGTATCTACAACGCCATCTACATAAACAAGAAAATATCTACACTGCCATCTATATAAACATGGAAATATCTACACCGCCATCTCTATAAACATGGAAATATCTACACTGCCATTTGTAGAAAGATGGAAACATCTACACCGCCATCTGTATAAACGTGGAAATACCTACACCGCTATCTGTATAAACATGGAAATATCTACACCGCGATCTGTTTAAACATGGAAATATCTACACCGCGATCTGTATAAACATGGAAATATCTAAACCGCTATCTGTGTAAACATGGAAATATCTACGCAGCTATCTCTATAAACATGGAAATATCTACACCGCCATCTGTATAAACATGGAAAAACCTACAAAGTCATCTGTATAAACATGGAAATATCTACACAGCCATCTGTATAAACATGGAAATATCTACACAGCCATCTGTATAAACCTGGAAATATCTGCACTGTCATCTATATAAACATGGAAATATCAACACCGCTATCTGTATAAACATGGAAATATCGGCACAGCCATCTGTATAAACATGGAAATATCTACAGAGAACTCTGTATAAACATGGAAATATCGGCACAGCCATCTCTATAAACATGGAAATATCTACAACGCTATCTGTATAAACATGGAAATATCTACACCGCTATGTGTATTAATGTGGAAATATCTCCATTGCTATCTGTATAAACATGAACAAATCTCCACCACAATATGTATAAACATGAAAATATCTACACTTCTATCTCTATAAACATGGAAATATCTACACTGCCATCTGTACAAACATGGAAATATCTACACAGTCATCTGCAGAAACATGGAAATATCTACACCGCTATCTCTATAAACATGGATATAACTACACTGCTACCTCTATAAACATGGAAATATCCACACCGCTATCTCCATCAACATGGAAATATACACACCGCCATCTCTTTAAACATGGAGGTATCTACAACGCCATCTACATAAACAAGAAAATATCTACACTGCCATCTATATAAACATGGAAATATCTACACCGCCATCTCTATAAACATGGAAATATCTACACTGCCATTTGTAGAAAGATGGAAATATCTACACCGCCATCTGTGTAAACGTGGAAATATCTACACCGCTATCTGTATAAACATGGAAATATCCACACCGCAATCTGTATAAACATGGAAATATCTACACCACTCTCTGTATAAATATGAAATATCTAAACCGCTATCTCTATAAAAGTGGAAATATCTACACTGCTATCTGTATAAACATGGAAATATCCTCACTGCTATCTCTATGAACATTGATATATCTACAACGCTATCTCTATAAACATGGAAATATCTACACCACCATCTCTATAAACATGGAAATATCTACACCGCTATCTGTATAAACATGGAAATATCTACAGAGAACTCTGTATAAACCTGGAAATATCTGCACTGTCATCTATATAAACATGGAAATATCTACAGAGAACTCTGTATAAACATGGAAATATCGGCACAGCCATCTGTATAAACATGGAAATATCTACAACGCTATCTGTATAAACATGGAAATATCTACACCGCTATGTGTATTAACGAGGAAATATCTCCATTGCTATCTGTATAAACATGGACAAATCTCCACCGCAATATGTATAAACATGAAAATATCTACACTTCTATCTCTATAAATATGGAAATATCTACACTGCCATCTGTACAAACATGGAAATATCTACACAGTCATCTGTAGAAACATGGAAATATCTACACCGCTATCTCTATGAACATGGAAATAACTACACCGCTATTTCTATAAACATGGAAATATCTACACCGCTATCTCCATCAACATGGAAATATACACACCGCCATCTCTTTAAACATGGAGGTATCTACAACGCCATCTACATAAACAAGAACATATCTACACTGCCATCTATATAAACATGGAAATATCTACACCGCCATCTATATAAACATGGAAATATCTATACTGTCATTTGTAGAAAGATGGTAATATCTACACCGCAATCTGTATAAACGTGGAAATATCTACACCGCTATCTGTATAAACATGGAAATATCTACACTGCAATCTGTATAAACATGGAAATATCTACACCGTTCTCTGTATAAATATGAAATATCTAAACCGCTATCTCTATAAAAGTGGAAATATCTACACTGCTATCTGTATAAACATGGAAATATCCTCACTGCTATCTCTATGAACATTGATATATCTACACCGCTATCTCTATAAACATGGAAATATCTACACCGCCATCTCTATAAACATGGAAATATCTACACCGTCATCTGTATAAACATGGAAATATCTACACCGCGATCTGTATAAACATGGAAATATCTACACCGCGATCTGTATAAACATGGAAATATCTACACCGCGATCTGTATAAACATGGAAATATCTAAACCGCTATCTGTGTAAACATGGAAATATCTACACAGCTGTCTCTATAAACCTGGAAATATCTACACCGCCATCTGTATTATCATGGAAATACCTACAAAGTCATCTGTATAAACATGGAAATATCTACACAGCCATCTGTATAAACATGGAAATATCTACACAGCCATCTGTATAAACCTGGAAATATCTGCACTGTCATCTATATAAACATGGAAATATCTACACCGCTATCTGTATAAACATGGAAATATCGGCACAGCCATCTGTATAAACATGGAAATATCTACAGAGAACTCTGTATAAACATGGAAATATCGGCAAAGCCATCTCTATAAACATGGAAATATCTACAACGCTATCTGTATAAACATGGAAATATCTACACCGCTATGTGTATTAACGTGGAAATATCTCCATTGCTATCTGTATAAACATGGACAAATCTCCACCACAATATGTATAAACATGAAAATATCTACACTTCTATCTCTATAAACATGGAAATATCTACACTGCCATCTGTACAAACATGGAAATATCTACACAGTCATCTGTAGAAACATGGAAATATCTACACCGCTATCTCTATAAACATGGATATAACTACACTGCTACCTCTATAAACATGGAAATATCCACACCGCTATCTCCATCAACATGGAAATATACACACCGCCATCTCTTTAAACATGGAGGTATCTACAACGCCATCTACATAAACAAGAAAATATCTACACTGCCATCTATATAAACATGGAAATATCTACACCGCCATCTCTATAAACATGGAAATATCTACACTGCCATTTGTAGAAAGATGGAAATATCTACACCGCCATCTGTATAAACGTGGAAATATCTACACCGCTATCTGTATAAACATGGAAATATCTACACCGCAATCTGTATTAACATGGAAATATCTACACCGCTCTCTGTATAAATATAAAATATCTAAACCGCTATCTCTATAAAAGTGGAAATATCTACACTGCTATCTGTATAAACATGGAAATATCCTCACTGCTATCTCTATGAACATTGATATATCTACACCGCTATCTCTATAAACATGGAAATATCTACACCGCCATCTCTATAAACATGGAAATATCTACACCGCTATCTGTATAAACATGGAAATATCTACAGAGAACTCTGTATAAACTTGGAAATATCTGCACTGTCATCTATATAAACATGGAAATATCTACAGAGAACTCTGTATAAACATGGAAATATCTGCACAGCCATCTGTATAAACCTGGAAATATCTGCACTGTCATCTATATAAACATGGAAATATCTACACCGCTATCTGTATAAACATGGAAATATCGGCACAGCCATCTGTATAAACATGGAAATATCTACAATGCTATCTGTATAAACATGGAAATATCTACACCGCTATGTGTATTAACGTGGAAATATCTCCATTGCTATCTGTATAAACATGGACAAATCTCCACCGCAATATGTATAAACATGAAAATATCTACACTTCTATCTCTATAAACATGGAAATATCTACACTGCCATCTGTACAAACATGGAAATAGCTACACAGTCATCTGTAGAAACATGGAAATATCTACACCGCTATCTCTATAAACATGGAAATAACTACACCGCTATCTCTATAAACATGGAAATATCTACACCGCTATCTCCATCAACATGGAAATATACACACCGCCATCTCTTTAAACATGGAGGTATCTACAACGCCATCTACATAAACAAGAAAATATCTACACTGCCATCTATATAAACATGGAAATATCTACACCGCCATCTCTATAAGCATGGAAATATCTACACTGCCATTTGTAGAAAGATGGAAACATCTACACTGCCATCTGTATAAACGTGGAAATACCTACACCGCTATCTGTATAAACATGGAAATATCTACACCGCGATCTGTTTAAACATGGAAATATCTACACCGCGATCTGTATAAACATGGAAATACCTAAACCGCTATCTGTGTAAACATGGAAATATCTACACAGCTATCTCTATAAACATGGAAATATCTACACTGCCATCTGTATAAACATGGAAATACCTACAAAGTCATCTGTATAAACATGGAAATATCTACACAGCCATCTGTATAAACATGGAAATATCTACACAGCCATCTGTATAAACCTGGAAATATCTGCACTGTCATCTATATAAACATGGAAATATCTACAGAGAACTCTGTATAAACATGGAAATATCGGCACAGCCATCTCTATAAACATGGAAATATCTACAACGCTATCTGTATAAACATGGAAATATCTACACCGCTATGTGTATTAACGTGGAAATATCTCCATTGCTATCTGTATAAACATGGACAAATCTCCACCACAATATGTATGAACATGAAAATATCTACACTTCTATCTCTATAAACATGGAAATATCTACACTGCCATCTGTACAAACATGGAAATATCTACACAGTCATCTGTAGAAACATGGAAATATCTACACTGCTATCTCTATAAACATGGAAATAACTACACTGCTATCTCTATAAACATGGAAATATCCACACCGCTATCTCCATCAACATGGAAATATACACACCGCCATCTCTTTAAACATGGAGGTATCTACAACGCCATCTACATAAACAAGAAAATATCTACACTGCCATCTATATAAACATGGAAATATCTACACCGCCATCTCTATAAACATGGAAATATCTACACTGCCATTTGTAGAACGATGGAAATATCTACACCGCCATCTGTATAAACGTGGAAATATCTACACCGCTATCTGTATAAACATGGAAATATCTACACCGCTCTCTGTATAAATATGAAATATCTAAACCGCTATCTCTATAAAAGTGGAAATATCTACACTGCTATCTGTATAAACATGGAAATATCCTCACTGCTATCTCTATGAACATTGATATATCTACAACGCTATCTCTATAAACATGGAAATATCTACACCACCATCTCTATAAACATGGAAATATCTACACCGCTATCTGTATAAACATGGAAATATCTACAGAGAACTCTGTATAAACCTGGAAATATCTGCACTGTCATCTATATAAACATGGAAATATCTACAGAGAACTCTGTATAAACATGGAAATATCGGCACAGCCATCTGTATAAACATGGAAATATCTACAACGCTATCTGTATAAACATGGAAATATCTACACCGCTATGTGTATTAACGAGGAAATATCTCCATTGCTATCTGTATAAACATGGACAAATCTCCACCGCAATATGTATAAACATGAAAATATCTACACTTCTATCTCTATAAATATGGAAATATCTACACTGCCATCTGTACAAACATGGAAATATCTACACAGTCATCTGTAGAAACATGGAAATATCTACACCGCTATCTCTATGAACATGGAAATAACTACACCGCTATTTCTATAAACATGGAAATATCTACACCGCTATCTCCATCAACATGGAAATATACACACCGCCATCTCTTTAAACATGGAGGTATCTACAACGCCATCTACATAAACAAGAACATATCTACACTGCCATCTATATAAACATGGAAATATCTACACCGCCATCTATATAAACATGGAAATATCTACACTGTCATTTCTAGAAAGATGGTAATATCTACACCGCAATCTGTATAAACGTGGAAATATCTACACCGCTATCTGTATAAACATGGAAATATCTACACTGCAATCTGTATAAACATGGAAATATCTACACCGCTCTCTGTATAAATATGAAATATCTAAACCGCTATCTCTATAAAAGTGGAAATACCTACACTGCTATCTGTATAAACATGGAAATATCCTCACTGCTATCTCTATGAACATTGATATATCTACACCGCTATCTCTATAAACATGGAAATATCTACACCGCCATCTCTATAAACATGGAAATATCTACACCGTAATCTGTATAAACATGGAAATATCTACACCGCGATCTGTATAAACATGGAAATATCTACACCGCGATCTGTATAAACATGGAAATATCTACACCGAGATCTGTATAAACATGGAAATATCTAAACCGCTATCTGTGTAAACATGGAAATATCTACACAGCTATCTCTATAAACATGGAAATATCTACACCGCCATCTGTATAAACATGGAAATACCTACAAAGTCATCTGTATAAACATGGAAATATCCACACAGCCATCTGTATAAACATGGAAATATCTACACAGCCATCTGTATAAACCTGGAAATATCTGCACTGTCATCTATATAAACATGGAAATATCTACACCGCTATCTGTATAAACATGGAAATATCGGCACAGCCATCTGTATAAACATGGAAATATCTACAACGCTATCTGTATAAACATGGAAATATCTACACCGCTATGTGTATTAACGTGGAAATATCTCCATTGCTATCTGTATAAACATGGACATATCTCCACAGCAATATGTATAAACATGAAAATATCTACACTTCTATCTCTATAAACATGGAAATATCTACACTGCCATCTGTACAAACTTGGAAATAGATACACAGTCATCTGTAGAAACATGGAAATATCTACACCGCTATCTCTATAAACATGGAAATAACTACACCGCTATCTCTATAAACATGGAAATATCTACACCGCTACCTCCATCAACATGGAAATATACACACCGCCATCTCTTTAAACATGGAGGTATCTACAACGCCATCTACATAAACAAGAAAATATCTACACTGCCATCTATATAAACATGGAAATATCTACACCGCCATCTCTATAAACATGGAAATATCTACACTGCCATTTGTAGAAAGATGGAAACATCTACACTGCCATCTGTATAAACGTGGAAATACCTACACCGCTATCTGTATAAACATGGAAATATCTACACCGCGATCTGTTTAAACATGGAAATATCTACACCGCGATCTGTATAAACATGGAAATATCTAAACCGCTATCTGTGTAAACATGGAAATATCTACGCAGCTATCTCTATAAACATGGAAATATCTACACCGCCATCTGTATAAACATGGAAAAACCTACAAAGTCATCTGTATAAACATGGAAATATCTACACAGCCATCTGTATAAACATGGAAATATCTACACAGCCATCTGTATAAACCTGGAAATATCTGCACTGTCATCTATATAAACATGGAAATATCTACACCGCTATCTGTTTAAACATGGAAATATCGGCACAGCCATCTGTATAAACATGGAAATATCTACAGAGAACTCTGTATAAACATGGAAATATCGGCACAGCCATCTCTATAAACATGGAAATATCTACAACGCTAAATGTATAAACATGGAAATATCTACACCGCTATGTGTATTAACGTGGAAATATCTCCATTGCTATCTGTATAAACATGGACAAATCTCCACCACAATATGTATAAACATGAATATATCTACACTTCTATCTCTATAAACATGGAAATATCTACACTGCCATCTGTACAAACATGGAAATATCTACACAGTCATCTGTAGAAACATGGAAATATCTACACCGCTATCTCTATAAACACGGATATAACTACACTGCTACCTCTATAAACATGGAAATATCCACACCGCTATCTCCATCAACATGGAAATATACACACCGCCATCTCTTTAAACATGGAGGTATCTACAACGCCATCTACATAAACAAGAAAATATCTACACTGCCATCTATATAAACATGGAAATATCTACACCGCCATCTCTATAAACATGGAAATATCTACACTGCCATTTGTAGAAAGATGGAAATATCTACACCGCCATCTGTGTAAACGTGGAAATATCTACACCGCTATCTGTATAAACATGGAAATATCTACACCGCAATCTGTATAAACATGGAAATATCTACACCGCTCTCTGTATAAATATGAAATATCTAAACCGCTATCTCTATAAAAGTGGAAATATCTACACTGCTATCTGTATAAACATGGAAATATCCTCACTGATATCTCTATGAACATAGATACATCTACACCGCTATCTCTATAAACATGGAAATATCTACACCGCCATCTCTAAAAACATGGAAATATCTACACCGCTATCTGTATAAACATGGAAATATCTACAGAGAACTCTGTATAAACCTGGAAATTTCTGCACTGTCATCTATATAAACATGGAAATATCTACAGAGAACTCTGTATAAACATGGAAATATCGGCACAGCCATCTGTATAAACATGGAAATATCTACAACGCTATCTGTATAAACATGGAAATATCTACACTGCTATGTGTATTAACGTGGAAATATCTCCATTGCTATATGTATAAACATGGACAAATCTCCACCGCAATATGTATAAACATGAAAATATCTACACTTCTATCTCTATAAACATGGAAATATCTACACTGCCATCTGTACAAACATGGAAATATCTACACAGTCATCTGTAGAAACATGGAAATATCTACACCGCTATCTCCATAAACATGGAAATAACTACACCGCTATCTCTATAAACATGGAAATATCTACACCGCTATCTCCATCAACATGGAAATATACACACCGCCATCTCTTTAAACATGGAGGTACCTACAACGCCATCTACATAAACAAGAAAATATCTACACTGCCATCTATATAAACATGGAAATATCTACACCACCATCTATACAAACATGGAAATATCTACACTGTCATTTGTAGAAAGATGGAAATATCTACACCGCAATCTGTATAAACGTGGAAATATCTACACCGCTATCTGTATAAACATGGAAATATCTACACTGCAATCTGTATAAACATGGAAATATCTACACCACTCTCTGTATAAGTATGAAATATCTAAACCGCTCTCTCTATAAAAGTGGAAATATCTACACTGCTATCTGTATAAACATGGAAATATCCTCACTGCTATCTCTATGAACATTGATATATCTACACCGCTATCTCTATAAACATGGAAATATCTACACCGCCATCTCTATAAACATGGAAATATCTACACCGTCATCTGTATAAACATGGAAATATCTACACCGCGATCTGTATAAACATGGAAATATCTACACCGCGATCTGTATTAACATGGAAATATCTACACGGCGATCTGTATAAACATGGAAATATCTAAACCGCTATCTGTGTAAACATGGAAATATCTACACAGCTATCTCTATAAACATGGAAATATCTACACAGCCATCTGTATAAACATGGAAATATCTACACAGCCATCTGTAGAAACCTGGAAATATCTGCACTGTCATCTATATAAACATGGAAATATCTACACCGCTATCTGTATAAACATGGAAATATCTACAGAGAACTCTGTATAAACCTGGAAATATCTGCACTGTCATCTATATAAACATGGAAATATCTACAGAGAACTCTGTATAAACATGGAAATATCGGCACAGCCCTCTGTATAAACATGGAAATACCTACAACGCTTTCTGTATAAACATGGAAATATCTACACCGCTATGTGTATTAACGTGGAAATATCTCCATTGCTATCTGTATAAACATGGACAAATCTCCACCGCAATATGTATAAACATGAAAATATCTACACTTCTATCTCTATAAACATGGAAATATCTACACTGCCATCTGTACAAACATGGAAATACCTACACAGTCATCTGTAGAAACATGGAAATATCTACACCGCTATCTCTATAAACATGGAAATAACTACACCGTTATCTCTATAAACATGGAAATACCTACACCGCTATCTCCATCAACATGGAAATATACACACCGCCATCTCTTTAAACATGGAGGTATCTACAAAGCCATCTACATAAACAAGAAAATATCTACACTGCCATCTATATAAACATGGAAATATCTACACCGACATCTCTATAAACATGGAAATATCTACACTGCCATTTGTAGAAAGATGGAAACATCTACACTGCCATTTGTATAAATGTGGAAATACATACACCGCTATCTGTATAAACATGGAAATATCTACACCACGATCTGTTTAAACATGGAAATATCTACACGGCGATCTGTATAAACATGGAAATATCTAAACCGCTATCTGTGTAAACATGGAAATATCTACACAGCTATCTCTATAAACATGGAAATATCTACACCGCCATCTGTATAAACATGGAAATATCTACAAAGTCATCTGTATAAACATGGAAATATCTACACAGCCATCTGTATAAACATGGAAATATCTACACAGCCATCTGTATAAACCTGGAAATATCTGCACTGTCATCTATATAAACATGGAAATATCTACAGAGAACTCTGTATAAACATGGACATATCGGCACAGCCATCTCTATAAACATGGAAATATCTACAAAGCTATCTGTATAAACATGGAAATATCTACACCGCTATGTGTATTAACGTGGAAATATCTCCATTGCTATCTGTATAAACATGGACAAATCTCCACCACAATATGTATAAACATGAAAATATCTACACTTCTATCTCTATAAACATGGAAATATCTACACTGCCATCTGTACAAACATGGAAATATCTACACAGTCATCTGTAGAAACATGGAAATATCTTCACCGCTATCTCTATAAACATGGAAATAACTACACTGCTATCTCTATAAACATGGAAATATCCACACCGCTATCTCCATCAACATGGAAATATACACACCGCCATCTCTTTAAACATGGAGGTATCTAAAACGCCATCTACATAAACAAGAAAATATCTACACTACCATCTATATAAACATGGAAATATCTACACAGCCATCTCTATAAACATGGAAATATCTACACTGCCATTTGTAGAACGATGGAAATATCTACACCGCCATCTGTATAAACGTGGAAATATCTACACCGCTATCTGTATAAACATGGAAATATCTACACCGCAATCTGTATAAACATGGAAATATCTACACCGCTCTCTGTATAAATATGAAATATCTAAACCGCAATCTCTATATAAGTGGAAATATCTACACTGCTATCTGTATAAACATGGAAATATCCTCACTGCTATCTCTATGAACATTGATATATCTACACTGCTATCTCTATAAACATGGAAATATCTACACCACCATCTCTATAAACATGGAAATATCTACACCGCTATCTGTATAAACATGGAAATATCTACAGAGAACTCTGTATAAACCTGGAAATATCTGCACTGTCATCTATATAAACATGGAAATATCTACAGAGAACTCTGTATAAACATGGAAATATCGGCACAGCCATCTGTATAAACATGGAAATACCTACAAAGTCATCTGTATAAACATGGAAATATCTACACAGCCATCTGTATAAACATGGAAATATCTACACCGCGATCTGTATAAACATGGAAATATCTACACCGCGATCTGTATAAACATGGAAATATCTACACCGCTATGTGTATTAACGTGGAAATATCTCCATTGCTATCTGTATAAACATGGAAAAATCTCCACCGCAATATGTACAAACATGAAAATATCTACATTTCTATATCTATAAACATGGAAATATCTACACTGCCATCTGTACAAACATGTAAATATCTACGCAGTCATCTATAGAAACATGGAAATATCTACACCGCTATCTCTATAAACATGGAAATAACTACACGGCTATCTCTATAAACATGGAAATATCTACACCGCTATCTCCATCAACATGGAAATATACACACCGCCCTCTCTTTAAACATGGAGGTATCTACAACGCCATCTACATAAACAAGAAAATATCTACACTGCCATCTATATAAACATGGAAATATCTACACCGCCATCTGTCTAAACATGGAAATATCTACACTGTCATTTGTAGAAAGATGGAAATATCTACACCGCCGTCTGTATAAACGTGGAAATATCTACACCGCTATCTGTATAAACATGGAAAATCTACACTGCAATCTGTATAAACATGGAAATATCTACACCGCTCTCTGTATAAATATTAAATATCTAAACCGCTATCTCTATAAAAGTGGAAATATCTACACTGCTATCTGTATAAACATGGAAATATCCTCACTGCGATCTCTATGAACATTGATATATCTACACCGCTATCTCTATAAACATGGAAATATCTACACCGCCATCTCTATAAACATGGAAATATCTACACCGTCATCTGTATAAACATGGAAATATCTACACCGCTATCGGTATAAACATGGAAATATCTACACCGCGATCTGTGTAAACATGGAAATATCTACACCGCGATCTGTATAAACATGGAAATATCTACACCGCTATGTGTATTAACGTGGAAATATCTCCATTGCTATCTGTATAAACATGGACAAAACTCCACCGCAATATGTATAAACATGAAAATATCTACACTTCTATCTCTATAAACATGGAAATATCTACACTGCCATCTGTACAAACATGGAAATACCTACACAGTCATCTGTAGAAACATGGAAATATCTACACCGCTATCTCTATAAACATGGAAATAACTACACCGCTATCTCTATAAACATGGAAATACCTACACCGCTATCTCCATCAACATGGAAATATACACACCGCCATCTCTTTAAACATGGAGGTATCTACAAAGCCATCTACATAAACAAGAAAATATCTACACTGCCATCTATATAAACATGGAAATATCTACACCGACATCTCTATAAACATGGAAATATCTACACTGCCATTTGTAGAAAGATGGAAACATCTACACTGCCATTTGTATAAATGTGGAAATACATACACCGCTATCTGTATAAACATGGAAATATCTACACCGCGATCTGTTTAAACATGGAAATATCTACACGGCGATCTGCATAAACATGGAAATATCTAAACCGCTATCTGTGTAAACATGGAAATATCTACACAGCTATCTCTATAAACATGGAAATATCTACACCGCCATCTGTATAAACATGGAAATATCTACAAAGTCATCTGTATAAACATGGAAATATCTACACAGCCATCTGTATAAACATGGAAATATCTACACAGCCATCTGTATAAACCTGGAAATATCTGCACTGTCATCTATATAAACATGGAAATATCTACAGAGAACTCTGTATAAACATGGACATATCGGCACAGCCATCTCTATAAACATGGAAATATCTACAAAGCTATCTGTATAAACATGGAAATATCTACACCGCTATGTGTATTAACGTGGAAATATCTCCATTGCTATCTGTATAAACATGGACAAATCTCCACCACAATATGTATAAACATGAAAATATCTACACTTCTATCTCTATAAACATGGAAATATCTACACTGCCATCTGTACAAACATGGAAATATCTACACAGTCATCTGTAGAAACATGGAAATATCTTCACCGCTATCTCTATAAACATGGAAATAACTACACTGCTATCTCTATAAACATGGAAATATCCACACCGCTATCTCCATCAACATGGAAATATACACACCGCCATCTCTTTAAACATGGAGGTATCTAAAACGCCATCTACATAAACAAGAAAATATCTACACTGCCATCTATATAAACATGGAAATATCTACACAGCCATCTCTATAAACATGGAAATATCTACACTGCCATTTGTAGAACGATGGAAATATCTACACCGCCATCTGTATAAACGTGGAAATATCTACACCGCTATCTGTATAAACATGGAAATATCTACACCGCAATCTGTATAAACATGGAAATATCTACACCGCTCTCTGTATAAATATGAAATATCTAAACCGCAATCTCTATATAAGTGGAAATATCTACACTGTTATCTGTATAAACATGGAAATATCCTCACTGCTATCTCTATGAACATTGATATACCTACACTGCTATCTCTATAAACATGGAAATATCTACACCACCATCTCTATAAACATGGAAATATCTACACCGCTATCTGTATAAACATGGAAATATCTACAGAGAACTCTGTATAAACCTGGAAATATCTGCACTGTCATCTATATAAACATGGAAATATCTACAGAGAACTCTGTATAAACATGGAAATATCGGCACAGCCATCTGTATAAACATGGAAATACCTACAAAGTCATCTGTATAAACATGGAAATATCTACACAGCCATCTGTATAAACATGGAAATATCTACACCGCGATCTGTATAAACATGGAAATATCTACACCGCGATCTGTATAAACATGGAAATATCTACACCGCTATGTGTATTAACGTGGAAATATCTCCATTGCTATCTGTATAAACATGGAAAAATCTCCACCGCAATATGTACAAACATGAAAATATCTACATTTCTATATCTATAAACATGGAAATATCTACACTGCCATCTGTACAAACATGTAAATATCTACACAGTCATCTATAGAAACATGGAAATATCTACACCGCTATCTCTATAAACATGGAAATAACTACACGGCTATCTCTATAAACATGGAAATATCTACACCGCTATCTCCATCAACATGGAAATATACACACCGCCCTCTCTTTAAACATGGAGGTATCTACAACGCCATCTACATAAACAAGAAAATATCTACACTGCCATCTATATAAACATGGAAATATCTACACCGCCATCTGTCTAAACATGGAAATATCTACACTGTCATTTGTAGAAAGATGGAAATATCTACACCGCCGTCTGTATAAACGTGGAAATATCTACACCGCTATCTGTATAAACATGGAAATATCTACACTGCAATCTGTATAAACATGGAAATATCTACACCGCTCTCTGTATAAATATTAAATATCTAAACCGCTATCTCTATAAAAGTGGAAATATCTACACTGCTATCTGTATAAACATGGAAATATCCTCACTGCGATCTCTATGAACATTGATATATCTACACCACTATCTCTATAAACATGGAAATATCTACACCGCCATCTCTATAAACATGGAAATATCTACACCGTCATCTGTATAAACATGGAAATATCTACACCGCTATCGGTATAAACATGGAAATATCTACACCGCGATCTGTATAAACATGGAAATATCTACACCGCGATCTGTATAAACATGGAAATATCTACACCGCTATGTGTATTAACGTGGAAATATCTCCATTGCTATCTGTATAAACATGGACAAAACTCCACCGCAATATGTATAAACATGAAAATATCTACACTTCTATCTCTATAAACATGGAAATATCTACACTGCCATCTGTACAAACATGGAAATATCTACACAGTCATCTGTAGAAACATGGAAATATCTACACCGCTATCTCTATAAACATGGAAATAACTACACCGCTATCTCTATAAACATGGAAATATCTACACCACTATCTCCATCAACATGGAAATATACACACCGCCAACTCTTTAAACATGGAGGTATCTACAATGCCATCTACATAAACAAGAAAATATCTACACTGCCATCTATATAAACATGGAAATATCTACACCGCCGTCTCCATAAACATGGAAATATCTACACCGCCATTTGTAGAAAGATGGAAATATCTACACCGCCATCTGTATAAACGTGGAAATATCTACACCGCTATCTGTATAAACATGGAAATATCTACACCGCAATCTGTATAAACATGGAAATATCTACACCGCTCTCTGTATAAATATGAAATATCTAAACCGCTATCTCTATAAAAGTGGAAATATCTACACTGCTATCTCTATAAACATGGAAATATCTACACCGCCATCTGTATAAACATGGAAATACCTACAAAGTCATCTGTATAAACATGGAAATATCTACACAGCCATCTGTATAAACATGGAAATATCTACACAGCCATCTGTATAAACCTGGAAATATCTGCACTGTCATCTATATAAACATGGAAATATCTACAGAGAACTCTGTATAAACATGGAAATATCGGCACAGCCATCTGTATAAACATGGAAATATCTACAACGCTATCTGTATAAACATGGAAATATCTACACCGCTATGTGTATTAACATGGAATTATCTCCATTGCTATCTGTATAAACATGGACAAATCTCCACCGCAATATGTATAAACATGAAAATAGCTACACTTCTATCTCTATAAACATGGAAATATCTACACTGCCATCTGTACAAACATGGAAATATCTACACAGTCATCTGTAGAAACATGGAAATATCTACACCGCTATCTCTATAAACATGGAAATAACTACACCGCTATCTCTATAAACATGGAAATATCTACACCGCTATCTCTATAAACATGTTAATAACTACACCGCTATCTCTATAAACAAGGAAATATCTACACCGCTATCTCCATCAACATGGAAATATACACACCGCCATCTCTTTAAACATGGAGGTATCTACAACGCCATCTACATAAACAAGAAAATATCTACACTGCAATCTCCATAAACATGGCAATATCTACACCGCTGTCTCTATAAACATGGAAATATCTACACTGCCATTTGTAGAAAGATGGAAATATCTACACCGCCATCTGTATAAACGTGGAAATATCTACACCGCTATCTGTATAAACATGGAAATATCTACACTGCAATCTGTATAAACATGGAAATATCTACACCGCTCTCTGTATAAATATTAAATATCTAAACCGCTATCTCTATAAAAGTGGAAATATCTACACTGCTATCTGTATAAACATGGAAATATCCTCACTCCGATCTCTATGAACATTGATATATCTACACCGCTATCTCTATAAACATGGAAATATCTACACCGCCATCTCTATAAACATGGAAATACCTACACCGTCATCTGTATAAACATGGAAATATCTACACCGCGATCTGTATAAACATGGAAATATCTACACCGCGATCTGTATAAACATGGAAATATCTAAACCGCTATCTGTGTAAACATGGAAATATCTACACAGCTATCTCTATAAATATGGAAATATCTACACCGCCATCTGTATAAACATGCAAATACCTACAAAGTCTTCTGTAAAAACATGGAAATATCAACACAGCCATCTGTATAAACCTGGAAATATCTACACAGCCATCTGTATAAACCTGGAAATATCTGCACTGTCATCTATATAAACATGGAAATATCTACAGAGAACTCTGTATAAACATGGAAATATCGGCACAGCCATCTGTATAAACATGGAAATATCTACAATGCTATCTGTATAAACATGGAAATATCTACACCGCTATGTGTATTAACGTGGAAATATCTCCATTGCTATCTGTATAAACATGGACAAATCTCCACCGCAATATGTATAAACATGAAAATATCTACACTTCTATCTCTATAAACATGGAAATATCTACAATGCTATCTCTACAAACGTGGAAATAACTACACCGCTATCTCTATAAACATGGAAATATCTACACCGCTATCTCCATCAACATGGAAATATACACACCGCCATCTCTTTAAACATGGAGGTGTCTACAACGCCATCTACATAAACAAGAAAATATCTACACTGCCATCTATATAAACATGGAAATATCTACACCGCCATCTCTATAAACATGGAAATATCTACACTGCCATTTGTAGAAAGATGGAAATATCTACACCGCCATCTGTATAAACATGGAAATATCTACACTGCAATCTGTATAAACATGGAAATATCTACACCGCTCTCTGTATAAATATGAAATATCTAAACCGCTATCTCTATAAAAGTGGAAATATCTACACTGCTATCTGTATAAACATGGAAATATCCTCACTGCTATCTCTATGAACATTGATATATCTACACCGCTATCTCTATAAACATGGAAATATCTACACCGCCATCTCTCTAAACATGGAAATAACTACACCGTCATCTGTATAAACATGGAAATATCTACACCGCGATCTGTATAAACATGGAAATATCTACACCGCGATCTGTATAAACATGGAAATATCTACACTGCGATCTGTATAAACATGGAAATATCTACACCGCGATCTGTATAAACATGGAAATATCCAAACCGCTATCTGTGTAAACATGGAAATATCTACACAGCTATCTCTATAAATATGGAAATATCTACACCGCCATCTGTATAAACATGGAAATACCTACAAAGTCTTCTGTAAAAACATGGAAATATCAACACAGCCATCTGTATAAACATGGAAATATCTACACAGCCATCTGTATAAACCTGGAAATATCTGCACAGTCATCTATATAAACATGGAAATATCTACAGAGAACTCTGTATAAACATGGAAATATCGGCACAGCCATCTGTATAAACATGGAAATATCTACAATGCTATCTGTATAAACATGGAAATATCTACACCGCTATGTGTATTAACGTGGAAATATCTCCATTGCTATCTGTATAAACATGGACAAATCTCCACCGCAATATGTATAAACATGAAAATATCTACACTTCTATCTCTATAAACATGGAAATATCTACAATGCTATCTCTACAAACGTGGAAATAACTACACTGCTATCTCTATAAACATGGAAATATCTACACCGCTATCTCCATCAACATGGAAGTATACACACCGCCATCTCTTTAAACATGGAGGTGTCTACAACGCGATCTACAAAAACAAGAAAATATCTACACTGCCATCTATATGAACATGGAAATATCTACACCGCCATCTCTATAAACATGGAAATATCTACACTGCCATTTGTAGAAAGATGGAAATATCTACACCGCCATCTGTATAAACATGGAAATATCTACACTGCAATCTGTATAAACATGGAAATATCTACACCGCTCTCTGTATAAATATGAAATATCTAAACCGCTATCTCTATAAAAGTGGAAATATCTACACTGCTATCTGTATAAACATGGAAATATCCTCACTGCTATCTCTATGAACATTGATATATCTACACCGCTATCTCTATAAACATGGAAATATCTACACCGCCATCTCTATAAACATGGAAATATCTGCACCGTCATCTGTATAAACATGGAAATATCTACACTGCGATCTGTATAAACATGGAAATATCTACACCGCGATCTGTATAAACATGGAAATATCTACACCGCGATCTGTATAAACATGGAAATATCTAAACCGCTATCTGTGTAAACATGGAAATATCTACACAGCTATCTCTATAAACATGGAAATATCTACACCGCCATCTGTATAAACATGGAAATACCTACAAAGTCATCTGTATAACCATGGAAATATCTCCACAGCCATCTCTATAAACATGAAAATATCTACACAGCCATCAGTATAAACCTGGAAATATCTGCACTGTCATCTATATAAACATGGAAATATCTACAGAGAACTCTGTATAAACATGGAAATATCGGCACAGCCATCTGTATAAACATGGAAATATCTACAACGCTATCTGTATAAACATGGAAATATCTACACCGCTATGTGTATTATCGTGAAAGTATCTCCATTGCTATCTGTATAAACATGGACAAATCTCCACCGCAATATATATAAACATGAAAATATCTACACTTCTATCTCTATAAACATGGAAATATCTACACTGCCATCTGTACAAACATGGAAATATCTACACAGTCATCTGTAGAAACATGGAAATATCTACACCGCTATCTCTATAAACATGGAAATAACTACACCGCTATCTCTATAAACATGGAAATATCTACACCGCTATCTCCATCAACATGGAAATATACACACCGCCAACTCTTTAAACATGGAGGTATCTACAACGCCATCTACATAAACAAGAAATTATCTACACTGCCATCTATATAAACATGGAAATATCTACACCGCTATCTGTATAAACATGGAAATATCTACACCGCAATCTGTATAAACATGGAAATATCTACACCGCTCTCTGTATAAATATGAAATATCTAAACCGCTATCTCTATAAAAGTGGAAATATCTACACTGCTATCTCTATAAACATGGAAATATCTACACCGCCATCTGTATAAACATGGAAATACCTACAAAGTCATCTGTATAAACATGGAAATATCTACACAGCCATCTGTATAAACATGGAAATATCTACACAGCCATCTGTATAAACCTGGAAATATCTGCACTGTCATGTATATAAACATGGAAATATCTACAGAGAACTCTGTATGAACATGGAAATATCGGCACAGCCATCTGTATAAACATGGAAATATCTACAACGCTATCTGTATAAACATGGAAATATCTACAACGCCATGTGTATTAACGTGGAAATATCTCCATTGCTATCTGTATAAACATGGACAAATCTCCACCGCAATATGTATAAACATGAAAGTATCTACACCTCTATCTGTATAAACATGGAAATATCTACACCGCTATCTCTATAAACATGGAAGTAACTACACCGCTATCTCTATAAACATGGAAATATCTACACCGCTATCTCTATAAACATGGAAATAACTACACCGCTATCTCTATAAACATGGAAATATCTACACCGCTATCTGTATAAACATGGAAATACCTACACCGCTATCTCTATAAACATGGAAATATCAACACCGTGATCTGTATAAACATGGAAATATTCACACCGCCATCTGTATAAACATGGTAATACCTACAAAGTCATCTGTACAAACATGGAAATATCTACACTGCCATTTGTAGAAAGATGGAAATATCTACACCGCCATCTGTATAAACGTGGAAATATCTACACCGCTATCTGTATAAACATGGAAATATCTACACCGCAATCTGTATAAACATGGAAATATCTACACCACTCTCTGTATAAATATGAAATATCAAAACCGCTATCTCTATAAAAGTGGAAATATCTATACTGCTATCTGTATAAACATGGAAATATCCTCACTGCTATCTCTATGAACATTGATATATCTACACCGCTATCTCTATAAACATGGAAATATATACACCGCCATCTCTATAAACATGGAAATATCTACACCATCATCTGTATAAACATGGAAATATCTACACCGCTATCGGTATAAACATGGAAATATCTACACCGCGATCTGTATAAACATGGAAATATCTACACCGCGATCTGTATAAACATGGAAATATCTACACCGCGATCTGTGTAAACATGGAAATATCTAAACCGCTATCTGTGTAAACATGGAAATATCTACACAGCTATCTCTATAAACATGGAAATATCTACACAGCCATCTGTATAACCATGGAAATACCTACAAAGTCATCTGTATAAACATGGAAATATCTACACAGCCGTCTGTATAAACCTGGAAATATCTACACAGCCATCTGTATAAACCTGGAAATATCTGCACTGTCATCTATATAAACATGGAAATATCTACAGAGAACTCTGTATAAACATGGAAATATCGGCACAGCCATCTGTATAAACATGGAAATATCTACAACGCTATCTGTATAAACATGGAAATATCTACACCGCTATGTGTATTAACGTGGAAATATCTCCATTGCTGTCTGTATAAACATGGACAAATCTCCACCGCAATATGTATAAACATGAAAATATCTACACTTCTATCTCTATAAACATGGAAATATCTACACTGCCATCTGTACAAACATGGAAATATCTACACAGTCATCTGTAGAAACATGGAAATATCTACACCGCTATCTCTATAATCATGGAAATAACTACACCGCTATCTCTATAAACATGGAAATATCTACACCGCTATCTCCATCAACATGGAAATATACACACCGCCATCTCTTTAAACATGGAGGTATCTACAACGCCTTCTACATAAACAAGAAAATATCTACACTGCCATCTCCATAAACATGGAAATATCTACACCGCCATGTCTATAAACATGGAAATATCTACACTGCCATTTGTAGAAAGATGGAAATATCTACACCGCCATCTGTATAAACGTGGAAATATCTACACCGCTATCTGTATAAACATGGAAATATCTACACCGCAATCTGTATAAACATGGAAATATCTACACCGCTCTCTGTATAAATATAAAATATCTAAACCGCTATCTCTATAAAAGTGGAAATATCTACACTGCTATCTGTATAAACATGGAAATATCCTCACTGCTATCTCTATGAACATTGATATATCTACACCGCTATCTCTATAAACATGGAAATATCTAAACCGCCATCTCTATAAACATGATAATATCTGCACCGTCATCTGTATAAACATGGAAATAACTACACCGCTATCTGTATAAACATGGAAATATCTACACCGCGATCTGTATAAACATGGAAATATCTACACCGCTCTCTGTATAAATATGAAATATCTAAACCGCTATCTCTATCAAAGTGGAAATATCTACACTGCTATCTGTATAAACATGGAAATATCTACACTGCCATCTGTACAAACATGGAAATATCTACACAGTCATCTGTAGAAACATGGAAATATCTACACCGCTATCTCTATAAACATGGAAATAACTACACCGCTATCTCTATAAACGTGGAAATATCTACACCGCTATCTCCGTCAACATGGAATTATACAAACCGCCATCTCTTTAAACATGGAGGTATCTACAACGCCATCTACATAAACAAGAAAATATCTACACTGCCATCTATATAAACATGGAAATAACTACACCGCCATCTCTATAAACATGGAAATATCTACACTGCCATTTGTAGAAAGATGGAAATATCTACACCGCCATCTGTATAAACGTGGAAATATCTACACCGCGATCTGTATAAACATGGAAATATCTAAACCGTTATCTGTGTAAACATGGAAATATCTACACAGCAATCTGTATAAACATGGAAATATCTACACTGCCATCTGTATAAACATGGAAATACCTGCAAAGTCATCTGTATAAACGTGGAAATATCTACACAGCCATCTGTATAAACATGGAAATATCTACACAGCCATCTGTATAAACCTGGAAATATCTGCACTGTCATCTATATAAACATGGAAATATCAACGGAGAACTCTGTATAAACATGGAAATATCGGCACAGCCATCTGTATAAACATGGAAATACCTACAAAGTCATCTGTATAAACATGGAAATATCTACACAGCCGTCTGTATAAACATGGAAATATCTACACAGCCATCTGTATAAACCTGGAAATATCTGCACTGTCATCTATATAAACATGGATATATCTACAGAGAACTCTGTATAAACATGGAAATATCGGCACAGCCATCTGTATAAACATGGAAATATCTACAACGCTATATGTATAAACATGGAAATATCTACACCGCTATGTGTATTAACGTGGAAATATCTCCATTGCTATCTGTATAAACATGGACAAATCTCCACCGCAATATGTATAAACATGAAAATATCTACACTTCTATCTCTATAAACATGGAAATATCTACACTGCCATCTGTACAAACATGGAAATATCTACACAGTCATCTGTAGAAACATGGAAATATCTACACCGCTATCTCTATAAACATGGAAATAACTACACCGCTATCTCTATAAACATGGAAATATCTACACCGCTATCTCCATCAACATGGAAATATACACACCGCCATGTCTTTAAACATGGAGGTATCTACAACGCCATCTACATAAACAAGAAAATAACTACACTGCCATCCCCATAAACATGGAAATCTCTACACCGCCATCTCTATAAACATGGAAATATCTACACTGCCATTTGTAGAAAGATGGAAATATCTACACCGCCATCTGTATAAACGTGGAAATATCTACACCGCTATCTGTATAAACATGGAAATATCTACAGCGCAATCTGTATAAACATGGAAATATCTACACCGCTCTCTGTATAAATATGAAATACCTAAACCGCTATCTCTATAAAAGTGGAAATATCTACACTGCTAACTGTATAAACATGGAAATATCCTCACTGCTATCTCTATGAACATTGATATATCTACAACGCTATCTCTATAAACGTGGAAATATCTACACCGCCATCTCTATAAACATGGAAATATCTACACCGCCATCTCTATAAACATGGAAATATCTACACCGCTATCGGTATAAACATGGAAATATCTACACCGCGATCTGTATAAACATGGAAATATCTACACCGCGATCTCTATAAACATGAAAGTATCTAAACCGCTATCTGTGTAAACATGGAAATATCTACACAGCGATCTCTATAAACATGGAAATATCTACACCGCCATCTGTATAAACATGGAAATACCTACAAAGTCATCTGTATAAACATGGAAATATCTACACAGCCGTCTGTATAAACATGGAAATATCTACACAGCCATCTGTATAAACCTGGAAATATCTGCACTGTCATCTATATAAACATGGAAATATCTACAGAGAACTCTGTATAAACATGGAAATATCGGCACAGCCATCTGTATAAACATGGAAATATCTACAACGCTATCTGTATAAACATGGAAATATCTACACCGCTATGTGTATTAACGTGGAAATATCTCCATTGCTATCTGTATAAACATGGAAAATCTCCACCGCAATATGTATAAACATGAAAATATCTACACTTCTATCTCTATAAACATGGAAATATCTACACTGCCATCTGTACAAACATGGAAATATCTACACAGTCATCTGTAGAAACATGGAAATATCTACACCGCTATCTCTATAAACATGGAAATATCTACACCGCTATCTCTATAAACATGGAAATAACTACACCGCTATCTCTATAAACATGGAAATATCTACACCGGTATCTCCATCAACATGGAAATATACACACCGCCATCTCTTTAAACATGGAGGTATCTACAACGCCATCTACATAAACAAGAAAATATCTACACTGCCATCTATATAAACATGGAAATATCTACACCGCCATCTCTATAAACATGGAAATATCTACACTGCCATTTGTAGAAAGATGGAAATATCTACGCCGCCATCTGTATAAACGTGGAAATATCTACACCGCTATCTGTATAAACATGGAAATATCTACACCGCAATCTGTATAAACATGGAAATATCTACACCGTTCTCTGTATAAATATGAAATATCTAAACCGCTATCTCTATGAAAGTGGAAATATCTACACTGCTATCTGTATAAACATGGAAATATCCTCACTGCTATCTCTATGCACATTGATATATCTACACCGCTATCTCTATAAACATGGAAATATCTACACCGCCATCCCTATAAACATGGAAATATCTACACCGTCATCTGTATAAACATGGAAATATCTACACCGCTATCGGTATAAACATGGAAATATCTACACCGCGATCTGTATAAACATGGAAATATCTACACCGGGATCTGTATAAACATGGAAATATCTACACCGCGATCTGTGTAAACATGGAAATATCTAAACCGCTATCTGTGTAAACATGGAAATATCTACACAGCTATCTCTATAAACATGGAAATATCTACACCGCCATCTGTATAAATATGGAAATACCTACAAAGTCATCTGTATAAACATGGAAATATCTACACAGCCGTCTGTATAAACATGGAAATATCTACACAGCCATCTGTATAAACCTGGAAATATCTGCACTGTCATCTATATAAACATGGAAATATCTACAGAGAACTCTGTATAAACATGGAAATATCGGCACAGCCATCTGTATAAACATGGAAATATCTACAACGCTATCTGTATAAACATGGAAATATCTACACCGCTATGTGTATTAACGTGGAAATATCTCCATTGCTATCTGTATAAACAAGGACAAATCTCCATCGCAATATGTATTAACATGAAAATAGCTACACTTCTATCTCTATAAACATGGAAATATCTACACTGCCATCTGTACAAACATGGAAATATCTACACAGTCATCTGTAGAAACATGGAAATATCTACACCGCTATCTCTATAAACATGGAAATAACTACACCGCTATCTCTATAAACATGGAAATATCTACACCGCTATCTCCATCAACATGGAAATATACACACCGCCATCTCTTTAAACATGGAGGTATCTACAATGCCATCTACATAAACAAGAAAATATCTACACTGCCATCTATATAAACACGGAAATATCTACACCGCCATCTCTATAAACATGGAAATATCTACACTGCCATTTGTAGAAAGATGGAAATATCTACACCGCCATCTGTATAAACGTGGAAATATCTACACCGCTATCTGTATAAACAAGGAAATATCTACACCGCAATCTGTATAAACATGGAAATATCTACACCGCTCTCTGTATAAATATGAAATATCTAAACCGCTATCTCTATAAAAGTGGAAATATCTACACTGCTAACTGTATAAACATGGAAATATCCTCACTGCTATCTCTATGAACATTGATATATCTACACCGCTATCTCTATAAACATGGAAATATCTACACCGCCATCTCTATAACCATGATAATATCTACACCGTCATCTGTATAAACATGGGAATATCTACAACGCTATCGGTATAAACATGGAAATATCTACACCGCGATCTGTATAAACATGGAAATATCTACACCGCGATCTGTATAAACATGGAAATATCTAAACCGTTATCTGTGTAAACATGGAAATATCTATACAGCTATCTCTATAAACATGGAAATATCTACACCGCCATCTGTATAAACATGGAAATACCTACAAAGTCATGTGTATAAACATGGAAATATCTACACAGCCATCTGTATAAACATGGAAATATCTACACAGCCATCTGTATAAACCTGGAAATATCTGCACTGTCATCTATATAAACATGGAAATATCTACAGAGAACTCTCTATAAACATGGAAATATCGGCCCAGCCATCTGTATAAAAATGGAAATATCTACAACGCTATCTGTATAAACATGGAAATATCTACATAGCTATGTATATTAACGTGGAAATATCTCCATTGCTATCTGTATAAACATGGACAAATCTCCACCGCAATATGTATAAACATGAAAATATCTACACTTCTATCTCTATAAACATGGAAATATCTACACTGCCATCTGTACAAACATGGAAATATCTACACAGTCATCTGTAGAAACATGGAAATACCTACACCGCTATCTCTATAAACATGGAAATAACTACACCGCTATCTCTATAAACGTGGAAATATCTACACCGCTATCTCCATCAACATGGAATTATACACACCGCCATCTCTTTAAACATGGAGGTATCTACAACGCCATCTACATAAACAAGAAAATATCTACACTGCCATCTCCATAAACATGGAAATATCTACACCGCCATCTCTATAAACATGGAAATATCTACACTGCCATTTGTAGAAAGATGGAAATATCTACACCGCCATCTTTATAAACGTGGAAATATCTACACTGCTATCTGTATAAACATGGAAATATCTACACCGCAATCTGTATAAACATGGAAATATCTACACCGCTCTCTGTATAAATATGAAATATCTAAACCGCTATCTCTATAAAAGTGTAAATATCTACACTGCTATCTGTATAAACATGGAAATATACTCACTGCTATCTCTATGAACATTGACATATCTACACCGCTATCTCTATAAACATGGAAATATCTACCCCGCCATCTCTATAAACATGGAAATATCTACACCGTCATCTGTATAAACATGGAAATATCTACACCACTATCGGTATAAACATGGAAATATCTACACCGCCATCTGTATAAACATGGAAATATCTACACCGCGATCTGTATAAACATGGAAATATCTAAACCGCTATCTGTGTAAACATGGAAATATCTACACAGCTATCTCTATAAACATGGAAATATCTACACCGCCATCTGTATAAACATGGAAATACCTACAAAGTCATCTGTATAAACATGGAAATATCTACACAGCCTTCTGTATAAACATGGAAATATCTACACAGCCATCTGTATAAACTTGGAAATATCTGCACTGTCATCTATATAAACATGGAAATATCTACAGAGAACCCTGCATAAACATGGAAATATCGGCACAGCCATCTGTATAAACATGGAAATATCTACAATGCTATCTGTATAAACATGGAAATATCTACACCGCTATGTGTATTAACGTGGAAATATCTCCATTGCTATCTGTATAAACATGGACAAATCTCCACCGCAATATGTATAAACATGAAAATAGCTACACTTCTATCTCTATAAACATGGAAATATCTGCACTGCCATCTCTACAAACATGGAAATATCTACACAGTCATCTGTAGAAACATGGAAATATCTACACCGCTATCTCTATAAACATGGAAATAACTACACCGCTATCTCTATAAACGTGGAAATATCTACACCGCTATCTCCATCAACATGGAAATATACACACCGCCATCTCTTTAAACATGGAGGTATCTACAACGCCATCTACATAAACAAGAAAATATCTACATTGCCATCTCCATAAACATGGAAATATCTACACCGCCGTCTCTATAAACATGGAAATATCTACACTGCCATTTGTAGAAAGATGGAAATATCTACACCGCCATCTGTATAAACGTGGAAATATCTACACCGCTATCTGTATAAACATGGAAATATCTACACCGCAATCTGTATAAACATGGAAATATCTACACCGCTCTCTGTATAAATATGAAATATCTAAACCGCTATCTCTATAAAAGTGGAAATATCTACACCGCTATCTGTATAAAAATGGAAATATCCTCACTGCTATCTCTATGAACATTGATATATCTACACCGCTATCTCTATAAACATGGAAATATCTACACCGCCATCTCTATAAACATGGAAATATCTACACAGCCATCTGTATAAACCTGGAAATATCTGCACTGTCATATATATAAACATGGAAATATCTACAGAGAACTCTGTATAAACATGGAAATATCGGCACAGCCATCTGTATAAACATGGAAATATCTACAACGCTATCTGTATAAACATGGAAATATCTACACAGCCATCTGTATAAACATGGAAATATCTACACAGCCATCTGTATAAACCTGGTAATATCTGCACTGTCATCTATATAAACAAGGAAATATCTACAGAGAACTCTCTACAAACATGGAAATATCGGCACAGCCATCTGTATAAACATGGAAATATCTACAACGCTATCTGTATAAACATGGAAATATCTACACCGCTATGTATATTAACATGGAAATATCTCCATTGCTATCTGTATAAACATGGACAAATCTCCACCGCAATATGTATAAACATGAAAATATCTACACTTCTATCTCTATAAACATGGAAATATCTACACTGCCATCTGTACAAACATGGAAATATCTACACAGTCATCTGTAGAAACATGGAAATATCAACACCGCTGTCTCTATAAACATGGAAATAACTACACCGCTATCTCTATAAACATGGAAATATCTACACCGCTATCTCCATCAACATGGAAATATACACACCGCCATTTCTTTAATCATGGAGGTATCTACAACGCCATCTACATAAACAAGAAAATATCTACACTGCCATCTCCATAAACATGGAAATATCTACACCGCCGTCTCTATAAACATGGAAATATCTACACTGCCATTTGTAGAAAGATGGAAATATCTACACCGCCATCTGTATAAACGTGGAAATATCTACACCGCTATCTGTATAAACATGGAAATATCTACACCACTCTCTGCATGAATATGAAATATCTAAAACGCTATCTCTATAAAAGTGGAAATATCTACACTGCTATCTGTATAAACATGGAAATATCCTCACTGCTATCTCTATGAACATTGATATATCTACACCGCTATCTCTATAAACATGGAAATATCTACACCGCCATCTCTATAAACATGGAAATATCTACACCGTCATCTGTATAAACATGGAAATATCTACACCGCTATCGGTATAAACATGGAAATATCTACACCGCGATCTGTATAAACATGGAAATATCTACACCGCGATCTGTATAAACATGGAAATATCTAAACCGCTTTCTGTGTAAACATGGAAATATCTACACAGCTATCTCTATAAACATGGAAATATCTACACCGCCATCTGTATAAACATGGAAATAGCTACAAAGTCATCTGTATAAACATGGAAATATCTACACAGCCTTCTGTATAAACATGGAAATATCTACACAGCCATCTGTATAAACTTGGAAATATCTGCACTGCCATCTATATAAACATGGAAATATCTACAGAGAACCCTGCATAAACATGGAAATATCGGCACAGCCATCTGTATAAACATGGAAATATCTACAATGCTATCTGTATAAACATGGAAATATCTACACCGCTATGTGTATTAACGTGGAAATATCTCCATTGCTATCTGTATAAACATGGACAAATCTCCACCGCAATATGTATAAACATGAAAAGAGCTACACTTCTATCTCTATAAACATGGAAATATCTACACTGCCATCTCTACAAACATGGAAATATCTACACAGTCATCTGTGGAAACATGGAAATATCTACACCGCTATCTCTATAAACATGGAAATAACTACACCGCTATCTCTGTAAACGTGGAAATATCTACACCGCTATCTCCATCAACATGGAAATATACACACCGCCATCTCTTTAAACATGGAGTTATCTACAACGCCATCTACATAAACAAGAAAATATCTACACTGCCATCTCCATAAACATGGAAATATCTACACCGCCGTCTCTATAAACATGGAAATATCTACACTGCCATTTGTAGAAAGATGGAAATATCTACACCGCCATCTGTATAAACGTGGAAATATCTACACCGCTATCTGTATAAACATGGAAATATCTACACCGCAATCTGTATAAACATGGAAATATCTACACCGCTCTCTGTATAAATATGAAATATCTAAACCGCTATCTCTATAAAAGTGGAAATATCTACACCGCTATCTGTATAAACATGGAAATATCCTCACTGCTATCTCTATGAACATTGATATATCTACACCGCTATCTCTACAAACATGGAAATATCTACACCGCCATCTCTATAAACATGGAAATATCTACACCGTCATCTGTATAAACATGGAATTATCTACACCGCTATCGGTATAAACATGGAAATATCTACACCGCGATCTGTATAATCATGGAAATATCTACACCGCGATCTGTATAAACATGGAAATATCTAAACCGCTATCTGTGTAAACATGGAAGTATCTACACAGCTATCTCTATAAACATGGAAATCACTACACCGTCATCTGTATAAACATGGAAATACATACAAAGTCATCTGTATAAACATGGAAATATCTACACAGCCGTCTGTATATACATGGAAATATCTACACAGCCATCTGTATAAACCTGGAAATATCTGCACTGTCATCTATATAAACATGGAAATACCTACAGAGAACTGTGTATAAACATGGAAATATCGGCGCAGCCATCTGTATAAACATGGAAATATCTACAACGCAATCTGTATAAACATGGAAATATCTACACCGCTAAGTGTATTAACGTGGAAATATCTCCATTGCTATCTGTATAAATATGGACAAATCTCCTCCGCAATATGTATAAACATGAAAATATCTACACTTCTATCTCTATAAACATGGAAATATTTACACTGCCATCTGTACAAACCTGGAAATATCTACACAGTCATCTGTAGAAACATGGAAATGTCTACACCGCTATCTCTATAAACATGGAAATAACTACACCACTATCTCTATAAACATGGAAATATCTACACCGCTATCTCCATCAATATGGAACTATACACACCGCCATCTCTTTAAACATGGAGGTATCTACAACGGCATCTACATAAACAAGAAAATATCTACACTGCCATCTATATAAACATGGAAATATCTTCACCGCCATCTCTATAAACATGGAAATATCTAAACTGCCATTTGTAGAAAGATGGAAATATCTACACCACCATCTGTATAAACGTGGAAATATCTACAACGCTATCTGTATAAACATGGAAATATCTACACCGCAATCTGTATAAACATGGAAATATCTACACCGCTCTCTGTATAAATATGAAATATCTAAACCGCTATCTCTATAAAAGTGGAAATATCTACACTGCAATCTGTATAAACATGGAAATATCCTCACGGCTATCTCTATGAACATTGATATATCTACACCGCTATCTCTATAAACATGGAAATATCTACACCGCCATCTCTATAAACATGGAAATATCTACACCGTCATCTGTATAAACATGGAAATAGCTACACCGCTATCGGTATAAACATGGAAATATCTACACCGCGATCTGTATAAACATGGAAATATCTACACCGCGATCTGTATAAACATGGAAATATCTAAACCGCTATCTGTGTAAACATGGAAATATCTGCACAGCTATCTCTATAAACATGGAAATATCTACACCACCATCTGTATAAACATGGAAATACCTACAAAGTCATCTGTATAAACATGGAAATATCTACACAGCCGTCTCTATAAACATGGAAATATCTACACAGCCATCTGTATAAACCTGGAAATATCTGCAATGTCATTTATATATACATGGAAATCTACAGAGAACTCTGTATAAACATGGAAATATCGGCACAGCCATCTGTATAAACATGGAAATATCTACAACGCTATCTGTATAAACATGGAAATATCTACACAGCCATCTGTATAAACATGGAAATATCTACACAGCCATCTGTATAAACCTGGTAATATCTGCACTGTCATCTATATAAACATGGAAATATCTACAGAGAACCCTGCATAAACATGGAAATATCGGCACAGCCATCTGTATAAACATGGAAATATCTACAATGCTATCTGTATAAACATGGAAATATCTACACCGCTATGTGTATTAATGTGGAAATATCTCCATTGCTATCTGTATAAACATGGACAAATCTCCACCGCAATATGTATAAACATGAAAAGAGCGACACTTCTATCTCTATAAACATGGAAATATCTACACTGCCATCTCTACAAACATGGAAATATCTACACAGTCATCTGTAGAAACATGGAAATATCTACACCGCTATCTCTATAAACATGGAAATAACTACACCGCTATCTCTGTAAACGTGGAAATATCTACACCGCTATCTCCATCAACATGGAAATATACACACCGCCATCTCTTTAAACATGGAGGTATCTACAATGCCATCTACATAAACAAGAAAATATCTACACTGCCATCTCCATAAACATGGAAATATCTACACCGCCGTCTCTATAAACATGGAAATATCTACACTGCCATTTGTAGAAAGATGGAAATATCTACACCGCCATCTGTATAAATGAGGAAATATCTACACCGCTCTCTGTACAAATATGAAATATCTAAACCGCTATCTCTATAAAAGTGGAAATATCTACACCGCTATCTGTATAAACATGGAAATATCCTCACTGCTATCTCTATGAACATTGATATATCTACACCGCTATCTCTATAAACATGGAAATATCTACACCGCCATCTCTATAAACATGGAAATATCTACACCGTCATCTGTATAAACATGGAAATATCTACACCGCTATTGGTATAAACATGGAAATATCTACACCGCGATCTGTATAATCATGGAAATATCTACACCGCGATCTGTATAAACATGGATATATCTAAACCGCTATCTGTGTAAACATGGAAGTATCTACACAGCTATCTCTATAAACATGGAAATATCTACACCGCCATCTGTATAAACATGGAAATACATACAAAGTCATCTGTATAAACATGGAAATATCTACACAGCCGTCTGTATAAACATGGAAATATCTACACAGCCATCTGTATAAACCTGGAAATATCTGCACTGTCATCTATATAAACATGGAAATATCTACAGAGAACTCTGTATAAACATGGAAATATCGGCGCAGCCATCTGTATAAACATGGAAATATCTACAACGCTATCTGTATAAACATGGAAATATCTACACCGCTATGTGTATTAACGTGGAAATATCTGCATTGCTATCTGTATAAACATGGACAAATCTCCTCCGCAATATGTATAAACATGAAAATATCTACACTTCTATCTCTATAAACATGGAAATATCTACACTGCCATCTGTACAAACCTGGAAATATCTACACAGTCATCTGTAGAACCATGGAAATATCTACACCGCTATCTCTATAAACATGGAAATAACTACACCGCTATCTCTATAAACATGGAAATATCTACAGCGCTATCTCCATCAACATGGAAATATACACACCGCCATTTCTTTAAACATGGAGGTATCTACAACGCCATCTACATAAACAAGAAAATATCTACACTGCCATCTCCATAAACATGGAAATATCTACACCGCCATCTCTATAAACATGGAAATATCTACACTGCCATTTGTAGAAAGATGGAAATATCTACACCGCCATCTGTATAAACGTGGAAATATCTACACCGCTATCTGTATAAACATGGAAATATCTACACTGCTATCTGTATAAACATGGAAATATCTACACCGCTCTCTGTATAAATATGAAATATCTAAACCGCTATCTCTATAAAAGTGGAAATATCTACACTGCTATCTGTATAAACATGGAAATATCCTCACTGCTATCTCTATGAACATTGATATATCTACACCGCTATCTCTATAAACATGGAAATATCTACACCGCCATCTCTATAAACATGGAAATATCTACACCGTCATCTGTATAAACATGGAAATATCTACACCGCTATCGGTATAAACATGGAAATATCTACACCGCGATCTGTATAAACATGGAAATATCTACACCGCGATCTGTATAAACATGGAAATATCTAAACCGCTATCTGTGTAAACATGGAAATATCTACACAGCTATCTCTATAAACATGGAAATATCTACACCGCCATCTGTATAAACATGGAAATACCTACAAAGTCATCTGTATAAACATGGAAATATCTACACAGCCGTCTGTATAAACATGGAAATATCTACACAGCCATCTGTATAAACTTGGAAATATCTGCACTGTCATCTATATAAACATGGAAATATCTACAGACAACCCTGTATAAACATGGAAATATCGGCACAGCCATCTGTATAAACATGGAAATATCTACAACGCTATCTGTATAAACATGGAAATATCTACACCGCTATGTGTATTAACGTGGAAATATCTCCATTGCTATCTGTATAAACATGGACAAATCTCCACCTCAATATGTATAAACATGAAAATAGCTACACTTCTATCTCTATAAACATGGAAATATCTACACTGCCATCTGTACAAACATGGAAATATCTACACAGTCATCTGTAGAAACATGGAAATATCTACACCGCTATCTCTATAAACATGGAAATAACTACACCGCTATCTCTATAAACGTGGAAATATCTACACCGCTATCTCCATCAACATGGAAATATACACACCGCCATCTCTTTAAACATGGAGTTATCTACAACGCCATCTACATAAACAAGAAAATATCTACACTGCCATCTCCATAAACATGGAAATATCTACACCGCCGTCTCTATAAACATGGAAATATCTACACTGCCATTTGTAGAAAGATGGAAATATCTACACCGCCATCTGTATAAACGTGGAAATATCTACACCGCTATCTATATAAACATGGAAATATCTACACCGCAATCTGTATAAACATGGAAATATCTACACCGCTCTCTGTATAAATATGAAATATCTAAGCCGCTATCTCTATAAAAGTGGAAATATCTACACCGCTATCTGTATAAACATGGAAATATCCTCACTGCTATCTCTATGAACATTGATATATCTACACCGCTATCTCTATAAACATGGAAATATCTACACCGCCATCTCTATAAACATGGAAATATCTACACCGTCATCTGTATAAACATGGAAATATCTACACCGCTATCGGTAAAAACATGGAAATATCTACACCGCGATCTGTATAATCATGGAAATATCTACACTGCGATCTGTATAAACATGGAAATATCTAAACCGCTATCTGTGTAAACATGGAAGTATCTACACAGCTATCTCTATAAACATGGAAATATCTACACCGCCATCTATATAAACATGGAAATACATACAAAGTCATCTGTATAAACATGGAAATATCTACAAAGCCGTCTGTATAAACATGGAAATATCTACACAGCCATCTGTATAAACCTGGAAATATCTGCACTGTCATCTATATAAACATGGAAATATCTACAGAGAACTCTGTATAAACATGGAAATATCGGCACAGCCATCTGTATAAACATGGAAATATCTACAACGCTATCTGTATAAACATGGAACTATGTACACCGCTATGTGTATTAACGTGGAAATATCTCCATTGCTATCTGTATAAACATGGACAAATCTCCACCGCAATATGTATAAACATGAAAATATCTACACTTCTATCTCTATAAACATGGAAATATCTACACTGCCATCTGTACAAACATGGAAATATCTTCACAGTCATCTGTAGAAACATGGAAATATCTACACAGTCATCTGTAGAAACATGGAAATATCTACACCGCTATCTCTATAAACATGGAAATAACTACACCGCTATCTCTATAAACATGGAAATATCTACACCGCTATCTCCATCAACATGGAAATATACACACCGCCATCTCTTTAAACATGGAGGTATCTACAACGCCATCTACATAAACAAGAAAATATCTACACTGCCATCTACATAAACATGGAAATATCTACACCGCCATCTCTATAAACATGGAAATATCTACACTGCCATTTGTAGAAGGATGGAAATATCTACACCGCCATCTGTATAAACGTGGAAATATCTACACCGCTGTCTGTATAAACATGGAAATATCTACACCGCAATCTGTATAAACATGGAAATATCTACACCACTCTCTGCATGAATATGAAATATCTAAAACGCTATCTCTATAAAAGTGGAAATATCTACACTGCTATCTGTATAAACATGGAAATATCCTCACTGCTATCTCTATGCACATTGATATATCTACACCGCTATCTCTATAAACATGGAAATATCTACACCGCCATCTCTATGCACATTGATATATCTACACCGCTATCTCTATAAACATGGAAATATCTACACCACCATCTCTATAAACATGGAAATATCTACACCGTCATCTGTATAAACATGGAAATATCTACACCGCGATCTGTATAAACATGGAAATATCTAAACCGCTATCTGTGTAAACATGGAAATATCTACACAGCTATCTCTATAAACATGGAAATATCTACACCGCCATCTGTATAAACATGGAAATACCTACAAAGTCATCTGTATAAACATGGAAATATCTACACAGCCTTCTGTATAAACATGGAAATATCTACACAGCCATCTGTATAAACTTGGAAATAACTGCACTGTCATCTATATAAACATGGAAATATCTACAGAGAACCCTGCATAAACATGGAAATATCGGCACAGCCATCTGTATAAACATGGAAATATCTACAATGCTATCTGTATAAGCATGGAAATATCTACACCGCTATGTGTATTAACGTGGAAATATCTCCATTGCTATCTGTATAAACATGGACAAATCTCCACCGCAATATGTATAAACATGAAAAGAGCTACACTTCTATCTCTATAAACATGGAAATATCTACACTGCCATCTGTACAAACATGGAAATATCTACACAGTCATCTGTAGAAACATGGAAATATCTACACCGCTATCTCTATAAACATGGAAATAACTACACCGCTATCTCTATAAACATGGAAATATCTACACCGCTATCTCCATCAACATGGAAATATACACACCGCCATTTCTTTAAACATGGAGGTATCTACAATGCCATCTACATAAACAAGAAAATATCTACACTGCCATCTCCATAAACATGGAAATATCTACACCGCCGTCTCTATAAACATGGAAATATCTACACTGCCATTTGTAGAAAGATGGAAATATCTACACCGCCATCTGTATAAACGTGGAAATATCTACACCGCTATCTGTATAAACATGGAAATATCTACACCGCAATCTGTATAAACATGGAAATATCTACACCGCTCTCTGTATAAATATGAAATATCTAAACCGCTATCTCTATAAAAGTGGAAACATCTACACTGCTATCTGTATAAACATGGAAATATGCTCACTGCTATCTCTATGAACATTGATATATCTACACCGCTATCTCTATAAACATGGAAATATCTACACCGCCATCTCTATAAACATGGAAATATCTACACCGTCATCTGTATAAACATGGAAATATCTACACCGCTATCGGTATAAACATGGAAATATCTACACCGCGATCTGTATAAACATGGAAATATCTACACCGCGATCTGTATAAACATGGAAATTTCTAAACCGCTATCTGTGTAAACATGGAAATATCTACACAGCTATCTCTATAAACATGGAAATATCTACACCGCCATCTGTATAAACATGGAAATACATACAAAGTCATCTGTATAAACATGGAAATATCTACACAGCCGTCTGTATAAACATGGAAATATCTACACAGCCATCTGTATAAACCTGGAAATATCTGCACTGTCATCTATATAAACATGGAAATATTTACAGAGAACTCTGTATAAACATGGAAATATCGGCACAGCCATCTGTATAAACATGGAAATATCTACAACGCTGTCTGTATAAACATGGAACTATCTACTCCGCTATGTGTATTAACGTGGAAATATCTCCATTGCTATCTGTATAAACATGGACAAATCTCCACCGCAATATGTATAAACATGACAATATGTACACTTCTATCTCTATAAACATGGAAATATCTACACTGCCATCTGTACAAACATGGAAATATCTTCACAGTCATCTGTAGAAACATGGAAATATCTACACAGTCATCTGTAGAAACATGGAAATATCTACACCGCTATCTCTATAAACATGGAAATAACTACACCGCTATCTCTATAAACATGGAAATATCTACACCGCTATCTCCATCAACATGGAAATATACACACCACCATCTCTTTAAACATGGAGGTATCTACAACGCCATCTACATAAACAAGAAAATATCTACACTGCCATCTACATAAACATGGAAATATCTACACCGCCGTCTCTATAAACATGGAAATATCTACACTGCCATTTGTAGAAAGATGGAAATATCTACACCGCCATCTGTATAAACGTGGAAATATCTACACCGCTGTCTGTATAAACATGGAAATATCTACACCGCAATCTGTAAAAACATGGAAATATCTACACCGCTCTCTGTATGAATATGAAATATCTAAAACGCTATCTCTATAAAAGTGGAAATACCTACACTGCTATCTGTATAAACATGGAAATATCCTCACTGCTATCTCTATGCACATTGATATATATACACCGCTATCTCTATAAACATGGAAATATCTACACTGCCATCTCTATGCACATTGATATATCTACACCGCTATCTCTATAAACATGGAAACATCTACACCGCCATCTCTATAAACATGGAAATATCTACACCGTCATCTGTATAAACATGGAAATATCTACACCGCTATCTGTATAAACATGGAAATATCTACACCGCGATCTGTATAAACATGGAAATATCTACACCGCGATCTGTATAAACATGAAAATATCTAAACCGCTATCTGTGTAAACATGGAAATATCTACACAGCGATCTCTATAAACATGGAAATATCTATACCGCCATCTGTATAAACATGGAAATACCTACAAAGTCATCTGTATAAACATGGAAATATCTACACAGCCGTCTGTATAAACATGGAAATATCTACACAGCCATCTGTATAAACCTGGAAATATCTGCACTCTCATCTATATAAACATGGAAATATCTACACCGCCATCTCTATAAACATGGAAATATCTACACCGTCATCTGTATAAACATGGAAATATCTACACCGCAATCGGTATAAACTAGGAAATATCTACACCGCGATCTGTATAATCATGGAAATATCTACACCGCGATCTGTATAAACATGGAAATATCTAAACCGCTATCTGTGTAAACATGGAAGTATCTACACAGCTATCTCTATAAACATGGAAATAGCTACACCGCCATCTGTATAAACATGGAAATACCTACAAAGTCATCTGGATAAACATGGAAATATCTACAAAGCCGTCTGTATAAACATGGAAATATCTACACAGCCATCTGTATAAACCTGGAAATATCTGCACTGTCATCTATATAAACATGGAAATATCTACAGAGAACTCTGTATAAACATGGAAATATCGGCACAGCCATCTGTATAAACATGGAAATATCTACAACGCTATCTGTATAAACATGGAACTATCTACACCGCTATGTGTATTAACGTGGAAATATCTCCATTGCTATCTGTATAAACATGGACAAATCTCCACCGCAATATGTATAAACATGAAAATATCTACACTTCTATCTCTATAAACATGGAAATATCTACACTGCCATCTGTACAAACATGGAAATATCTTCACAGTCATCTGTAGAAACATGGAAGTATCTACACAGTCATCTGTAGAAACATGGAAATATCTACACCGCTATCTCTATAAACATGGAAATAACTACACCGCTATCTCTATAAACATGGAAATATCTACACCGCTATCTCCATCAACATGGAAATATACACACCGCCATCTCTTTAAACATGGAGGTATCTACAACGCCATCTACATAAACAAGAAAATATCTACACTGCCATCTACATAAACATGGAAATATCTACACCGCCGTCTCTATAAACATGGGAATATCTACACTGCCATTTGTAGAAAGATGGAAATATCTACACCGCCATCTGTATAAACGTGGAAATATCTACACCGCTGTCTGTATAAACATGGAAATATCTACACCGCAATCTGTATAAACATGGAAATATCTACACCACTCTCTGTATGAATATGAAATATCTAAAACGCTATCTCTATAAAAGTGGAAATATCTACACTGCTATCTGTATAAACATGGAAATATCCTCACTGCTATCTCTATGCACATTGATATATCTACACCGCTATCTCTATAAACATGGAAATATCTACACCGCCATCTCTATGCACATTGATATATCTACACCGCTATCTCTATAAACATGGAAATATCTACACCGCCATCTCTATAAACATGGAAATATCTACACCGTCATCTGTATAAACATGGAAATATCTACACCGCGATCTGTATAAACATGGAAATATCTAAACCGCTATCTGTGTAAACATGGAAATATCTACACAGCTATCTCTATAAACATGGAAATATCTACACCGCCATCTGTATAAACATGGAAATACCTACAAAGTCATCTGTATAAACATGGAAATATCTACACAGCCTTCTGTATAAACATGGAAATATCTACACAGCCATCTGTATAAACTTGGAAATATCTGCACTGTCATCTATATAAACATGGAAATATCTACAGAGAACCCTGCATAAACATGGAAATATCGGCACAGCCATCTGTATAAACATGGAAATATCTACAATGCTATCGGTATAAGCATGGAAATATCTACACCGCTATGTGTATTAACGTGGAAATATCTCCATTGCTATCTGTATAAACATGGACAAATCTCCACCGCAATATGTATAAACATGAAAAGAGCTACACTTCTATCTCTATAAACATGGAAATATCTACACTGCCATCTGTACAAACATGGAAATATCTACACAGTCATCTGTAGAAACATGGAAATATCTACACCGCTATCTCTATAAACATGGAAATAACTACACCGCTATCTCTATAAACATGGAAATATCTACACCGCTATCTCCATCAACATGGAAATATACACACCGCCATTTCTTTAAACATGGAGGTATCTACAATGCCATCTACATAAACAAGAAAATATCTACACTGCCATCTCCATAAACATGGAAATATCTACACCGCCGTCTCTATAAACATGGAAATATCTACACTGCCATTTGTAGAAAGATGGAAATATCTACACCGCCATCTGTATAAACGTGGAAATATCTACACCGCTATCTGTATAAACATGGAAATATCTACACCGCAATCTGTATAAACATGGAAATATCTACACCGCTCTCTGTATAAATATGAAATATCTAAACCGCTATCTCTATAAAAGTGGAAACATCTACACTGCTATCTGTATAAACATGGAAATATGCTCACTGCTATCTCTATGAACATTGATATATCTACACCGCTATCTCTATAAACATGGAAATATCTACACCGCCATCTCTATAAACATGGAAATATCTACACCGTCATCTGTATAAACATGGAAATATCTACACCGCTATCGGTATAAACATGGAAATATCTACACCGCGATCTGTATAAACATGGAAATATCTACACCGCGATCTGTATAAACATGGAAATTTCTAAACCGCTATCTGTGTAAACATGGAAATATCTACACAGCTATCTCTATAAACATGGAAATATCTACACCGCCATCTGTATAAACATGGAAATACATACAAAGTCATCTGTATAAACATGGAAATATCTACACAGCCGTCTGTATAAACATGGAAATATCTACACAGCCATCTGTATAAACCTGGAAATATCTGCACTGTCATCTATATAAACATGGAAATATTTACAGAGAACTCTGTATAAACATGGAAATATCGGCACAGCCATCTGTATAAACATGGAAATATCTACAACGCTGTCTGTATAAACATGGAACTATCTACTCCGCTATGTGTATTAACGTGGAAATATCTCCATTGCTATCTGTATAAACATGGACAAATCTCCACCGCAATATGTATAAACATGACAATATGTACACTTCTATCTCTATAAACATGGAAATATCTACACTGCCATCTGTACAAACATGGAAATATCTTCACAGTCATCTGTAGAAACATGGAAATATCTACACAGTCATCTGTAGAAACATGGAAATATCTACACCGCTATCTCTATAAACATGGAAATAACTACACCGCTATCTCTATAAACATGGAAATATCTACACCGCTATCTCCATCAACATGGAAATATACACACCACCATCTCTTTAAACATGGAGGTATCTACAACGCCATCTACATAAACAAGAAAATATCTACACTGCCATCTACATAAACATGGAAATATCTACACCGCCGTCTCTATAAACATGGAAATATCTACACTGCCATTTGTAGAAAGATGGAAATATCTACACCGCCATCTGTATAAACGTGGAAATATCTACACCGCTGTCTGTATAAACATGGAAATATCTACACCGCAATCTGTAAAAACATGGAAATATCTACACCGCTCTCTGTATGAATATGAAATATCTAAAACGCTATCTCTATAAAAGTGGAAATACCTACACTGCTATCTGTATAAACATGGAAATATCCTCACTGCTATCTCTATGCACATTGATATATATACACCGCTATCTCTATAAACATGGAAATATCTACACTGCCATCTCTATGCACATTGATATATCTACACCGCTATCTCTATAAACATGGAAACATCTACACCGCCATCTCTATAAACATGGAAATATCTACACCGTCATCTGTATAAACATGGAAATATCTACACCGCTATCTGTATAAACATGGAAATATCTACACCGCGATCTGTATAAACATGGAAATATCTACACCGCGATCTGTATAAACATGAAAATATCTAAACCGCTATCTGTGTAAACATGGAAATATCTACACAGCGATCTCTATAAACATGGAAATATCTATACCGCCATCTGTATAAACATGGAAATACCTACAAAGTCATCTGTATAAACATGGAAATATCTACACAGCCGTCTGTATAAACATGGAAATATCTACACAGCCATCTGTATAAACCTGGAAATATCTGCACTCTCATCTATATAAACATGGAAATATCTACACCGCCATCTCTATAAACATGGAAATATCTACACCGTCATCTGTATAAACATGGAAATATCTACACCGCAATCGGTATAAACTAGGAAATATCTACACCGCGATCTGTATAATCATGGAAATATCTACACCGCGATCTGTATAAACATGGAAATATCTAAACCGCTATCTGTGTAAACATGGAAGTATCTACACAGCTATCTCTATAAACATGGAAATAGCTACACCGCCATCTGTATAAACATGGAAATACCTACAAAGTCATCTGGATAAACATGGAAATATCTACAAAGCCGTCTGTATAAACATGGAAATATCTACACAGCCATCTGTATAAACCTGGAAATATCTGCACTGTCATCTATATAAACATGGAAATATCTACAGAGAACTCTGTATAAACATGGAAATATCGGCACAGCCATCTGTATAAACATGGAAATATCTACAACGCTATCTGTATAAACATGGAACTATCTACACCGCTATGTGTATTAACGTGGAAATATCTCCATTGCTATCTGTATAAACATGGACAAATCTCCACCGCAATATGTATAAACATGAAAATATCTACACTTCTATCTCTATAAACATGGAAATATCTACACTGCCATCTGTACAAACATGGAAATATCTTCACAGTCATCTGTAGAAACATGGAAGTATCTACACAGTCATCTGTAGAAACATGGAAATATCTACACCGCTATCTCTATAAACATGGAAATAACTACACCGCTATCTCTATAAACATGGAAATATCTACACCGCTATCTCCATCAACATGGAAATATACACACCGCCATCTCTTTAAACATGGAGGTATCTACAACGCCATCTACATAAACAAGAAAATATCTACACTGCCATCTACATAAACATGGAAATATCTACACCGCCGTCTCTATAAACATGGGAATATCTACACTGCCATTTGTAGAAAGATGGAAATATCTACACCGCCATCTGTATAAACGTGGAAATATCTACACCGCTGTCTGTATAAACATGGAAATATCTACACCGCAATCTGTATAAACATGGAAATATCTACACCACTCTCTGTATGAATATGAAATATCTAAAACGCTATCTCTATAAAAGTGGAAATATCTACACTGCTATCTGTATAAACATGGAAATATCCTCACTGCTATCTCTATGCACATTGATATATCTACACCGCTATCTCTATAAACATGGAAATATCTACACCGCCATCTCTATGCACATTGATATATCTACACCGCTATCTCTATAAACATGGAAATATCTACACCGCCATCTCTATAAACATGGAAATATCTACACCGTCATCTGTATAAACATGGAAATATCTACACCGCGATCTGTATAAACATGGAAATATCTAAACCGCTATCTGTGTAAACATGGAAATATCTACACAGCTATCTCTATAAACATGGAAATATCTACACCGCCATCTGTATAAACATGGAAATACCTACAAAGTCATCTGTATAAACATGGAAATATCTACACAGCCTTCTGTATAAACATGGAAATATCTACACAGCCATCTGTATAAACTTGGAAATATCTGCACTGTCATCTATATAAACATGGAAATATCTACAGAGAACCCTGCATAAACATGGAAATATCGGCACAGCCATCTGTATAAACATGGAAATATCTACAATGCTATCGGTATAAGCATGGAAATATCTACACCGCTATGTGTATTAACGTGGAAATATCTCCATTGCTATCTGTATAAACATGGACAAATCTCCACCGCAATATGTATAAACATGAAAAGAGCTACACTTCTATCTCTATAAACATGGAAATATCTACACTGCCATCTGTACAAACATGGAAATATCTACACAGTCATCTGTAGAAACATGGAAATATCTACACCGCTATCTCTATAAACATGGAAATAACTACACCGCTATCTCTATAAACATGGAAATATCTACACCGCTATCTCCATCAACATGGAAATATACACACCGCCATTTCTTTAAACATGGAGGTATCTACAATGCCATCTACATAAACAAGAAAATATCTACACTGCCATCTCCATAAACATGGAAATATCTACACCGCCGTCTCTATAAACATGGAAATATCTACACTGCCATTTGTAGAAAGATGGAAATATCTACACCGCCATCTGTATAAACGTGGAAATATCTACACCGCTATCTGTATAAACATGGAAATATCTACACCGCAATCTGTATAAACATGGAAATATCTACACCGCTCTCTGTATAAATATGAAATATCTAAACCGCTATCTCTATAAAAGTGGAAACATCTACACTGCTATCTGTATAAACATGGAAATATGCTCACTGCTATCTCTATGAACATTGATATATCTACACCGCTATCTCTATAAACATGGAAATATCTACACCGCCATCTCTATAAACATGGAAATATCTACACCGTCATCTGTATAAACATGGAAATATCTACACCGCTATCGGTATAAACATGGAAATATCTACACCGCGATCTGTATAAACATGGAAATATCTACACCGCGATCTGTATAAACATGGAAATTTCTAAACCGCTATCTGTGTAAACATGGAAATATCTACACAGCTATCTCTATAAACATGGAAATATCTACACCGCCATCTGTATAAACATGGAAATACATACAAAGTCATCTGTATAAACATGGAAATATCTACACAGCCGTCTGTATAAACATGGAAATATCTACACAGCCATCTGTATAAACCTGGAAATATCTGCACTGTCATCTATATAAACATGGAAATATTTACAGAGAACTCTGTATAAACATGGAAATATCGGCACAGCCATCTGTATAAACATGGAAATATCTACAACGCTGTCTGTATAAACATGGAACTATCTACTCCGCTATGTGTATTAACGTGGAAATATCTCCATTGCTATCTGTATAAACATGGACAAATCTCCACCGCAATATGTATAAACATGACAATATGTACACTTCTATCTCTATAAACATGGAAATATCTACACTGCCATCTGTACAAACATGGAAATATCTTCACAGTCATCTGTAGAAACATGGAAATATCTACACAGTCATCTGTAGAAACATGGAAATATCTACACCGCTATCTCTATAAACATGGAAATAACTACACCGCTATCTCTATAAACATGGAAATATCTACACCGCTATCTCCATCAACATGGAAATATACACACCACCATCTCTTTAAACATGGAGGTATCTACAACGCCATCTACATAAACAAGAAAATATCTACACTGCCATCTACATAAACATGGAAATATCTACACCGCCGTCTCTATAAACATGGAAATATCTACACTGCCATTTGTAGAAAGATGGAAATATCTACACCGCCATCTGTATAAACGTGGAAATATCTACACCGCTGTCTGTATAAACATGGAAATATCTACACCGCAATCTGTAAAAACATGGAAATATCTACACCGCTCTCTGTATGAATATGAAATATCTAAAACGCTATCTCTATAAAAGTGGAAATACCTACACTGCTATCTGTATAAACATGGAAATATCCTCACTGCTATCTCTATGCACATTGATATATATACACCGCTATCTCTATAAACATGGAAATATCTACACTGCCATCTCTATGCACATTGATATATCTACACCGCTATCTCTATAAACATGGAAACATCTACACCGCCATCTCTATAAACATGGAAATATCTACACCGTCATCTGTATAAACATGGAAATATCTACACCGCTATCTGTATAAACATGGAAATATCTACACCGCGATCTGTATAAACATGGAAATATCTACACCGCGATCTGTATAAACATGAAAATATCTAAACCGCTATCTGTGTAAACATGGAAATATCTACACAGCGATCTCTATAAACATGGAAATATCTATACCGCCATCTGTATAAACATGGAAATACCTACAAAGTCATCTGTATAAACATGGAAATATCTACACAGCCGTCTGTATAAACATGGAAATATCTACACAGCCATCTGTATAAACCTGGAAATATCTGCACTCTCACCTATATAAACATGGAAATATCTACACCGCCATCTCTATAAACATGGAAATATCTACACCGTCATCTGTATAAACATGGAAATATCTACACCGCAATCGGTATAAACTAGGAAATATCTACACCGCGATCTGTATAATCATGGAAATATCTACACCGCGATCTGTATAAACATGGAAATATCTAAACCGCTATCTGTGTAAACATGGAAGTATCTACACAGCTATCTCTATAAACATGGAAATAGCTACACCGCCATCTGTATAAACATGGAAATACCTACAAAGTCATCTGGATAAACATGGAAATATCTACAAAGCCGTCTGTATAAACATGGAAATATCTACACAGCCATCTGTATAAACCTGGAAATATCTGCACTGTCATCTATATAAACATGGAAATATCTACAGAGAACTCTGTATAAACATGGAAATATCGGCACAGCCATCTGTATAAACATGGAAATATCTACAACGCTATCTGTATAAACATGGAACTATCTACACCGCTATGTGTATTAACGTGGAAATATCTCCATTGCTATCTGTATAAACATGGACAAATCTCCACCGCAATATGTATAAACATGAAAATATCTACACTTCTATCTCTATAAACATGGAAATATCTACACTGCCATCTGTACAAACATGGAAATATCTTCACAGTCATCTGTAGAAACATGGAAGTATCTACACAGTCATCTGTAGAAACATGGAAATATCTACACCGCTATCTCTATAAACATGGAAATAACTACACCGCTATCTCTATAAACATGGAAATATCTACACCGCTATCTCCATCAACATGGAAATATACACACCGCCATCTCTTTAAACATGGAGGTATCTACAACGCCATCTACATAAACAAGAAAATATCTACACTGCCATCTACATAAACATGGAAATATCTACACCGCCGTCTCTATAAACATGGGAATATCTACACTGCCATTTGTAGAAAGATGGAAATATCTACACCGCCATCTGTATAAACGTGGAAATATCTACACCGCTGTCTGTATAAACATGGAAATATCTACACCGCAATCTGTATAAACATGGAAATATCTACACCACTCTCTGTATGAATATGAAATATCTAAAACGCTATCTCTATAAAAGTGGAAATATCTACACTGCTATCTGTATAAACATGGAAATATCCTCACTGCTATCTCTATGCACATTGATATATCTACACCGCTATCTCTATAAACATGGAAATATCTACACCGCCATCTCTATGCACATTGATATATCTACACCGCTATCTCTATAAACATGGAAATATCTACACCGCCATCTCTATAAACATGGAAATATCTACACCGTCATCTGTATAAACATGGAAATATCTACACCGCGATCTGTATAAACATGGAAATATCTAAACCGCTATCTGTGTAAACATGGAAATATCTACACAGCTATCTCTATAAACATGGAAATATCTACACCGCCATCTGTATAAACATGGAAATACCTACAAAGTCATCTGTATAAACATGGAAATACCTACACAGCCTTCTGTATAAACATGGAAATATCTACACAGCCATCTGTATAAACTTGGAAATATCTGCACTGTCATCTATATAAACATGGAAATATCTACAGAGAACCCTGCATAAACATGGAAATATCGGCACAGCCATCTGTATAAACATGGAAATATCTACAATGCTATCTGTATAAGCATGGAAATATCTACACCGCTATGTGTATTAACGTGGAAATATCTCCATTGCTATCTGTATAAACATGGACAAATCTCCACCGCAATATGTATAAACATGAAAAGAGCTACACTTCTATCTCTATAAACATGGAAATATCTACACTGCCATCTGTACAAACATGGAAATATCTACACAGTCATCTGTAGAAACATGGAAATATCTACACCGCTATCTCTATAAACATGGAAATAACTACACCGCTATCTCTATAAACATGGAAATATCTACACCGCTATCTCCATCAACATGGAAATATACACACCGCCATTTCTTTAAACATGGAGGTATCTACAATGCCATCTACATAAACAAGAAAATATCTACACTGCCATCTCCATAAACATGGAAATATCTACACCGCCGTCTCTATAAACATGGAAATATCTACACTGCCATTTGTAGAAAGATGGAAATATCTACACCGCCATCTGTATAAACGTGGAAATATCTACACCGCTATCTGTATAAACATGGAAATATCTACACCGCAATCTGTATAATCATGGAAATATCTACACCGCTCTCTGTATAAATATGAAATATCTAAACCGCTATCTCTATAAAAGTGGAAACATCTACACTGCTATCTGTATAAACATGGAAATATGCTCACTGCTATCTCTATGAACATTGATATATCTACACCGCTATCTCTATAAACATGGAAATATCAACACCGCCATCTCTATAAACATGGAAATATCTACACCGTCATCTGTATAAACATGGAAATATCTACACCGCTATCGGTATAAACATGGAAATATCTACACCGCGATCTGTATAAACATGGAAATATCTACACCGCGATCTGTATAAACATGGAAATTTCTAAACCGCTATCTGTGTAAACATGGAAATATCTACACAGCTATCTCTATAAACATGGAAGTATCTACACCGCCATCTGTATAAACATGGAAATACATACAAAGTCATCTGTATAAACATGGAAATAACTACACAGCCGTCTGTATAAACATGGAAATATCTACACAGCCATCTGTATAAACCTGGAAATATCTGCACTGTCATCTATATAAACATGGAAATATCTACAGAGAACTCTGTATAAACATGGAAATATCGGCACAGCCATCTGTATAAACATGGAAATATCTACAACGCTATCTGTATAAACATGGAACTATCTACACCGCTATGTGTATTAACGTGGAAATATCTCCATTGCTATCTGTATAAACATGGACAAATCTCCACCGCAATATGTATAAACATGAAAATATCTACACTTCTATCTCTATAAACATGGAAATATCTACACTGCCATCTGTACAAACATGGAAATATCTTCACAGTCATCTGTAGAAACATGGAAATATCTACACAGTCATCTGTAGAAACATGGAAATATCTACACCGCTATCTCTATAAACATGGAAATAACAACACCGCTATCTCTATAAACATGGAAATATCTACACCGCTATCTCCATCAACATGGAAATATACACACCGCCATCTCTTTAAACATGGAGGTATCTACAACGCCATCTACATAAACAAGAAAATATCTACACTGCCATCTACATAAACATGGAAATATCTACACCGCCGTCTCTATAAACATGGAAATATCTACACTGCCATTTGTAGAAAGATGGAAACATCTACACCGCCATCTGTATAAACGTGGAAATATCTATACCGCTGTCTGTATAAACATGGAAATATCTACACCGCAATCTGTATAAACATGGAAATATCTACACCACTCTCTGTATGAATATGAAATATCTAAAACGCTATCTCTATAAAAGTGGAAATATCTACACTGCTATCTGTATAAACATGGAAATATCCTCACTGCTATCTCTATGCACATTGATATATCTACACCGCTATCTCTATAAACATGGAAATATCTACACCGCCATCTCTATGCACATTGATATATCTACACCGCTATCTCTATAAACATGAAAATATCTACACCACCATCTCTATAAACATGGAAATATCTACACCGTCATCTGTATAAACATGGAAATATCTACACCGCGATCTGTATAAACATGGAAATATCTAAACCGCTATCTGTGTAAACATGGAAATATCTACTCAGCTATCTCTATAAACATGGAAATATCTACACCGCCATCTGTATAAACATGGAAATACCTACAAAGTCATCTGTATAAACATGGAAATATCTACACAGCCTTCTGTATAAACATGGAAATATCTACACAGCCATCTGTATAAACTTGGAAATATCTGCACTGTCATCTATATAAACATGGAAATATCTACAGAGAACCCTGCATAAACATGGAAATATCGGCAGAGCCATCTGTATAAACATGGAAATATCTACAATGCTATCTGTATAAGCATGGAAATATCTACACCGCTATGTGTATTAACGTGGAAATATCTCCATTGCTATCTGTATAAACATGGACAAATCTCCACCGCAATATGTATAAACATGAAAAGAGCTACACTTCTATCTCTATAAACATGGAAATATCTACACTGCCATCTCTACAAACATGGAAATATCTACACAGTCATCTGTAGAAACATGGAAATATCTACACCGCTATCTCTATAAACATGGAAATAACTACACCGCTATCTCTATAAACATGGAAATATCTACACCGCTATCTCCATCAACATGGAAATATACACACCGCCATTTCTTTAAACATGGAGGTATCTACAATGCCATCTACATAAACAAGAAAATATCTACACTGCCATCTCCATAAACATGGAAATATCTACACCGCCGTCTCTATAAACATGGAAATACCTACACTGCCATTTGTAGAAAGATGGAAATATCTACACCGCCATCTGTATAAACGTGGAAATATCTACACCGCTATCTGTATAAACATGGAAATATCTACACCGCAATCTGTATAAACATGAAAATATCTACACCGCTCTCTGTATAAATATGAAATATCTAAACCGCTATCTCTATAAAAGTGGAAATATCTACACTGCTATCTGTATAAACATGGAAATATCCTCACTGCTATCTCTATGAACATTGATATATCTACACAGCTATCTCTATAAACATGGAAATATCTACACCGCCATCTCTATAAACATGGAAATATCTACACCGTCATCTGTATAAACATGGAAATATCTACACCGCTATCGGTATAAACATGGAAATATGTACACCGCGATCTGTATAAACATGGAAATATCTACACCGCGATCTGTATAAACATGGAAATTTCTAAACCGCTATCTGTGTAAACATGGAAATATCTACACAGCTATCTCTATAAACATGGAAATATCTACACCGCCATCTGTATAAACATGGAAATACAAAGTCATCTGTATAAACATGGAAATATCTACACAGCCGTCTGTATAAACATGGAAATATCTACACAGCCATCTGTATAAACCTGGAAATATCTGCACTGTCATCTATATAAACATGGAAATATCTACAGAGAACTCTGTATAAACATGGAAATATCGGCACAGCCATCTGTATAAACATGGAAATAGCTACAACGCTATCTGTATAAACATGGAACTATCTACACCGCTATGTGTATTAACGTGGAAATATCTCCATTGCTATCTGCATAAACATGGACAAATCTCCACCGCAATATGTATAAACATGACAATATCTACACTTCTATCTCTATAAACATGGAAATATCTACACTGCCATCTGTACAAACATGGAAATATCTTCACAGTCATCTGTAGAAACATGGAAATATCTACACAGTCATCTGTAGAAACATGGAAATATCTACACCGCTATCTCTATAAACATGGAAATAACTACACCGCTATCTCTATAAACATGGAAATATCTACACCGCTATCTCCATCAACATGGAAATATACACACCACCATCTCTTTAAACATGGAGGTATCTACAACGCCATCTACATAAACAAGAAAATATCTACACTGCCATCTACATAAACATGGAAATATCTACACCGCCGTCTCTATAAACATGGAAATATCTACACTGCCATTTGTAGAAAGATGGAAATATCTACACCGCCATCTGTATAAACGTGGAAATATCTACACCGCTGTCTGTATAAACATGGAAATATCTACACCGCAATCTGTATAAACATGGAAATATCTACACCGCACTCTGTATGAATATGAAATATCTAAAACGCTATCTCTATAAAAGTGGAAATATCTACACTGCTATCTGTATAAACATGGAAATATCCTCACTGCTATCTCTATGCACATTGATATATATACACCGCTATCTCTATAAACATGGAAATATCTACCCGCCATCTCTATGCACATTGATATATCTACACCGCTATCTCTATAAACATGGAAATATCTACACCGCCATCTCTATAAACATGGAAATATCTACACCGTCATCTGTATAAACATGGAAATATCTACACCGCTATCTGTATAAACATGGAAATATCTACACAGTCATCTGTAGAAACATGGAAATATCTACACCGCTATCTCTATAAACATGGAAATAACTACACCGCTATCTCTATAAACATGGAAATATCTACACCGCTATCTCCATCACCATGGAAATATACACACCGCCATTTCTTTAAACATGGAGGTATCTACAATGCCATCTACATAAACAAGAAAATATCTACACTGCCATCTCCATAAACATGGAAATATCTACACCGCCGTCTCTATAAACATGGAAATATCTACACCGCCATCTGTATAAACGTGGAAATATCTACACCGCTATCTGTAAAAACATGGAAATATCTACACCGCAATCTGTATAAACATGGAAATATCTACACCGCAATCTGTATAAACATGGAAATATCTACACCGCTCTCTGTATAAATATGAAATATCTAAACCGCTATCTCTATAAAAGTGGAAATATCTACACTGCTATCTGTATAAACATGGAAATATCCTCACTGCTATCTCTATGAACATTGATATATCTACACCGCTATCTCTATAAACATGGAAATATCTACACCGCCATCTCTATAAACATGGAAATATCTACACCGTCATCTGTATAAACATGGAAATATCTACACCGCTATCGGTATAAACATGGAAATATGTACACCGCGATCTGTATAAACATGGAAATATCTACACCGCGATCTGTATAAACATGGAAATTTCTAAACCGCTATCTGTGTAAACATGGAAATATCTACACAGCTATCTCTACAAACATGGAAATATCTACACCGCCATCTGTATAAACATGGAAATACATACAAAGTCATCTGTATAAACATGGAAATATCTACACAGCCGTCTGTATAAACATGGAAATATCTACACAGCCATCTGTATAAACCTGGAAATATCTGCACTGTCATCTATATAAACATGGAAATATCTACAGAGAACTCTGTATAAACATGGAAATATCGGCACAGCCATCTGTATAAACATGGAAATATCTACAACGCTGTCTGTATAAACATGGAACTATCTACTCCGCTATGTGTATTAACGTGGAAATATCTCCATTGCTATATGTATAAACGTGGACAAATCTCCACCGCAATATGTATAAACATGACAATATCTACACTTCTATCTCTATAAACATGGAAATATCTACACTGCCATCTGTACAAACATGGAAATATATTCACAGTCATCTGTAGAAACATGGAAATATCTACACAGTCATCTGTAGAAACATGGAAATATCTACACCGCTATCTCTATAAACATGGAAATAACTACACCGCTATCTCTATAAACATGGAAATATCTACACCGCTATCTCCATCAACATGGAAATATACACACCACCATCTCTTTAAACATGGAGGTATCTACAACGCCATCTACATAAACAAGAAAATATCTACACTGCCATCTACATAAACATGGAAATATCTACACCGCCGTCTCTATAAACATGGAAATATCTACACTGCCATTTGTAGAAAGATGGAAATATCTACACCGCCATCTGTATAAACGTGGAAATATCTACACCGCTGTCTGTATAAACATGGAAATATCTACACCGCAATCTGTAAAAACATGGAAATATCTACACCGCTCTCTGTATGAATATGAAATATCTAAAACGCTATCTCTATAAAAGTGGAAATACCTACACTGCTATCTGTATAAACATGGAAATATCCTCACTGCTATCTCTATGCACATTGATATATATACACCGCTATCTCTTTAAACATGGAAATATCTACACTGCCATCTCTATGCACATTGATATATCTACACCGCTATCTCTATAAACATGGAAACATCTACACCGCTATCTCTATAAACATGGAAATATCTACACCGTCATCTGTATAAACATGGAAATATCTACACCGCTATCTGTATAAACATGGAAATATCTACACCGCGATCTGTATAAACATGGAAATATCTACACCGCGATCTGTATAAACATGAAAATATCTAAACCGCTATCTGTGTAAACATGGAAATATCTACACAGCGATCTCTATAAACATGGAAATATCTATACCGCCATCTGTATAAACATGGAAATACCTACAAAGTCATCTGTATAAACATGGAAATATCTACACAGCCGTCTGTATAAACATGGAAATATCTACACAGCCATCTGTATAAACCTGGAAATATCTGCACTCTCATCTATATAAACATGGAAATATCTACACTGCCATCTCTATAAACATGGAAATATCTACACCGTCATCTGTATAAACATGGAAATATCTACACCGCTATCGGTATAAACATGGAAATATCGACACCGCGATCTGTATAAACATGGAAATATCTACACCGCTATCTGTATAAACATGGAAATATCTACACCGCAATCTGTATAAACATGGAAATATCTACACCGCTCTCTGTATAAATATGAAATATCTAAACCGCTATCTCTATAAAAGTGGAAATATCTACACTGCTCTCTGTATAAACATGGAAATATCCTCACTGCTATCTCTATGCACATTGATATATATACACCGCTATCTCTATAAACATGGAAATATCTACACCGCCATCTCTATGCACATTGATATATCTACACCGCTATCTCTATAAACATGGAAATATCTACACCGTCATCTGTATAAACATGGAAATATCTACACCGCTATCTGTATAAACATGGAAATATCTACACCGCGATCTGTATAAACATGGAAATATCTACACCGCGATCTGTAGAAACATGAAAATATCTAAACCGCTATCTGTGTAAACATGGAAATATCTACACAGCGATGTCTATAAACATGGAAATATCTACACCGCCATCTGTATAAACATGGAAATACCTAAAAAGTCATCTGTATAATCATGGAAATATCTACACAGCCGTCTGTATAAACATGGAAATATCTACACAGCCATCTGTATAAGCCTGGAAATATCTGCACTGTCACCTATATAAACATGGAAATATCTACACCGCCATCTCTATAAACATGGAAATATCGGCACAGCCATCTGTATAAACATGGAAATATCTACAACGCTATCTGTATAAACATGGAAATATCTACACCGCTATGTGTATTAACGTGGAAATATCTCCATTGCTATCTGTATAAACATGGACAAATCTCCACCGCAATATGTATAAACATGAAAATAGCTACACTTTTATCTCTATAAACATGGAAATATCTACACTGCCATCTGTACAAACATGGAAATATCTACACAGTCATCTGTAGAAACATGGAAATATCTACACCGCCATCTCTATAAACATGGAAATATCTACACCGTCATCTGTATAAACATGGAAATATCTACACCGCTATCGGTATAAACATGGAAATATCTACACCGCGATCTGTATAATCATGGAAATATCTACACCGCGATCTGTATAAACATGGAAATATCTAAACCGCTATCTGTGTAAACATGGAAGTATCTACACAGCTATCTCTATAAACATGGAAATATCTACACCGCCATCTGTATAACCATGGAAATACATACAAAGTCATCTGTATAAACATGGAAATATCTACACAGCCGTCTGTATAAACATGGAAATATCTACACAGCCATCTGTATAAACCTGGAAATATCTGCGCTGTCATCTATATAAACATGGAAATATCTACAGAGAACTCTGTATAAACATGGAAATATCGGCACAGCCATCTGTATAAACATGGCAATGCCTACAACGCTATCTGTATAAACATGGAACTATCTACACCGCTATGTGTATTAACGTGGAAATATCTCCATTGGTATCTGTATAAACATGGACAAATCTCCACCGCAATATGTATAAACATGACAATATCTACACTTCTATCTCTATAAACATGGAAATATCTACACTGCCATCTGTAAAAACATGGAAATATCTTCACAGTCATCTGTAGAAACATGGAAATATCTACACAGTCATCTGTAGAAACATGGAAATATCTACACCGCCATCTCTATAAACATGGAAATAACTACACCGCTATCTCTATAAACATGGAAATATCTACACCGCTATCTCCATCAACATGGAAATATACACACCACCATCTCTTTAAACATGGAGGTATCTACAACGCCATCTACATAAACAAGAAAATATCTACACTGTCATCTACATAAACATGGAAATATCTACACCGCCGTCTCTATAAACATGGAAATATCTACACTGCCGTTTGTAGAAAGATGGAAATATCTACACCGCCATCTGTATAAACGTGGAAATATCTACACCGCTGTCTGTATACACATGGAAATATCTACACCGCAATTTGTATAAACATGGAAATATCTACACCGCTCTCTGTATGAATATGAAATATCTAAAACGCTATCTCTATAAAAGTGGAAATATCTACAGTGCTATCTGTATAAACATGGAAATATCCTCACTGCTATCTCTATGCACATTGATATATATACACCGCTATCTCTATAAACATGGAAATACCTACACCGCCATCTCTATGCACATTGATATATCTACACCGCTATCTCTATAAACATGGAAATATCTACACCGCCATCTCTATAAACATGGAAATATCTACACCGTCATCTGTATAAACATGGAAATATCTACACCGCTATCTGTATAAACATGGAAATATCTACACCGCGATCTGTATAAACATGGAAATATCTACACCGCGATCTGTATAAACATGAAAATATCTAAACCGCTATCTGTGTAAACATGGAAATATCTACACAGCGATCTCTATAAACATGGAAATATCTATACCGCCATCTGTATAAACATGGAAATACCTACAAAGTCATCTGTATAAACATGGAAATATCTACACAGCCGTCTGTATAAACATGGAAATATCTACACAGCCATCTGTATAAACCTGGAAATATCTGCACTCTCATCTATATAAACATGGAAATATCTACACCGCCATCTCTATAGACATGGAAATATCTACACTGCCATTTGTAGAAAGATGGAAATATCTACACCGCCATCTGTATAAACGTGGAAATATCTACACCGCTATCTGTATAAACATGGAAATATCTACACCGCAATCTGTATAAACATGGAAATATCTACACCGCTCTCTGTATAAATATGAAATATCTACACCGCTATCTCTATAAAAGTGGAAATATCTACACTGCTATCTGTATAAACATGGAAATATCCTCACTGCTATCTCTATGAACATTGATATATCTACACCGCTATCTCTATAAACATGGAAATATCTACACCGCCATCTCTATAAACATGGAAATATCTACACCGTCATCTGTATAAACATGGAAATATCTACACCGCTATCGGTATAAACATGGAAATATGTACACCGCGATCTGTATAAACATGGAAATATCTACACCGTGATCTGTATAAACATGGAAATTTCTAAACCGCTATCTGTGTAAACATGGAAATATCTACACAGCTATCTCTATAAACATGGAAATATCTACACCGCCATCTGTATAAACATGGAAATACATACAAAGTCATCTGTATAAACATGGAAATATCTACACAGCCGTCTGTATAAACATGGAAATATCTACACAGCCATCTGTATAAACCTGGAAATATCTGCACTGTCATCTATATAAACATGGAAATATCTACAGAGAACTCTGTATAAACATGGAAATATCGGCACAGCCATCTGTATAAACATGGAAATATCTACAACGCTGTCTGTATAAACATGGAACTATCTACACCGCTATGTGTATTAACGTGGAAATATCTCCATTGCTATCTGTATAAACATGGACAAATCTCCACCGCAATATGTATAAACATGACAATATCTACACTTCTATCTCTATAAACATGGAAATATCTACACTGAAATCTGTACAAACATGGAAATATCTTCACAGTCATCTGTAGAAACATGGAAATATCTACACAGTCATCTGTAGAAACATGGAAATATCTACACCGCTATCTCTATAAACATGGAAATAACTACACCGCTATCTCTATAAACATGGAAATATCTACACCGCTATCTCCATCAACATGGAAATATACACACCACCATCTCTTTAAACATGGAGGTATCTATAACGCCATCTACATAAACAAGAAAATATCTACACTGCCATCTACATAAACATGGAAATATCTACACCGACGTCTCTATAAACATGGAAATATCTACACTGCCATTTGTAGAAAGATGGAAATATCTACACCGCCATCTGTATAAACGTGGAAATATCTACACCGCTGTCTGTATAAACATGGAAATATCTACACCGCAATCTGTAAAAACATGGAAATATCTACACCGCTCTCTGTATGAATATGAAATATCTAAAACCCTATCTCTATAAAAGTGGAAATATCTACACTGCTATCTGTATAAACATGGAAATATCCTCACTGCTATCTCTATGCACATTGATATATATACACCGCTGTCTCTATAAACATGGAAATATCTACACCGCCATCTCTATGCACATTGATATATCTACACCGCTATCTCTATAAACATGGAAACATCTACACGGCCATCTCTATAAACATGGAAATATCTACACCGTCATCTGTATAAACATGGAAATATCTACACCGCTATCTGTATAAACATGGAAATATCTACACCGCGATCTGTATAAACATGGAAATATCTACACCGCGATCTGTATAAACATGAAAATATCTAAACCGCTATCTGTGTAAACATGGAAATATCTACACAGCGATGTCTATAAACATGGAAATATCTACACCGCCATCCGTATAAACATGGAAATACCTAAAAAGTCATCTGTATAATCATGGAAATATCTACACAGCCGTCTGTATAAACATGGAAATATCTACACAGCCATCTGTATAAGCCTGGAAATATCTGCACTGTCACCTATATAAACATGGAAATATCTACACCACCATCTCTATAAACATGGAAATATCGGCACAGCCATCTGTATAAACATGGAAATATCTACAACGCTATCTGTATAAACATGGAAATATCTACACCGCTATGTGTATTAACGTGGAAATATCTCCATTGCTATCTGTATAAACATGGACAAATCTCCACCGCAATATGTATAAACATGAAAATAGCTACACTTCTATCTCTATAAACATGGAAATATCTACACTGCCATCTGTACAAACATGGAAATATCTACACAGTCATCTGTAGAAACATGGAAATATCTACACCGCCATCTCTATAAACATGGAAATATCTACACCGTCATCTGTATAAACATGGAAATATCTACACCGCTATCGGTATAAACATGGAAATATCTACACCGCGATCTGTATAATCATGGAAATATCTACACCGCGATCTGTATAAACATGGAAATATCTAAACCGCTATCTGTGTAAACATGGAAGTATCTACACAGCTATCTCTATAAACATGGAAATATCTACACCGCCATCTGTATAACCATGGAAATACATACAAAGTCATCTGTATAAACATGGAAATATCTACACAGCCGTCTGTATAAACATGGAAATATCTACACAGCCATCTGTATAAACCTGGAAATATCTGCGCTGTCATCTATATAAACATGGAAATATCTACAGAGAACTCTGTATAAACATGGAAATATCGGCACAGCCATCTGTATAAACATGGAAATATCTACAACGCTATCTGTATAAACATGGAACTATCTACACCGCTATGTGTATTAACGTGGAAATATCTCCATTGCTATCTGTATAAACATGGACAAATCTCCACCGCAATATGTATAAACATGACAATATCTACACTTCTATCTCTATAAACATGGAAATATCTACACTGCCATCTGTAAAAACATGGAAATATCTTCACAGTCATCTGTAGAAACATGGAAATATCTACACAGTCATCTGTAGAAACATGGAAATATCTACACCGCTATCTCTATAAACATGGAAATAACTACACCGCTATCTCTATAAACATGGAAATATCTACACCGCTATCTCCATCAACATGGAAATATACACACCGCCATCTCTTTAAACATGGAGGTATCTACAACGCCATCTACATAAACAAGAAAATATCTACACTGCCATCTACATAAACATGGAAATATCTACACCGCCGTCTCTATAAACATGGAAATATCTACACTGCCATTTGTAGAAAGATGGAAATATCTACACCGCCATCTGTATAAACGTGGAAATATCTACACCGCTGTCTGTATACACATGGAAATATCTACACCGCAATTTGTATAAACATGGAAATATCTACACCGCTCTCTGTATGAATATGAAATATCTAAAACGCTATCTCTATAAAAGTGGAAATATCTACAGTGCTATCTGTATAAACATGGAAATATCCTCACTGCTATCTCTATGCACATTGATATATATACACCGCTATCTCTATAAACATGGAAATATCTACACCGCCATCTCTATGCACATTGATATATCTACACCGCTATCTCTATAAACATGGAAATATCTACACCGCCATCTCTATAAACATGGAAATATCTACACCGTCATCTGTATAAACATGGAAATATCTACACCGCTATCTGTATAAACATGGAAATATCTACACCGCGATCTGTATAAACATGGAAATATCTACACCGCGATCTGTATAAACATGAAAATATCTAAACCGCTATCTGTGTCAACATGGAAATATCTACACAGCGATGTCTATAAACATGGAAATATCTACACCGCCATCCGTATAAACATGGAAATACCTAAAAAGTCGTCTGTATAATCATGGAAATATCTACACAGCCGTCTGTATAAACATGGAAATATCTACACAGCCATCTGTATAAGCCTGGAAATATCTGCACTGTCACCTATATAAACATGGAAATATCTACACCGCCATCTCTATAAACATGGAAATATCTGCACAGCCATCTGTATAAACATGGAAATATCTACAACGCTATCTGTATAAACATGGAAATATCTACACCGCTATGTGTATTAACGTGGAAATATCTCCATTGCTATCTGTATAAACATGGACAAACCTCCACCGCAATATGTATAAACATGAAAATAGCTACACTTCTATCTCTATAAACATGGAAATATCTACACTGCCATCTGTACAAACATGGAAATATCTACACAGTCATCTGTATAAACATGGAAATATCTACACCGCAATAGGTATAAACTTGGAAATATCTACACCGCGATCTGTATAATCATGGAAATATCTACACCGCGATCTGTATAAACATGGAAATATCTAAACCGCTATCTGTGTAAACATGGAAGTATCTACACAGCTATCTCTATAAACATGGAAATAGCTACACCGCCATCTGTATAAACATGGAAATACCTACAAGGTCATCTGGATAAACATGGAAATAACTACAAAGCCGTCTGTATAAACATGGAAATATCTACACAGCCATCTGTATAAACCTGGAAATATCTGCACTGTCATCTATATAAACATGGAAATATCTACAGAGAACTCTGTATAAACATGGAAATATCGGCACAGCCATCTGTATAAACATGGAAATATCTACAACGCTATCTGTATAAACATGGAACTATCTACACCGCTATGTGTATTAACGTGGAAATATCTCCATTGCTATCTGTATAAACATGGACAAATCTCCACCGCAATATGTATAAACATGAAAATATCTACACTTCTATCTCTATAAACATGGAAATATCTACACTGCCATCTGTACAAACATGGAAATATCTTCACAGTCATCTGTAGAAACATGGAAGTATCTACACAGTCATCTGTAGAAACATGGAAATATCTACACCGCTATCTCTATAAACATGGAAATAACTACACCGCTATCTCTATAAACATGGAAATATCTACACCGCTATCTCCATCAACATGGAAATATACACACCGCCATCTCTTTAAACATGGAGGTATCTACAACGCCATCTACATAAACAAGAAAATATCTACACTGCCATCTACATAAACATGGAAATATCTACACCGCCGTCTCTATAAACATGGGAATATCTACACTGCCATTTGTAGAAAGATGGAAATATCTACACCGCCATCTGTATAAACGTGGAAATATCTACACCGCTGTCTGTATAAACATGGAAATATCTACACCGCAATCTGTATAAACATGGAAATATCTACACCACTCTCTGTATGAATATGAAATATCTAAAACGCTATCTCTATAAAAGTGGAAATATCTACACTGCTATCTGTATAAACATGGAAATATCCTCACTGCTATCTCTATGCACATTGATATATCTACACCGCTATCTCTATAAACATGGAAATATCTACACCGCCATCTCTATGCACATTGATATATCTACACGGCTATCTCTATAAACATGGAAATATCTACACCGCCATCTCTATAAACATGGAAATATCTACACCGTCATCTGTATAAACATGGAAATATCTACACCGCTATCGGTATAAACATGGAAATATCGACACCGCGATCTGTATAAACATGGAAATATCTACACCGCTATCTGTATAAACATGGAAATATCTACACTGCAATCTGTATAAACATGGAAATATCTACACCGCTCTCTGTATAAATATGAAATATCTAAACCGCTATCTCTATAAAAGTGGAAATATCTACACTGCTCTCTGTATAAACATGGAAATATCCTCACTGCTATCTCTATGCACATTGATATATATACACCGCTATCTCTATAAACATGGAAATATCTACACCGCCATCTCTATGCACATTGATATATCTACACCGCTATCTCTATAAACATGGAAATATCTACACCGTCATCTGTATAAACATGGAAATATCTACACCGCTATCTGTATAAACATGGACAAATCTCCACCGCAATATGTATAAACATGAAAATATCTACACTTCTATCTCTATAAACATGGAAATATCTACACTGCCATCTGTACAAACATGGAAATATCTTCACAGTCATCTGTAGAAACATGGAAATATCTACACAGTCATCTGTAGAAACATGGAAATATCTACACCGCTATCTCTATAAACATGGAAATAACTACACCGCTATCTCTATAAACATGGAAATATCTACACCGCTATCTCCATCAACATGGAAATATACACACCGCCATCTCTTTAAACATGGAGGTATCTACAGCGCCATCTACATAAACAAGAAAATATCTACACTGCCATCTACATAAACATGGAAATATCTACACCGCCGTCTCTATAAACATGGAAATATCTACACTGCCATTTGTAGAAAGATGGAAATATCTACACCGCCATCTGTATAAACGTGGAAATATCTACACCGCTGTCTGTATAAACATGGAAATATCTACACCGCAATCTGTATAAACATGGAAATATCTACACCACTCTCTGCATGAATATGAAATATCTAAAACGCTATCTCTATAAAAGTGGAAATATCTACACTGCTATCTGTATAAACATGGAAATATCCTCACTGCTATCTCTATGCACATTGATATATCTACACCGCTATCTCTATAAACATGGAAATATCTACACCGCCATCTCTATGCACATTGATATATCTACACCGCTATCTCTATAAACATGGAAATATCTACACCACCATCTCTATAAACATGGAAATATCTACACCGTCATCTGTATAAACATGGAAATATCTACACCGCGATCTGTATAAACATGGAAATATCTAAACCGCTATCTGTGTAAACATGGAAATATCTACACAGCTATCTCTATAAACATGGAAATATCTACACCGCCATCTGTATAAACATGGAAATACCTACAAAGTCATCTGTATAAACATGGAAATATCTACACAGCCTTCTGTATAAACATGGAAATATCTACACAGCCATCTGTATAAACTTGGAAATATCTGCACTGTCATCTATATAAACATGGAAATATCTACAGAGAACCCTGCATAAACATGGAAATATCGGCACAGCCATCTGTATAAACATGGAAATATCTACAATGCTATCTGTATAAGCATGGAAATATCTACACCGCTATGTGTATTAACGTGGAAATATCTCCATTGCTATCTGTATAAACATGGACAAATCTCCACCGCAATATGTATAAACATGAAAAGAGCTACACTTCTATCTCTATAAACATGGAAATATCTACACTGCCATCTGTACAAACATGGAAATATCTACACAGTCATCTGTAGAAACATGGAAATATCTACACCGCTATCTCTATAAACATGGAAATAACTACACCGCTATCTCTATAAACATGGAAATATCTACACCGCTATCTCCATCAACATGGAAATATACACACCGCCATTTCTTTAAACATGGAGGTATCTACAATGCCATCTACATAAACAAGAAAATATCTACACTGCCATCTCCATAAACATGGAAATATCTACACCGCCGTCTCTATAAACATGGAAATATCTACACTGCCATTTGTAGAAAGATGGAAATATCTACACCGCCATCTGTATAAACGTGGAAATATCTACACCGCTATCTGTATAAACATGGAAATATCTACACCGCAATCTGTATAAACATGGAAATATCTACACCGCTCTCTGTATAAATATGAAATATCTAAACCGCTATCTCTATAAAAGTGGAAACATCTACACTGCTATCTGTATAAACATGGAAATATGCTCACTGCTATCTCTATGAACATTGATATATCTACACCGCTATCTCTATAAACATGGAAATATCTACACCGCCATCTCTATAAACATGGAAATATCTACACCGTCATCTGTATAAACATGGAAATATCTACACCGCTATCGGTATAAACATGGAAATATCTACACCGCGATCTGTATAAACATGGAAATATCTACACCGCGATCTGTATAAACATGGAAATTTCTAAACCGCTATCTGTGTAAACATGGAAATATCTACACAGCTATCTCTATAAACATGGAAATATCTACACCGCCATCTGTATAAACATGGAAATACATACAAAGTCATCTGTATAAACATGGAAATATCTACACAGCCGTCTGTATAAACATGGAAATATCTACACAGCCATCTGTATAAACCTGGAAATATCTGCACTGTCATCTATATAAACATGGAAATATCTACAGAGAACTCTGTATAAACATGGAAATATCGGCACAGCCATCTGTATAAACATGGAAATATCTACAACGCTGTCTGTATAAACATGGAACTATCTACTCCGCTATGTGTATTAACGTGGAAATATCTCCATTGCTATCTGTATAAACATGGACAAATCTCCACCGCAATATGTATAAACATGACAATATGTACACTTCTATCTCTATAAACATGGAAATATCTACACTGCCATCTGTACAAACATGGAAATATCTTCACAGTCATCTGTAGAAACATGGAAATATCTACACAGTCATCTGTAGAAACATGGAAATATCTACACCGCTATCTCTATAAACATGGAAATAACTACACCGCTATCTCTATAAACATGGAAATATCTACACCGCTATCTCCATCAACATGGAAATATACACACCACCATCTCTTTAAACATGGAGGTATCTACAACGCCATCTACATAAACAAGAAAATATCTACACTGCCATCTACATAAACATGGAAATATCTACACCGCCGTCTCTATAAACATGGAAATATCTACACTGCCATTTGTAGAAAGATGGAAATATCTACACCGCCATCTGTATAAACGTGGAAATATCTACACCGCTGTCTGTATAAACATGGAAATATCTACACCGCAATCTGTAAAAACATGGAAATATCTACACCGCTCTCTGTATGAATATGAAATATCTAAAACGCTATCTCTATAAAAGTGGAAATACCTACACTGCTATCTGTATAAACATGGAAATATCCTCACTGCTATCTCTATGCACATTGATATATATACACCGCTATCTCTATAAACATGGAAATATCTACACTGCCATCTCTATGCACATTGATATATCTACACCGCTATCTCTATAAACATGGAAACATCTACACCGCCATCTCTATAAACATGGAAATATCTACACCGTCATCTGTATAAACATGGAAATATCTACACCGCTATCTGTATAAACATGGAAATATCTACACCGCGATCTGTATAAACATGGAAATATCTACACCGCGATCTGTATAAACATGAAAATATCTAAACCGCTATCTGTGTAAACATGGAAATATCTACACAGCGATCTCTATAAACATGGAAATATCTATACCGCCATCTGTATAAACATGGAAATACCTACAAAGTCATCTGTATAAACATGGAAATATCTACACAGCCGTCTGTATAAACATGGAAATATCTACACAGCTATCTGTATAAACCTGGAAATATCTGCACTCTCATCTATATAAACATGGAAATATCTACACCGCCATCTCTATAAACATGGAAATATCTACACCGTCATCTGTATAAACATGGAAATATCTACACCGCAATCGGTATAAACTTGGAAATATCTACACCGCGATCTGTATAATCATGGAAATATCTACACCGCGATCTGTATAAACATGGAAATATCTAAACCGCTATCTGTGTAAACATGGAAGTATCTACACAGCTATCTCTATAAACATGGAAATAGCTACACCGCCATCTGTATAAACATGGAAATACCTACAAAGTCATCTGGATAAACATGGAAATATCTACAAAGCCGTCTGTATAAACATGGAAATATCTACACAGCCATCTGTATAAACCTGGAAATATCTGCACTGTCATCTATATAAACATGGAAATATCTACAGAGAACTCTGTATAAACATGGAAATATCGGCACAGCCATCTGTATAAACATGGAAATATCTACAACGCTATCTGTATAAACATGGAACTATCTACACCGCTATGTGTATTAACGTGGAAATATCTCCATTGCTATCTGTATAAACATGGACAAATCTCCACCGCAATATGTATAAACATGAAAATATCTACACTTCTATCTCTATAAACATGGAAATATCTACACTGCCATCTGTACAAACATGGAAATATCTTCACAGTCATCTGTAGAAACATGGAAGTATCTACACAGTCATCTGTAGAAACATGGAAATATCTACACCGCTATCTCTATAAACATGGAAATAACTACACCGCTATCTCTATAAACATGGAAATATCTACACCGCTATCTCCATCAACATGGAAATATACACACCGCCATCTCTTTAAACATGGAGGTATCTACAACGCCATCTACATAAACAAGAAAATATCTACACTGCCATCTACATAAACATGGAAATATCTACACCGCCGTCTCTATAAACATGGGAATATCTACACTGCCATTTGTAGAAAGATGGAAATATCTACACCGCCATCTGTATAAACGTGGAAATATCTACACCGCTGTCTGTATAAACATGGAAATATCTACACCGCAATCTGTATAAACATGGAAATATCTACACCACTCTCTGTATGAATATGAAATATCTAAAACGCTATCTCTATAAAAGTGGAAATATCTACACTGCTATCTGTATAAACATGGAAATATCCTCACTGCTATCTCTATGCACATTGATATATCTACACCGCTATCTCTATAAACATGGAAATATCTACACCGCCATCTCTATGCACATTGATATATCTACACCGCTATCTCTATAAACATGGAAATATCTACACCGCCATCTCTATAAACATGGAAATATCTACACCGTCATCTGTATAAACATGGAAATATCTACACCGCGATCTGTATAAACATGGAAATATCTAAACCGCTATCTGTGTAAACATGAAAATATCTACACAGCCATCTCTATAAACATGGAAATATCTACACCGCCATCTGTATAAACATGGAAATACCTACAAAGTCATCTGTATAAACATGGAAATATCTACACAGCCTTCTGTATAAACATGGAAATATCTACACAGCCATCTGTATAAACTTGGAAATATCTGCACTGTCATCTATATAAACATGGAAATATCTACAGAGAACCCTGCATAAACATGGAAATATCGGCACAGCCATCTGTATAAACATGGAAATATCTACAATGCTATCTGTATAAGCATGGAAATATCTACACCGCTATGTGTATTAACGTGGAAATATCTCCATTGCTATCTGTATAAACATGGACAAATCTCCACCGCAATATGTATAAACATGAAAAGAGCTACACTTCTATCTCTATAAACATGGAAATATCTACACTGCCATCTGTACAAACATGGAAATATCTACACAGTCATCTGTAGAAACATGGAAATATCTACACCGCTATCTCTATAAACATGGAAATAACTACACCGCTATCTCTATAAACATGGAAATATCTACACCGCTATCTCCATCAACATGGAAATATACACACCGCCATTTCTTTAAACATGGAGGTATCTACAATGCCATCTACATAAACAAGAAAATATCTACACTGCCATCTCCATAAACATGGAAATATCTACACCGCCGTCTCTATAAACATGGAAATATCTACACTGCCATTTGTAGAAAGATGGAAATATCTACACCGCCATCTGTATAAACGTGGAAATATCTACACCGCTATCTGTATAAACATGGAAATATCTACACCGCAATCTGTATAATCATGGAAATATCTACACCGCTCTCTGTATAAATATGAAATATCTAAACCGCTATCTCTATAAAAGTGGAAACATCTACACTGCTATCTGTATAAACATGGAAATATGCTCACTGCTATCTCTATGAACATTGATATATCTACACCGCTATCTCTATAAACATGGAAATATCTACACCGCCATCTCTATAAACATGGAAATATCTACACCGTCATCTGTATAAACATGGAAATATCTACACCGCTATCGGTATAAACATGGAAATATCTACACCGCGATCTGTATAAACATGGAAATATCTACACCGCGATCTGTATAAACATGGAAATTTCTAAACCGCTATCTGTGTAAACATGGAAATATCTACACAGCTATCTCTATAAACATGGAAGTATCTACACCGCCATCTGTATAAACATGGAAATACATACAAAGTCATCTGTATAAACATGGAAATAACTACACAGCCGTCTGTATAAACATGGAAATATCTACACAGCCATCTGTATAAACCTGGAAATATCTGCACTGTCATCTATATAAACATGGAAATATCTACAGAGAACTCTGTATAAACATGGAAATATCGGCACAGCCATCTGTATAAACATGGAAATATCTACAACGCTATCTATATAAACATGGAACTATCTACACCGCTATGTGTATTAACGTGGAAATATCTCCATTGCTATCTGTATAAACATGGACAAATCTCCACCGCAATATGTATAAACATGAAAATATCTACACTTCTATCTCTATAAACATGGAAATATCTACACTGCCATCTGTACAAACATGGAAATATCTTCACAGTCATCTGTAGAAACATGGAAATATCTACACAGTCATCTGTAGAAACATGGAAATATCTACACCGCTATCTCTATAAACATGGAAATAACAACACCGCTATCTCTATAAACATGGAAATATCTACACCGCTATCTCCATCAACATGGAAATATACACACCGCCATCTCTTTAAACATGGAGGTATCTACAACGCCATCTACATAAACAAGAAAATATCTACACTGCCATCTACATAAACATGGAAATATCTACACCGCCGTCTCTATAAACATGGAAATATCTACACTGCCATTTGTAGAAAGATGGAAACATCTACACCGCCATCTGTATAAACGTGGAAATATCTATACCGCTGTCTGTATAAACATGGAAATATCTACACCGCAATCTGTATAAACATGGAAATATCTACACCACTCTCTGTATGAATATGAAATATCTAAAACGCTATCTCTATAAAAGTGGAAATATCTACACTGCTATCTGTATAAACATGGAAATATCCTCACTGCTATCTCTATGCACATTGATATATCTACACCGCTATCTCTATAAACATGGAAATATCTACACCGCCATCTCTATGCACATTGATATATCTACACCGCTATCTCTATAAACATGAAAATATCTACACCACCATCTCTATAAACATGGAAATATCTACACCGTCATCTGTATAAACATGGAAATATCTACACCGCGATCTGTATAAACATGGAAATATCTAAACCGCTATCTGTGTAAACATGGAAATATCTACTCAGCTATCTCTATAAACATGGAAATATCTACACCGCCATCTGTATAAACATGGAAATACCTACAAAGTCATCTGTATAAACATGGAAATATCTACACAGCCTTCTGTATAAACATGGAAATATCTACACAGCCATCTGTATAAACTTGGAAATATCTGCACTGTCATCTATATAAACATGGAAATATCTACAGAGAACCCTGCATAAACATGGAAATATCGGCAGAGCCATCTGTATAAACATGGAAATATCTACAATGCTATCTGTATAAGCATGGAAATATCTACACCGCTATGTGTATTAACGTGGAAATATCTCCATTGCTATCTGTATAAACATGGACAAATCTCCACCGCAATATGTATAAACATGAAAAGAGCTACACTTCTATCTCTATAAACATGGAAATATCTACACTGCCATCTGTACAAACATGGAAATATCTACACAGTCATCTGTAGAAACATGGAAATATCTACACCGCTATCTCTATAAACATGGAAATAACTACACCGCTATCTCTATAAACATGGAAATATCTACACCGCTATCTCCATCAACATGGAAATATACACACCGCCATTTCTTTAAACATGGAGGTATCTACAATGCCATCTACATAAACAAGAAAATATCTACACTGCCATCTCCATAAACATGGAAATATCTACACCGCCGTCTCTATAAACATGGAAATACCTACACTGCCATTTGTAGAAAGATGGAAATATCTACACCGCCATCTGTATAAACGTGGAAATATCTACACCGCTATCTGTATAAACATGGAAATATCTACACCGCAATCTGTATAAACATGAAAATATCTACACCGCTCTCTGTATAAATATGAAATATCTAAACCGCTATCTCTATAAAAGTGGAAATATCTACACTGCTATCTGTATAAACATGGAAATATCCTCACTGCTATCTCTATGAACATTGATATATCTACACCGCTATCTCTATAAACATGGAAATATCTACACCGCCATCTCTATAAACATGGAAATATCTACACCGTCATCTGTATAAACATGGAAATATCTACACCGCTATCGGTATAAACATGGAAATATGTACACCGCGATCTGTATAAACATGGAAATATCTACACCGCGATCTGTATAAACATGGAAATTTCTAAACCGCTATCTGTGTAAACATGGAAATATCTACACAGCTATCTCTATAAACATGGAAATATCTACACCGCCATCTGTATAAACATGGAAATACAAAGTCATCTGTATAAACATGGAAATATCTACACAGCCGTCTGTATAAACATGGAAATATCTACACAGCCATCTGTATAAACCTGGAAATATCTGCACTGTCATCTATATAAACATGGAAATATCTACAGAGAACTCTGTATAAACATGGAAATATCGGCACAGCCATCTGTATAAACATGGAAATAGCTACAACGCTATCTGTATAAACATGGAACTATCTACACCGCTATGTGTATTAACGTGGAAATATCTCCATTGCTATCTGCATAAACATGGACAAATCTCCACCGCAATATGTATAAACATGACAATATCTACACTTCTATCTCTATAAACATGGAAATATCTACACTGCCATCTGTACAAACATGGAAATATCTTCACAGTCATCTGTAGAAACATGGAAATATCTACACAGTCATCTGTAGAAACATGGAAATATCTACACCGCTATCTCTATAAACATGGAAATAACTACACCGCTATCTCTATAAACATGGAAATATCTACACCGCTATCTCCATCAACATGGAAATATACACACCACCATCTCTTTAAACATGGAGGTATCTACAACGCCATCTACATAAACAAGAAAATATCTACACTGCCATCTACATAAACATGGAAATATCTACACCGCCGTCTCTATAAACATGGAAATATCTACACTGCCATTTGTAGAAAGATGGAAATATCTACACCGCCATCTGTATAAACGTGGAAATATCTACACCGCTGTCTGTATAAACATGGAAATATCTACACCGCAATCTGTATAAACATGGAAATATCTACACCGCACTCTGTATGAATATGAAATATCTAAAACGCTATCTCTATAAAAGTGGAAATATCTACACTGCTATCTGTATAAACATGGAAATATCCTCACTGCTATCTCTATGCACATTGATATATATACACCGCTATCTCTATAAACATGGAAATATCTACCCGCCATCTCTATGCACATTGATATATCTACACCGCTATCTCTATAAACATGGAAACATCTACACCGCCATCTCTATAAACATGGAAATATCTACACCGTCATCTGTATAAACATGGAAATATCTACACCGCTATCTGTATAAACATGGAAATATCTACACAGTCATCTGTAGAAACATGGAAATATCTACACCGCTATCTCTATAAACATGGAAATAACTACACCGCTATCTCTATAAACATGGAAATATCTACACCGCTATCTCCATCACCATGGAAATATACACACCGCCATTTCTTTAAACATGGAGGTATCTACAATGCCATCTACATAAACAAGAAAATATCTACACTGCCATCTCCATAAACATGGAAATATCTACACCGCCGTCTCTATAAACATGGAAATATCTACACCGCCATCTGTATAAACGTGGAAATATCTACACCGCTATCTGTAAAAACATGGAAATATCTACACCGCAATCTGTATAAACATGGAAATATCTACACCGCAATCTGTATAAACATGGAAATATCTACACCGCTCTCTGTATAAATATGAAATATCTAAACCGCTATCTCTATAAAAGTGGAAATATCTACACTGCTATCTGTATAAACATGGAAATATCCTCACTGCTATCTCTATGAACATTGATATATCTACACCGCTATCTCTATAAACATGGAAATATCTACACCGCCATCTCTATAAACATGGAAATATCTACACCGTCATCTGTATAAACATGGAAATATCTACACCGCTATCGGTATAAACATGGAAATATGTACACCGCGATCTGTATAAACATGGAAATATCTACACCGCGATCTGTATAAACATGGAAATTTCTAAACCGCTATCTGTGTAAACATGGAAATATCTACACAGCTATCTCTATAAACATGGAAATATCTACACCGCCATCTGTATAAACATGGAAATACATACAAAGTCATCTGTATAAACATGGAAATATCTACACAGCCGTCTGTATAAACATGGAAATATCTACACAGCCATCTGTATAAACCTGGAAATATCTGCACTGTCATCTATATAAACATGGAAATATCTACAGAGAACTCTGTATAAACATGGAAATATCGGCACAGCCATCTGTATAAACATGGAAATATCTACAACGCTGTCTGTATAAACATGGAACTATCTACTCCGCTATGTGTATTAACGTGGAAATATCTCCATTGCTATATGTATAAACGTGGACAAATCTCCACCGCAATATGTATAAACATGACAATATCTACACTTCTATCTCTATAAACATGGAAATATCTACACTGCCATCTGTACAAACATGGAAATATATTCACAGTCATCTGTAGAAACATGGAAATATCTACACAGTCATCTGTAGAAACATGGAAATATCTACACCGCTATCTCTATAAACATGGAAATAACTACACCGCTATCTCTATAAACATGGAAATATCTACACCGCTATCTCCATCAACATGGAAATATACACACCACCATCTCTTTAAACATGGAGGTATCTACAACGCCATCTACATAAACAAGAAAATATCTACACTGCCATCTACATAAACATGGAAATATCTACACCGCCGTCTCTATAAACATGGAAATATCTACACTGCCATTTGTAGAAAGATGGAAATATCTACACCGCCGTCTGTATAAACGTGGAAATATCTACACCGCTGTCTGTATAAACATGGAAATATCTACACCGCAATCTGTAAAAACATGGAAATATCTACACCGCTCTCTGTATGAATATGAAATATCTAAAACGCTATCTCTATAAAAGTGGAAATACCTACACTGCTATCTGTATAAACATGGAAATATCCTCACTGCTATCTCTATGCACATTGATATATATACACCGCTATCTCTATAAACATGGAAATATCTACACTGCCATCTCTATGCACATTGATATATCTACACCGCTATCTCTATAAACATGGAAACATCTACACCGCTATCTCTATAAACATGGAAATATCTACACCGTCATCTGTATAAACATGGAAATATCTACACCGCTATCTGTATAAACATGGAAATATCTACACCGCGATCTGTATAAACATGGAAATATCTACACCGCGATCTGTATAAACATGAAAATATCTAAACCGCTATCTGTGTAAACATGGAAATATCTACACAGCGATCTCTATAAACATGGAAATATCTATACCGCCATCTGTATAAACATGGAAATACCTACAAAGTCATCTGTATAAACATGGAAATATCTACACAGCCGTCTGTATAAACATGGAAATATCTACACAGCCATCTGTATAAACCTGGAAATATCTGCACTCTCATCTATATAAACATGGAAATATCTACACTGCCATCTCTATAAACATGGAAATATCTACACCGTCATCTGTATAAACATGGAAATATCTACACCGCTATCGGTATAAACATGGAAATATCGACACCGCGATCTGTATAAACATGGAAATATCTACACCGCTATCTGTATAAACATGGAAATATCTACACCGCAATCTGTATAAACATGGAAATATCTACACCGCTCTCTGTATAAATATGAAATATCTAAACCGCTATCTCTATAAAAGTGGAAATATCTACACTGCTCTCTGTATAAACATGGAAATATCCTCACTGCTATCTCTATGCACATTGATATATATACACCGCTATCTCTATAAACATGGAAATATCTACACCGCCATCTCTATGCACATTGATATATCTACACCGCTATCTCTATAAACATGGAAATATCTACACCGTCATCTGTATAAACATGGAAATATCTACACCGCTATCTGTATAAACATGGAAATATCTACACCGCGATCTGTATAAACATGGAAATATCTACACCGCGATCTGTAGAAACATGAAAATATCTAAACCGCTATCTGTGTAAACATGGAAATATCTACACAGCGATGTCTATAAACATGGAAATATCTACACCGCCATCTGTATAAACATGGAAATACCTAAAAAGTCATCTGTATAATCATGGAAATATCTACACAGCCGTCTGTATAAACATGGAAATATCTACACAGCCATCTGTATAAGCCTGGAAATATCTGCACTGTCACCTATATAAACATGGAAATATCTACACCGCCATCTCTATAAACATGGAAATATCGGCACAGCCATCTGTATAAACATGGAAATATCTACAACGCTATCTGTATAAACATGGAAATATCTACACCGCTATGTGTATTAACGTGGAAATATCTCCATTGCTATCTGTATAAACATGGACAAATCTCCACCGCAATATGTATAAACATGAAAATAGCTACACTTTTATCTCTATAAACATGGAAATATCTACACTGCCATCTGTACAAACATGGAAATATCTACACAGTCATCTGTAGAAACATGGAAATATCTACACCGCCATCTCTATAAACATGGAAATATCTACACCGTCATCTGTATAAACATGGAAATATCTACACCGCTATCGGTATAAACATGGAAATATCTACACCGCGATCTGTATAATCATGGAAATATCTACACCGCGATCTGTATAAACATGGAAATATCTAAACCGCTATCTGTGTAAACATGGAAGTATCTACACAGCTATCTCTATAAACATGGAAATATCTACACCGCCATCTGTATAACCATGGAAATACATACAAAGTCATCTGTATAAACATGGAAATATCTACACAGCCGTCTGTATAAACATGGAAATATCTACACAGCCATCTGTATAAACCTGGAAATATCTGCGCTGTCATCTATATAAACATGGAAATATCTACAGAGAACTCTGTATAAACATGGAAATATCGGCACAGCCATCTGTATAAACATGGCAATGCCTACAACGCTATCTGTATAAACATGGAACTATCTACACCGCTATGTGTATTAACGTGGAAATATCTCCATTGGTATCTGTATAAACATGGACGAATCTCCACCGCAATATGTATAAACATGACAATATCTACACTTCTATCTCTATAAACATGGAAATATCTACACTGCCATCTGTAAAAACATGGAAATATCTTCACAGTCATCTGTAGAAACATGGAAATATCTACACAGTCATCTGTAGAAACATGGAAATATCTACACCGCCATCTCTATAAACATGGAAATAACTACACCGCTATCTCTATAAACATGGAAATATCTACACCGCTATCTCCATCAACATGGAAATATACACACCACCATCTCTTTAAACATGGAGGTATCTACAACGCCATCTACATAAACAAGAAAATATCTACACTGTCATCTACATAAACATGGAAATATCTACACCGCCGTCTCTATAAACATGGAAATATCTACACTGCCATTTGTAGAAAGATGGAAATATCTACACCGCCATCTGTATAAACGTGGAAATATCTACACCGCTGTCTGTATACACATGGAAATATCTACACCGCAATTTGTATAAACATGGAAATATCTACACCGCTCTCTGTATGAATATGAAATATCTAAAACGCTATCTCTATAAAAGTGGAAATATCTACAGTGCTATCTGTATAAACATGGAAATATCCTCACTGCTATCTCTATGCACATTGATATATATTCACCGCTATCTCTATAAACATGGAAATACCTACACCGCCATCTCTATGCACATTGATATATCTACACCGCTATCTCTATAAACATGGAAATATCTACACCGCCATCTCTATAAACATGGAAATATCTACACCGTCATCTGTATAAACATGGAAATATCTACACCGCTATCTGTATAAACATGGAAATATCTACACCGCGATCTGTATAAACATGGAAATATCTACACCGCGATCTGTATAAACATGAAAATATCTAAACCGCTATCTGTGTAAACATGGAAATATCTACACAGCGATCTCTATAAACATGGAAATATCTATACCACCATCTGTATAAACATGGAAATACCTACAAAGTCATCTGTATAAACATGGAAATATCTACACAGCCGTCTGTATAAACATGGAAATATCTACACAGCCATCTGTATAAACCTGGAAATATCTGCACTCTCATCTATATAAACATGGAAATATCTACACCGCCATCTCTATAGACATGGAAATATCTACACTGCCATTTGTAGAAAGATGGAAATATCTACACCGCCATCTGTATAAACGTGGAAATATCTACACCGCTATCTGTATAAACATGGAAATATCTACACCGCAATCTGTATAAACATGGAAATATCTACACCGCTCTCTGTATAAATATGAAATATCTACACCGCTATCTCTATAAAAGTGGAAATATCTACACTGCTATCTGTATAAACATGGAAATATCCTCACTGCTATCTCTATGAACATTGATATATCTACACCGCTATCTCTATAAACATGGAAATATCTACACCGCCATCTCTATAAACATGGAAATATCTACACCGTCATCTGTATAAACATGGAAATATCTACACCGCTATCGGTATAAACATGGAAATATGTACACCGCGATCTGTATAAACATGGAAATATCTACACCGTGATCTGTATAAACATGGAAATTTCTAAACCGCTATCTGTGTAAACATGGAAATATCTACACAGCTATCTCTATAAACATGGAAATATCTACACCGCCATCTGTATAAACATGGAAATACATACAAAGTCATCTGTATAAACATGGAAATATCTACACAGCCGTCTGTATAAACATGGAAATATCTACACAGCCATCTGTATAAACCTGGAAATATCTGCACTGTCATCTATATAAACATGGAAATATCTACAGAGAACTCTGTATAAACATGGAAATATCGGCACAGCCATCTGTATAAACATGGAAATATCTACAACGCTGTCTGTATAAACATGGAACTATCTACACCGCTATGTGTATTAACGTGGAAATATCTCCATTGCTATCTGTATAAACATGGACAAATCTCCACCGCAATATGTATAAACATGACAATATCTACACTTCTATCTCTATAAACATGGAAATATCTACACTGAAATCTGTACAAACATGGAAATATCTTCACAGTCATCTGTAGAAACATGGAAATATCTACACAGTCATCTGTAGAAACATGGAAATATCTACACCGCTATCTCTATAAACATGGAAATAACTACACCGCTATCTCTATAAACATGGAAATATCTACACCGCTATCTCCATCAACATGGAAATATACACACCACCATCTCTTTAAACATGGAGGTATCTACAACGCCATCTACATAAACAAGAAAATATCTACACTGCCATCTACATAAACATGGAAATATCTACACCGACGTCTCTATAAACATGGAAATATCTACACTGCCATTTGTAGAAAGATGGAAATATCTACACCGCCATCTGTATAAACGTGGAAATATCTACACCGCTGTCTGTATAAACATGGAAATATCTACACCGCAATCTGTAAAAACATGGAAATATCTACACCGCTCTCTGTATGAATATGAAATATCTAAAACGCTATCTCTATAAAAGTGGAAATATCTACACTGCTATCTGTATAAACATGGAAATATCCTCACTGCTATCTCTATGCACATTGATATATATACACCGCTGTCTCTATAAACATGGAAATATCTACACCGCCATCTCTATGCACATTGATATATCTACACCGCTATCTCTATAAACATGGAAACATCTACACGGCCATCTCTATAAACATGGAAATATCTACACCGTCATCTGTATAAACATGGAAATATCTACACCGCTATCTGTATAAACATGGAAATATCTACACCGCGATCTGTATAAACATGGAAATATCTACACCGCGATCTGTATAAACATGAAAATATCTAAACCGCTATCTGTGTAAACATGGAAATATCTACACAGCGATCTCTATAAACATGGAAATATCTATACCGCCATCTGTATAAACATGGAAATACCTACAAAGTCATCTGTATAAACATGGAAATATCTACACAGTCGTCTGTATAAACATGGAAATATCTACACAGCCATCTGTATAAACCTGGAAATATCTGCACTCTCATCTATATAAACATGGAAATATCTACACCGCCATCTCTATAAACATGGAAATATCTACACCGTCATCTGTATAAACATGGAAATATCTACACCGCTATCGGTATAAACTTGGAAATATCTACACCGCGATCTGTATAATCATGGAAATATCTACACCGTGATCTGTATAAACATGGAAATATCTAAACCGCTATGTGTGTAAACATGGAAGTATCTACGCAGCTATCTCTATAAACATGGAAATAGCTACACCGCCATCTGTATAAACATGGAAATACCTACAAAGTCATCTGTATAAACATGGAAATATCTACAAAGCCGTCTGTATAAACATGGAAATATCTACACAGCCATCTGTATAAACCTGGAAATATCTGCACTGTCATCTATATAAACATGGAAATATCTACAGAGAACTCTGTATACACATGGAAATATCGGCACAGCCATCTGTATAAACATGGAAATATCTACAACGCTATCTGTATAAACATGGAACTATCTACACCGCTATGTGTATTAACGTGGAAATATCTCCATTGCTATCTGTATAAACATGGACAAATCTCCACCGCAATATGTATAAACATGAAAATATCTACACTTCTATCTCTATAAACATGGAAATATCTACACTGCCATCTGTACAAACATGGAAATATCTTCACAGTCATCTGTAGAAACATGGAAGTATCTACACAGTCATCTGTAGAAACATGGAAATATCTACACCGCTATCTCTATAAACATGGAAATAACTACACCGCTATCTCTATAAACATGGAAATATCTACACCGCTATCTCCATCAACATGGAAATATACACACCGCCATCTCTTTAAACATGGAGGTATCTACAACGCCATCTACATAAACAAGAAAATATCTACACTGCCATCTACATAAACATGGAAATATCTACACCGCCGTCTCTATAAACATGGGAATATCTATACTGCCATTTGTAGAAAGATGGAAATATCTACACCGCCATCTGTATAAACGTGGAAATATCTACACCGCTGTCTGTATAAACATGGAAATATCTACACCGCAATCTGTATAAACATGGAAATATCTACACCACTCTCTGTATGAATATGAAATATCTAAAACGCTATCTCTATAAAAGTGGAAATATCTACACTGCTATCTGTATAAACATGGAAATATCCTCACTGCTATCTCTATGCACATTGATATATCTACACCGCTATCTCTATAAACATGGAAATATCTACACCGCCATCTCTATGCACATTGATATATCTACACCGCTATCTCTATAAACATGGAAATATCTACACCGCCATCTCTATAAACATGGAAATATCTACACCGTCATCTGTATAAACATGGAAATATCTACACCGCTATCGGTATAAACATGGAAATATCGACACCGCGATCTGTATAAACATGGAAATATCTACACCGCTATCTGTATAAACATGGAAATATCTACACCGCAATCTGTATAAACATGGAAATATCTACACCGCTGTCTGTATAAATATGAAATATCTAAACCGCTATCTCTATAAAAGTGGAAATATCTACACTGCTCTCTGTATAAACATGGAAATATCCTCACTGCTATCTCTATGCACATTGATATATATACACCGCTATCTCTATAAACATGGAAATATCTACACCGCCATCTCTATGCACATTGATATATCTACACCGCTATCTCTATAAACATGGAAATATCTACACCGCCATCTCTATAAACATGGAAATATCTACACCGTCATCTGTATAAACATGGAAATATCTACACCGCTATCTGTATAAACATGGAAATATCTACACCGCGATCTGTATAAACATGGAAATATCTACACCGCGATCTGTATAAACATGAAAATATCTAAACCGCTATCTGTGTAAACATGGAAATATCTACACAGCGATGTCTATAAACATGGAAATATCTACACCGCCATCCGTATAAACATGGAAGTACCTAAAAAGTCATCTGTATAATCATGGAAATATCTACACAGCCGTCTGTATAAACATGGAAATATCTACACAGCCATCTGTATAAGCCTGGAAATATCTGCACTGTCACCTATATAAACATGGAAATATCTACACCACCATCTCTATAAACATGGAAATATCGGCACAGCCATCTGTATAAACATGGAAATATCTACAACGCTATCTGTATAAACATGGAAATATCTACACCGCTATGTGTATTAACGTGGAAATATCTCCATTGCTATCTGTATAAACATGGACAAATCTCCACCGCAATATGTATAAACATGAAAATAGCTACACTTCTATCTCTATAAACATGGAAATATCTACACTGCCATCTGTACAAACATGGAAATATCTACACAGTCATCTGTAGAAACATGGAAATATCTACACCGCCATCTCTATAAACATGGAAATATCTACACCGTCATCTGTATAAACATGGAAATATCTACACCGCTATCGGTATAAACATGGAAATATCTACACCGCGATCTGTATAATCATGGAAATATCTACACCGCGATCTGTATAAACATGGAAATATCTAAACCGCTATCTGTGTAAACATGGAAGTATCTACACAGCTATCTCTATAAACATGGAAATATCTACACCGCCATCTGTATAACCATGGAAATACATACAAAGTCATCTGTATAAACATGGAAATATCTACACAGCCGTCTGTATAAACATGGAAATATCTACACAGCCATCTGTATAAACCTGGAAATATCTGCGCTGTCATCTATATAAACATGGAAATATCTACAGAGAACTCTGTATAAACATGGAAATATCGGCACAGCCATCTGTATAAACATGGAAATATCTACAACGCTATCTGTATAAACATGGAACTATCTACACCGCTATGTGTATTAACGTGGAAATATCTCCATTGCTATCTGTATAAACATGGACAAATCTCCACCGCAATATGTATAAACATGACAATATCTACACTTCTATCTCTATAAACATGGAAATATCTACACTGCCATCTGTAAAAACATGGAAATATCTTCACAGTCATCTGTAGAAACATGGAAATATCTACACAGTCATCTGTAGAAACATGGAAATATCTACACCGCTATCTCTATAAACATGGAAATAACTACACCGCTATCTCTATAAACATGGAAATATCTACACCGCTATCTCCATCAACATGGAAATATACACACCGCCATCTCTTTAAACATGGAGGTATCTACAACGCCATCTACATAAACAAGAAAATATCTACACTGCCATCTACATAAACATGGAAATATCTACACCGCCGTCTCTATAAACATGGAAATATCTACACTGCCATTTGTAGAAAGATGGAAATATCTACACCGCCATCTGTATAAACGTGGAAATATCTACACCGCTGTCTGTATACACATGGAAATATCTACACCGCAATTTGTATAAACATGGAAATATCTACACCGCTCTCTGTATGAATATGAAATATCTAAAACGCTATCTCTATAAAAGTGGAAATATCTACAGTGCTATCTGTATAAACATGGAAATATCCTCACTGCTATCTCTATGCACATTGATATATATACACCGCTATCTCTATAAACATGGAAATATCGACACCGCCATCTCTATGCACATTGATATATCTACACCGCTATCTCTATAAACATGGAAATATCTACACCGCCATCTCTATAAACATGGAAATATCTACACCGTCATCTGTATAAACATGGAAATATCTACACCGCTATCTGTATAAACATGGAAATATCTACACCGCGATCTGTATAAACATGGAAATATCTACACCGCGATCTGTATAAACATGAAAATATCTAAACCGCTATCTGTGTCAACATGGAAATATCTACACAGCGATGTCTATAAACATGGAAATATCTACACCGCCATCCGTATAAACATGGAAATACCTAAAAAGTCGTCTGTATAATCATGGAAATATCTACACAGCCGTCTGTATAAACATGGAAATATCTACACAGCCATCTGTATAAGCCTGGAAATATCTGCACTGTCACCTATATAAACATGGAAATATCTACACCGCCATCTCTATAAACATGGAAATATCTGCACAGCCATCTGTATAAACATGGAAATATCTACAACGCTATCTGTATAAACATGGAAATATCTACACCGCTATGTGTATTAACGTGGAAATATCTCCATTGCTATCTGTATAAACATGGACAAACCTCCACCGCAATATGTATAAACATGAAAATAGCTACACTTCTATCTCTATAAACATGGAAATATCTACACTGCCATCTGTACAAACATGGAAATATCTACACAGTCATCTGTAGAAACATGGAAATATCTACACCGCCATCTCTATAAACATGGAAATATCTACACCGTCATCTGTATAAACATGGAAATATCTACACCGCTATCGGTATAAACATGGAAATATCTACACCGCGATCTGTATAATCATGGAAATATCTACACCGCGATCTGTATAAACATGGAAATATCTAAACCGCTATCTGTGTAAACATGGAAGTATCTACACAGCTATCTCTATAAACATGGAAATATCTACACCGCCATCTGTATAACCATGGAAATACATACAAAGTCATCTGTATAAACATGGAAATATCTACACAGCCGTCTGTATAAACATGGAAATATCTACACAGCCATCTGTATAAACCTGGAAATATCTGCGCTGTCATCTATATAAACATGGAAATATCTACAGAGAACTCTGTATAAACATGGAAATATCGGCACAGCCATCTGTATAAACATGGCAATATCTACAACGCTATCTGTATAAACATGGAACTATCTACACCGCTATGTGTATTAACGTGGAAATATCTCCATTGGTATCTGTATAAACATGGACAAATCTCCACCGCAATATGTATAAACATGACAATATCTACACTTCTATCTCTATAAACATGGAAATATCTACACTGCCATCTGTAAAAACATGGAAATATCTTCACAGTCATCTGTAGAAACATGGAAATATCTACAAAGTCATCTGTAGAAACATGGAAATATCTACACCGCTATCTCTATAAACATGGAAATAACTACACCGCTATCTCTATAAACATGGAAATATCTACACCGCTATCTCCATCAACATGGAAATATACACACCGCCATCTCTTTAAACATGGAGGTATCTACAACGCCATCTACATAAACAAGAAAATATCTACACTGCCATCTACATAAACATGGAAATATCTACACCGCCGTCTCTATAAACATGGAAATATCTACACTGCCATTTGTAGAAAGATGGAAATATCTACACCGCCATCTGTATAAACGTGGAAATATCTACACCGCTGTCTGTATAAACATGGAAATATCTACACCGCAATTTGTAGAAACATGGAAATATCTACACCGCTCTCTGTATGAATATGAAATAGCTAAAACGCTATCTCTATAAAAGTGGAAATATCTACAGTGCTATCTGTATAAACATGGAAATATCCTCACTGCTATCTCTATGCACATTGATATATATACACCGCTATCTCTATAAACATGGAAATATCTACACCGCCATCTCTATGCACATTGATATATCTACACCGCTATCTCTATAAACATGGAAATATCTACACCGCCATCTCTATAAACATGGAAATACCTACACCGTCATCTGTATAAACATGGAAATATCTACACCGCTATCTGTGTAAGCATGGAAATATCTACACCGCGATCTGTATAAACATGGAAATATCTACACCGCGATCTGTATAAACATGAAAATATCTAAACCGCTATCTGTGTAAACATGGAAATATCTACACAGCGATCTCTATAAACATGGAAATATCTATACCGCCATCTGTATAAACATGGAAATACCTACAAAGTCATCTGTATAAACATGGAAATACCTACACAGCCGTCTGTATAAACATGGAAATATCTACACAGCCATCTGTATAAACCTGGAAATATCTGCACTCTCATCTATATAAACATGGAAATATCTACACCGCCATCTCTATAAACATGGAAATATCTACACCGTCATCTGTATAAACATGGAAATATCTGCACTGCTATCGGTATAAACATGGAAATATCTACACCGCGATCTGTATAAACATGGAAATATCTACACCGCGATCTGTATAAACATGGAAATATCTAAACCGCTATCTGTGTAAACATGGAAATATCAACACAGCTATCTCTATAAACATGGAAATATCTACACCGCCATCTGTATAAACATGGAAATACCTACAAAGTCATCTGTATAAACATGGAAATATCTACACAGCCGTCTGTAAAAACATGGAAATATCTACACAGCCATCTGTATAAACCAGGAAATATCTGCACTGTCATCTATATAAACATGGAAATATCTACAGAGAACTGTGTATGAACATGGAAATATCGGCACAGCCATCAGTATAAACCTGGAAATATCTGCACTGTCATCTATATAAACATGGAAATATCTACAGAGAACTCTGTATAAACATGGAAATATCGGCACAGCCATCTGTATAAACATGGAAATATCTACAACGCTATCTGTATAAACATGGAAATATCTACACAGCCATCTGTATAAACATGGAAATATCTACACAGCCATCTGTATAAACCTGGAAATATCTGCACTGTCATCTATATAAACATGGAAATATCTGCAGAGAACTCTCTATAAACATGGAAATATCGGCACAGCCATCTGTATAAACATGGAAATATCTACAAAGCTATCTGTATAAACATGGAAATATCTACACCGCTATGTGTATTAACGTGGAAATATCTCCATTGCTATCTGTATAAACATGGACAAATCTCCACCGCAATACGTATAAACATGAAAATAGCTACACTTCTATCTCTATAAACATGGAAATATCTACACAGTCATCTGTAGAAACATGGAAATATCTACACCGCTGTCTCTATAAACATGGAAATAACTACACCGCTATCTCTATAAACATGGAAATATCTACACCGCTATCTCCATCAACATGGAAATATACACACCACCATCTCTTTACACATGGAGGTATCTACAACGCCATCTACATAAACAAGAAAATATCTACACTGCCATCTACATAAACATGGAAATATCTACACCGCCGTCTCTATAAACATGGAAATATCTACACTGCCATTTGTAGAAAGATGGAAATATCTACACCGCCATCTGTATAAACGTGGAAATATCTACACCGCTGTCTGTATAAACATGGAAATATCTACACCGCAATCTGTATAAACATGGAAATATCTACACCGCTCTCTGTATGAATATGAAATATCTAAAACGCTATCTCTATAAAAGTGGAAATATCTACACTGCTATCTGTATAAACATGGAAATATCCTCACTGCTATCTCTATGCACATTGATATATATACACCGCTATCTCTATAAACATGGAAATATCTACACCGCCATCTCTACGCACATTGATATATCTACACCGCTATCTCTATAAACATGGAAATATCTACACCGCCATCTCTATAAACATGGAAATATCTACACCGTCATCTGTATAAACATGAAAATATCTACACCGCTATCTGTATAAACATGGAAATATCTACACCGCGATCTGTATAAACATGGAAATATCTACACCACGATCTGTATAAACATGAAAATATCTAAACCGCTATCTGTGTAAACATGGAAATATCTACACAGCGATCTCTATAAACATGGAAATATCTATACCGCCATCTGTATAAACATGGAAATACCTACAAAGTCATCTGTATAAACATGGAAATATCTACACAGCCGTCTGTATAAACATGGAAATATCTACACAGCCATCTGTATAAACCTGGAAATATCTGCACTCTCATCTATATAAACATGGAAATATCTACACAGTCATCTGTAGAAACATGGAAATATCTACACCGCTATCTCTATAAACATGGAAATAACTACACCGCTATCTCTATAAACATGGAAATATCTACACCGCTATATCCATCAACATGGAAATATACACACCGCCATCTCTTTAAACATGGAGGTATCTGCAACGCCATCTACATAAACAAGAAAATATCTACACTGCCATCTACATAAACATGGAAATATCTACACCGCCGTCTCTATAAACATGGAAATATCTACACTGCCATTTGTAGAAAGATGGAAATATCTACACCGCCATCTGTATAAACGTGGAAATATCTACACCGCTGTCTGTATAAACATGGAAATATCTACACTGCAATCTGTATAAACATGGAAATATCTACACCACTCTCTATATGAATATGAAATATCTAAAACGCTATCTCTATAAAAGTGGAAATATCTACACTGCTATCTGTATAAACATGGAAATATCCTCACTGCTATCTCTATGCACATTGATATATCTACACCGCTATCTCTATAAACATGGAAATATCTACACCGACATCTCTATGCACATTGATATATCTACACCGCTATCTCTATAAACATGGAAATATCTACACCGTCACCTGTATAAACATGGAAATATCTACACCGCTATCGGTATAAACATGGAAATATCGACACCGCGATCTGTATAAACATGGAAATATCTACACCGCTATCTGTATAAACATGGAAATATCTACCCCGCAATCTGTATAAACATGGAAATATCTACACCGCTCTCTGTATAAATATGAAATATCTAAACCGCTATCTCTATAAAAGTGGAAATATCTACACTGCTCTCTGTATAAACATGGAAATATCCTCACTGCTATCTCTATGCACATTGATATATCTACACCGCTATCTCTATAAACATGGAAATATCTACACCGCAATCTCTATAAACATGGAAATATCTACACCGTCATCTCTATAAACATGGAAATATCTACACCGCTATCGGTATAAACATGGAAATATCTACACCGCGATCTGTTAAAATATGGAAATATCTACATAGTCCTCTGTAGACACATGGAAATATCTACACCGCCATCTGTACAAACATGGAAATATCTCCACCGCTATCTGTATAAACATGGAAATATCTACACCGCTATCTGTATAAACATGGAAATATCTACACTGCTATCTGTATATTCATGGAAATATCTACACCGCCATCTGTATAAACATGGAAACATCTACACCGCTATCTGTATAAACATGGAAATATCTACACCACTATCTGTATAAATATGGAAATATCTACACCGCTATCTCTATAAACATGGAAATGTCTACACCGCTATCTGTTAAAACATGGAAATATCTACATGGCTATTTCTATAAATATGGAAATATCTACACTGCCATCTGTATAAAGATGGAAATATCTACACAGCCATCTGTATAAACATGGAAATATCTACATCGCTATCTGTATAAACATGGAAATGGCTAAACCGCTATCTGTATAAACATGGAAATATCTACCCCGCTATCTGTATAAACATGGAAATATCTACACCGCAATCTCTATAATCATGGAAATATCTACACCGCTATCTGCATAAACTTGGAAATATCTACCCCACCATCTCTATAAACATGGAAATATCTCCACCGCTATCTGTATAAACATGGAAATATCTCCACCGCTCTCTGTATAAACATGGAAATATCTACACCGCTATCTGTATAAACATTTAAATTTCTACACCGCTATGTTGGTTAACATGGAAATATCTACAACGCTATCTGTATAAACATGCAAATATCTACAGCGCTATCTGTATAAACATGGAAATATCTACACCGCTATCTTTATAAACATGGTAATATCTTCACCGCAATCACTATAAACATGGAAATACCTTCAACACTATCTGTATAAACATGTAAATATCTACACTGCTATCTTTATAAACATGGAAATATCTACACCGCAATCTCTATAAACATGGAAATACCTACAACACTATCTGTGTAAACAAGGAAATATTTTCACAGCTCTCTGTGTAAACATGGAAATAGGTACACCGCAATCTGTGTGAGGATGGAAATATCTACACCGCAATCTCTGCAAATATGGAAATATCTACACCTCTATCTCTGTAAACATGGAAATATCTACACCACAATCTGTATAAACATGGAAATATCTACACCACTATCTGTATAAACAAGGAAATATCTACTCCGATATCTGTATAAATAGGGAAATATCTATACCGCTATCTCTATAAACATGGAAATGTCTACACCGCCTTCTGTAAAAACATGAAAATATCTACACTGCCATCTGTATAAACATGGAAATATCTACACCGCTATCTCTGTAAACAAGGAAATATCTACACCGCTATCTCTATAAACATGGAAATGTATACACCGCCATGTCTATAAACATGGAAAAATCTACACTGCCATCTACATAAAAAAGGAAATATCTACACCGCCATCTCTATAAACGTGGAAATATCTACACCGTTATCTGTATAAACATGGAAATATCTACTACACTATCTGCGTAAACATGGAAATATCTACTCAGCTGTCTGTGTAAACATGAAAATATGTACACCGTTATCTGTGTGAAGGTGGAAATATCTACACGGCAATCTGTGCAAATATTCAAATATCTACTACTCTATCTCGGTAAACATGGAAATAGCTACACCGCTATCTGTATAAACATGGAAACATCTACACCGCTATCTGTATAAACAGGGAAATATCTACACCGCTATCTGTATAAATATGGAAATATCTACACCGCTATCTCTATAAACATGGAAATGTCTACACCGCTATCTGTTTAAACATGGAAATATCTACATGGCTATTTCAATAAATATGGAAATATCCACACTGCCATCTGTATAAACATGGAAATATCTACACAGCCATCTCTATAAACATGGAAATATCTACATCGCTATCTCTATAAACATGGAAATGGTAAACCGCTATCTGTATAAACATGGAAATATCTACCCCGCTATCTGCATAAACATGCACATATCTACAGCGCTATCTGTATAAACATGGAAATATCTCTACCGCTATCTGTATAAACATGGAAATATCTACACCACAATCTCTATAATCATGGAAATAACTACACCACTATCTGCATAAACTTGGAAATATCTACCCCACCATCTCTATAAACATGGAAATATCTCCACCGCTATCTGTATAAACATGGAAATATCTCCACCGCTCTCTGTATAAACATGGAAATATCTACACCGCTATCTGTATAAACATGGAAATATCTACACCGCTATCTTTGTAAACATGGAAATATCTACACCGCTATCTGTATAAACATGCAAATATCTACAGCGCTATCTGTATAAACATGGAAATATCTCCACCGCTATCTGTATAAACATGGAAATATCTACACCGCTATCTTTATAAACATGGTAATATCTTCACCGCAATCACTATAAACATGGAAATACCTTCAACACTATCTGTGTAAACATGGAAATATCTACACAGCTGTCTGTGTAAACATGGAAATATGTACAACGCAATCTGTGTGAGGATGGAAATATGTACACCGCAAACTGTGCAAATATGTAAATATCTACACCTCTATCTCTGTAAACATGGAAATATCTGCACCGAAATCTGTATAAACATGGAAATATCTACACCACTATCTCTATAAACATGGAAATATCTGTGCCGCTATCTGTATAAATATGGAAATATCTTCAACGCTATCTCTATAAACATGGAAATGACTTCACTGCTATCTGTATAAACATGGAAATATCTACGTGGCTATCTCAAAAAACATGGAAATATCTATACCGCCTTCTGCATAAACATGGAAATAACTATACTGCCATCTGTATAAACATGGAAATAACTACACTGCTATATCTATAAACATGGAAATATCTACACTGCCATCTGTATATACATGGAAATACCTACACAGTCATCTGCATAAACATGGAAATATCTACAACAATATCTGTATAAACGTGGAAATATCTACACTGCCATCTGTATAAACATGGAAATATCTTCAACGCTATCTGTATAAACATGGAAATAGCCACAACGCTATCTGCAAAAACATGGAAATATCTACACTGCCATCTGTATACACTTGGAAATATCTACACAGTCATCTGTATAAACATGGAAATACCTATGCCGTTATCTGTATAAACATGGAAATATCTACCACGATATCTCTATAAAGGTGGAAATATCTACACCGCAATCTGTGCAAACATGGAAATATCTACACATCTATCTCTGTAAATATGGAAATATCAACTCCGCTATCTATATAAACATGGAAATATCTACATCGCTGTGTGTGTGAACATGGAAATATCTACACCACGATCTGTATAAACATTGATATATCTACACCGCTATCTGTATAAACATGGAAACATCTACACCGCTATCTGTATAAACATGGAAATATCTACATCGCTATCTGTACAAATATGGAAATATCTACACCGCTGTCTCTATAAACATGGAAATGTCTACAACGCTATCTGTATAAACATGGAAATATCTACATGGCTATTTCTATAAATATGGAAATATCTCAACCGCCTTCTGTATAAACATGGAAATACGTACACAGTCATCTATATAAACATAGAAATATCCACACCACTAACTGTATAAACACGGAAATATCTTCACTGCCATCTGTATAAACATGGAAATATCTACACAGGTATCTCTATAAACATGGAAATATCTACATTGCTATCTGTATAAACATGGAAATAGCTAAACCGCTATCTGTATAAACATGGAAATATCTACACCGCCATCTGTTAAAATATGGAAATATCTACACAGTCCTCTGTAGACACATGGAAATATCTACACCGCCATCTGTACAAACATGGAAATATCTCCACCGCTATCTGTATAAACATGGAAATATCTACACCGCTATCTGAAAAACATGGAAATATCTACACTGCTATCTGTATATTCATGGAAATATCTACACCGCCATCTGTATAAACATGGAAATATCTACACCGCTATCTGTATAAACATGGAAATATCTACACCGCTATGTGTATAAACATGGAAATATCTACACTGCCATCTGTATAAACATGGAAATAGCCACACCGTTATGTTTTATAAACATGGAAATATCTACACCACCATCTGAATAAACATGGAAATATCTACACGGCTATTTGTATAAATATGGAAATATCTACACCGCTATCTGTATAAACATGTAAATGTCTACAGCGCTATCTGTATAAACATGGAAATATCTCCACCGCTATCTGTATAAACATGGAAATATCTACACCGCTATCGGTATAAACATGGAAATATCTACACCGCTATCTGTATAAACATGTAAATGTCTACAGCGCTATCTGTATAAACATGGAATTATCTCCACCGCTATCTGTATAAACATGGAAATATCTACACTGCTATCTTTATAAACATGGAAATATCTACACCGCAATCTCTATAAACATGGAAATACCTACAACACTATCTTTGTAAACAAGGAAATATTTTCACAGCTGTCTGTGTAAACATGGAAATAGGTACACCGCAATCTGTGTGAGGATGGAAATATCTACACCGCAATCTGTGCAAATTTGGAAATATCTACACCTCTATCTCTGTAAACATGGAAATATCTACACCACAATCTGTATAAACATGGAAATATGTACACCACTATCTGTATAAACAAGGAAATATCTACTCCGCTATCTGTATAAATATGGAAATATCTATACCGCTATCTCTATAAACATGGAAATGTCTACACCACCTTCTGTATAAACATGAAAATATCTACACCGCCATCTGTATAAACATGGAAATATCTACACCGCTATCTCTGTAAACAAGGAAATATCTACACCGCTATCTCTATAAACATGGAAATGTATACACCGCCATGTCTATAAACATGGAAAAATCTACACTGCCATCTACATAAAAAAGGAAATATCTACACCGCCATCTCTATAAACGTGGAAATATCTACACCGTTATCTGTATAAACATGGAAATATCTACAACACTATCTGCGTAAACATGGAAATATCTACTCAGCTGTCTGTGTAAACATGCAAATATGTACACCGTTATCTGTGTGAAGGTGGAAATATCTACACGGCAATCTGTGCAAATATTCAAATATCTACTACTCTATCTCGGTAAACATGGAAATAGCTACACCGCTATCTGTATAAACATGGAAACATCTACACCGCTATCTGTATAAACATGGAAATATCTACACCAGTATCTGTATAGATATGGAAATATCTACACCGCTATCTCTATAAACATGGAAATGTCTACATCGCTATCTGTTTAAACATGGAAATATCTACATGGCTATTTCTATAAATATGGAAATATCTACACTGCCATCTGTATAAAGATGGAAATATCTACACAGCCATCTGTATAAACATGGAAATATCTACATCGCTATCTGTATAAACATGGAAATGGCTAAACCGCTATCTGTATAAACATGGAAATATCTACCCCGCTATCTGCATAAACATGCACATATCTACAGCGCTATCTGTATAAACATGGAAATATCTCCACCGCTATCTGTATAAACATGGAAATATCTACACCGCAATCTCTATAATCATGGAAATATCTACACCGCTATCTGCATAAACTTGGAAATATCGACCCCACCATCTCTATAAACATGGAAATATCTCCACCGCTATCTGTATAAACATGGAAATATCTCCACCGCTCTCTGTATAAACATGGAAATATCTACAACGCTATCTGTATAAACATGGAAATTTCTACACCGCTATCTTGGTTAACATGGAAATATCTACACCGCTATCTGTATAAACATGCAAATATCTACAGCGCTATCTGTATAAACATGGAAATATCTCCACCGCTATCTGTATAAACATGGAAATATCTACACCGCTATCTTTATAAACATGGTAATATCTTCACCGCAATCACTATAAACATGGAAATACCTTCAACACTATCTGTATAAACATGTAAATATCTACACTGCTATCTTTATAAACATGGAAATATCTACACCGCAATCTCTATAAACATGGAAATAACTACAACACTCTCTGTGTAAACAAGGAAATATTTTCACAGCTCTCTGTGTAAACATGGAAATAGGTACACCGCAATCTGTGTGAGGATGGAAATATCTACACCGCAATCTCTGCAAATATGGAAATATCTACACCTCTATCTCTGTAAACATGGAAATATCTACACCACAATCTGTATAAACATGGAAATATCTACACCACTATCTGTATAAACAAGGAAATATCTACTCCGATATCTGTGTAAATAGGGAAATATCTATACCGCTATCTCTATAAACATGGAAATGTCTACACCGCCTTCTGTATAAACATGAGAATATCTACACCGCCATCTGTATAAACATGGAAATATCTACACCGCTATCTCTGTAAAGAAGGAAATATCTACACCGCTATCTCTATAAACATGGAAATGTATACACCGCCATGTCTATAAACATGGAAAAATCTACACTGCCATCTACATAAAAAAGGAAATATCTACACCGCCATCTCTATAAACGTGGAAATATCTACACCGTTATCTGTATAAACATGGAAATATCTACAACACTATCTGCGTAAACATGGAAATATCTACTCAGCTGTCTGTGTAAACATGCAAATATGTACACCGTTATCTGTGTGAAGGTGGAAATATCTACACGGCAATCTGTGCAAATATTCAAATATCTACTACTCTATCTCGGTAAACATGGAAATAGCTACACCGCTATCTGTATAAACATGGAAACTTCTACACCGCTATCTGTATAAACATGGAAATATCTACACCGCTATCTGTATAAATATGGAAATATCTACACCGCTATCTCTATAAACATGGAAATGTCTACACCGCTATCTGTTTAAACATGGAAATATCTACATGGCTATTTCAATAAATATGGAAATATCTACACTGCCATCTGTATAAACATGGAAATATCTACACAGCCATCTCTATAAACATGGAAATATCTACATCGCTATCTGTATAAACATGGAAATGGCTAAACCGCTATCTGTATAAACATGGAAATATCTACCCCGCTATCTGCATAAACATGCACATATCTACAGCGCTATCTGTATAAACATGGAAATATCTCCACCGCTATCTGTATAAACATGGAAATATTTACACTGCTATCTTTATAAACATGGAAATATCTACACCGCAATCTCTATAAACATGGAAATACCTACAACACTATCTGTGTAAACAAGGAAATATCTACACAGCTGTCTGTGTAAACATGGAAATATGTACACCGCAATCTTTGTGAGGATGGAAATATCTACACCGCAATCTGTGCAAATATGGGAAAAGCTACACCTCTATCTCTGTAAACATGGAAATATCTACACCACAATCTGTATAAACATGGAAATATCTACACCACTATCTGTATAAACATAGAAATATCTACTCCGCTATCTGTATAAATATGGAAATATCTACACCGCTATCTCTATAAACATGGAAAGGTCTACACCGCCTTCTGTATAAACATGAACATATCTACACTGCCATCTGTAGAAACACGGAACTAACTACACCACTATCTCTATGAACATGGAAATATCTACACTGCCATCTGTATATACATGGAAATAGCTACACAGTCATCTGTATAAACATGGAAACATCTACACCACTATCTGTATAAACGTGGAAATATCTACACTGCCATCTTTATAAACATGGAAATATCTACACAGCCATCTCTATAAACATGGAAATATCTACAACGCTACCTCTATAAACATGGAAATAGCCACATCGCTATCTGCATAAACATGGAAATATCTACACTGCTATCTGTATACACATGGAAATATCTACACAGTCATCTGTATAAAGATGGAAATACCTACACCGTTATCTGTATAAACATGGAAATATCTACACCGCTATCTGTATAAAGGTGGAAATATCTACACCGCAATCTGTGGAAATATGGAAATATCTACACATTTATCTTTGTAAATATGGAAATATCTACTCCGCTATCTATATAAACATGGAAATATCTACACCGCTATCTGTATAAACTTGGAAATATCTACACCATGATCTGTGTAAACATGGATATATCTACACCGCTAATTGTATAAACATGGAAACATCTACACCGCTATCTGTATAAACATGGAAATATCTACACCGCTATTTGTATAAATATGGAAGTATCTACACCACTATCTCTGTAAACATGGAAATGTCTACACCGCTATCTGTATAAACATGGAAATATCTACATGGCTATTTCTATAAATATGGAAATAACTACACCGCCATCTGTATAAACATGGAAATACCTTCACAGTCATCTGTATAAACATAGAAATATCCACACCACTATCGGTATAAACACGGAAATATCTACACTGCCATCTGTATAAACATGGAAATGTCTACACAGCCATCTCTATAAACATGGAAATATCTACAACGCTATCTGAATAAACATGGAAATAGCTAAACCGCTATCTGTATAAACATGGAAATATCTACACCGCCATCTGTGTAAACATGGAAATATGTACAGAGTCATCTGTATAAACATGGAAATAACTACACCGCTATCTCTATAAACAAGGAAATACCTACACCGCTATCTGTATAAACATGGAAATATCTACACCGCTATCTTTATAAATATGGAAATATCCACACCGCTATCCCTATAAACATGGAAATCTCTACACCGCTATCTATATAAACATGGAAATATCTACAAGGCTATATCTATAAACATGGAAATATCAACACCGCTATCTGCATAAACAAGGAAATATCTACACCGCTATCTGCATTGACATGGATATATCTACATCGTTATCTGTACAAACATGGAAATATCTCCATCGCTATCTCTATGAACATGGAAATATCTCCACCGCTATCTCTATAAACTTGGAAATATCTTCACCGCTATCTTTATAACCATGGAAATATCTACTCCACTATCTGTATAAACATGGATATATCTACACTGCCATCTGTATAAACATGGTAATAGCCACACCGCTATCTGTATAAACATGGAAATATCTACACCACCATCTGAATAAACATACAAATATCTAAACCGCTATCTGTATAAATATGGAAATATCTACACCTCCATCTGTATAAACTTGGAAATATCTACACTGCCATCTGTATACTCATGGAAATATGTAGACTGCCATCTGTATAATCATGGAAATATCTACACCGCTCTCTCTGTAACATGCAAATATCTACAACGCTACCGGTATAAACATGGACATATCTTCACCGCTTTCTCTATAAACATGGAAATATCTACACCGCTACCTGCATAAACTTGGAAATATCTACACCACCATCTCTAGAAACATGGAAATGTCTCCACCGCTATCTGTACAAACATGGAAATATCTCCACCACTCTCTGTATAAACATGGAAATATCGACAACGCTGTCTGTATAAACATGGAAATATCTACACCGCTATCTGTATAAACATGGAAATATCTACACCGCTATCCTTATAAACATGTAAATATCTACACCGCAATCTGTATAAACATGGAAATATCTACAACACTATCTATGTAAACATGGAAATATGTACACAGCTGTCTGTTTAAACATGGAAATATGTACACAGCAATCTGTGTGAAGATGGAAATATCTACACCGCAATCTTTGCAAATATGGAAATATCTACACTTCTATCTCTGTAAACATGGAAATATCTACACCACTCTCTGTATAAACATGGAAATATCTACACGGATATCTGTATAAACATGGAAATATCTACACAACAATCTGTATAAACATGGAAATACCTACTCCGCTATCTGTATAAATATGGAAATATCTACACTACTATCTCTATACACATGGAAATGTCTACACCGCTATGTGTATAAACATGGAAATATCTACATGGCCATCTCCATAAACATGGAACTATCTACACCGACATCTGTATAAACATGGAAATACCTACACAACTATCTGAATAAACATGGAAATATCTACACCACTGTCATTATAAACATGGAAATACCTACACCATCATCTCTATACACATGGACATATTTACACCGCTATCTCTATAAACATGGAAAAATCAACACCGCCATCTCTGTAAACATGGAAATATCTACACCGCCTTCTGAATGAACATGGAAATATCTACACCGCTGTCTGTATAAACATGGAAATTTCTACACCGCCATCTGTATAAACATGGAAATATCTAAACTGCCATCTGAGGAAAATGGAAATATCTACACAGCGATCTGTATAAACATGGATATATGTACACTGCTACCTGTATAAACATGGAAATATCTACACGGCTCTCTTTATAAACATAGAAATATCTACACCACGATCTGTATAAACAAGGAAATATCTCCACCTTTATCTGTATAAACATGGAAATATCTTCTCCGCCGTCTGTATACACATGGAAATATCTACACAGTCATCTGTATAAATATGGAAATATCTACACCACCATCTCTGTAAACATGAAAATATTTACTTGGCCATCTTCATAAACATGGAACAATCTACACCGCTATCTGTATAAACATGGAAATACCAACAGAGCTATCTGTATAAACATGGAAATATCTAAACTGATATCTGTATAAACATGGAAATATCTACACCGCCATCTGTATAAACATGGAAATATCTAAACCGCTATCTGTATAAACATGGAAATAACTACACTGCCATCTCTACAAAGATGGAAATATCTACACCGCGAGCTGTATAAACATGGAAATATCTACAACGCTAGTTGTATAAACCTGGAAATTCCAACACTGTTATCTGTATAAACATGGAAATATCTACACTGCTATCTGAATAAACATGGAAATATCTACACAACTATCTCTATAAACGTGGAAATACCTACACCGCCATCTCTATACACATAGAAATATCTACACCGCCATCTCTATAAACATGGAAATATCTACACCACCATCTGCATGAACATGGAAATATCTACATCACTATCAGTATAATCATGGAAATATCTACACTGTCATCTGTATAAATATGGAAATATCTACACTGCCGTCTGTGGAAAGATGGAAATATCTGCACAGTCATCTGTATATACATGGAAATACCTACACAGCCATCTGTATAAACATGGATGTATCTACACAGCTATCTCTATAAACAAGGAAACACCTACACCGCTATCTCTATGAACATGGTAATATCTACACCGCAATCTCTACAAACGTGGAAATATCTACACGGCCATGTTTATAAACATGCAAATATCTACACCGCCATCTCCATAAACATGGAACTATCTACACCTCCATCTGCATAAACATGGAAATATCTACACCTCTATCTGCATAAAGTTGGAAATATCTACACCGCTATCTCTATAAACATGGATATATCTACACCACTATCTGTATAAAGTTGAAAATATCTACACTGCTATCTGTGTAAATTTGGAAATATCTTCACCGCCATCTGTATAACATGGAAATAACTACACAGTCATCTGCATAAACATGGAAATATCTACACTGCCATCTGTATAAACATGAAAACATCTACACCGCCATCTTCAGAAACATGGATGTATCCACACCGCCATCTGTAAAAACATGGAAATATCTACAACAATATCTGTATAAAGATAGAAATATCTACACCACCATCTGTATAAAGATGGAAATATCTACACCGCAATCTGTATAAATATGGAAATACCTACACCGCTATCTCTGTAGACATGGAAATATCTACACCGATATCTGTATAAACATGGAAATATCTACACTGCCATCTGTATAAAGATGGAAATATCTACACCGCGAGCTGTATAAACATGGAAATACCTACACCGCTATCTGTATAAACATGGAAATAGCAACACCGCTATCTGTATAAACATGGAAATATCTACACCGCCATCTCTATAAACATGAAAATATCTACACCACCATCAGCATAAACATGGAAATAAATACACCGCCGTCTGTATAAATATGGAATTAACTACACCGCCATCTCTATAAACATAGAAATATCTACACTGCCATCTGTAGAAAGATGGAAATATCTTCACCGAGATCTGCATAAACATGGAAATATCTACACCTCTACCTGTATAAACATGGAAATATCAGCACAGCTATCTGTATAAATATGGAAATATCTACACAGCTATCTCTATGAACATGGAAATGTCTACACCACTATCTGTATAAACACGGAATTATCTACATGGCTATCTCTATAAACATAGAAATATCTACACCTCCATCTGTATGAACATGGAAATATCTACACTGCCATCTGTATACACATGGAAATATGTACAGTGCCATCTGTATAAACATGGAAATATCTACACCGCTATCTTTATAAACATGGAAATACCTACACCGCCATCTGTATAAACATGGAAATATCTACACCGCTATCTGTATAAAGATGGAAACGTCTACACCGCTACTTTTATAAACATAGAAATATCTACACCGCTATCTGTATAAACATGCAAATATCTACAACACTATCTGTGTAAACATCGAAATATCTACACCGCTATAAGTGAAAACATGGTAATATGTACACAGCTATCTGTGTAAAGATGGAAATATCTACACCGCAATCTGTGCAAAGATGGAAATACCTACACCGCTATCTCTTTAAAAATGGTATTACCTACACTGCCATCTGTGTAAACTTGGAAATATCTACACAGCCATCTCTATAAACATGGAAATATCTACACTGCCCTCTCTATACACATGGAAATATCTACACTGACATCTGGATAAACATGGAAATACCTACACCGCTATCTCTATAAACATGGAAATACCTACACAGCTATCTGTATAAACATGGAAATATCTACACCGCTATCTGTAGAAACATGGAAATATCTACACCGCTATCTGTATAAACTTGGAGATATCTACACCTCCATCTGTATAAACATGGAAATACCTACACTGCCATTTGTATGCACATGGAAATATCTACACTGCCATGTGTATAAACATCGAAATATCTACACAAATATCTCTATAAACATGGAAATTCCTACACCGCTATCTGTATAAACATGGAAGTAACTACCTGGCTATCTGTATAAACATGGAAATATCTACAACGCCATCTGTATAAACATGGAAATACATACAAAGTCATCTGTAAAAAAATGGAAATATCTACACCACTATCTCTATAAACATGGAAATATCTACACTGCCATCTGTATAAACATGGAAATATCTACACCGCCATCTCCATAAACATGGAACTATCTACACCGCCATCTGTATAAACATGGAAATATCTACACCGCTATCTCTATAAAGATGGAAATATCTACACCGCTATCTCTATAAACATGGAAATATCTACACAGCCATCTGTATAAACATGGAAATATCTACACCGCCATCTCTATAAACATGAAAATATCTACACCGCCATCTTCCGAAACATGGATGTATCTACACCGCCATCTGCGTAAACATGGAAATATCTACACCACTATCTTTATAAACATGGAAATATCCTCACTGCCATCTGTATAAACATGGAAATATCTACACTTCCATCTGTATAAAGATGGAAATATCTACACCACTATGTGTATAAACATGGAAATATCTACACTGCTATCTCTATAAACATGGAAATATCTACACCGCTATGTGTATAAAAATGGAAATATCTACATCGCTATCTGTATAAACAGGGGAATATCTCCACCGCTATCTGTATAAACATGGAAATATCTACACCACTATCTGTATAAACATGGAAATAACTACACCGCTATCTGTATAAACATGGAAATATCTACACCGCTATCTGTATAAACATGGAAATATCTACACCGCAACCTGTGCAAATATGGAGAAAACTAAACCGCTATCTCTGTAAACATGGAAATATCTACGCCGCTATCTGTATAAACATGGAAATATCTACATCGCTATCTGTATAAACATGGATATATGTTCACCGTTATCTGTATAAACATGGAAATATCTACACCGCTATATGTGTAAATATGGAAATATCTACACTGCCATTTGTGTAAACATACAAATATCTACAGAGTCATCTGTATACACATGGAAATATCTACACAGCCATCTGTATAAACATGGATGTATCTACACCGCTATCTGTATAAACATGGAAATATCTACAACGCTATCTCTGTAAACATGGAAATATCTACGCCGCTATGTGTATAAACATGGAAATATCTACACCGCTATCTGTATAAACATGGAAATATCTACAACGCTATCTGTGTAAACATGGATATATCTACACAGCTATCTGTGTAAACTTGGAAATATCTACACAGTTATCTGTGTAAAAATGGAAATATCTACACGGCAATCTGTATAAACATGGATATACCTACACCGCTTTCTCTATAAACATGAAAATATCTACACTGCTATCTCTATATACATGGAAATATCTACACCTCCATCTCTTTAAACATGATAATATCTACACCGCCATCTTCAGAAACATATATGTATCTACACCGCCATCTGTATAAACATGGAAATATCTACACCACTATCTGTATAAACATGGAAATAACTTCACTGCCATCTTTATAAACATGGAAATATCTACACCGTCATCTGTATAAAGATGGAAATATACACACCGCAATGTGTATAAATATGGAAATACCTACACCGCTATCTCTATAGACATGGAAATATCTACACCGCTATCTGTATAAATATGGAAATATCTACACTGCCATCTGCATAAAAATGGAAATATATACACCGCGAGCTGTATAAACATGGAAATATCTACACCGCTATCTGCATAAACATGGAAATACCAACACCGCTATCTGTATAAACATGGAAATATCTACACCGCTATCTCTGTAAACATGAAAATACTTACACCACCATCTCTATAAACATGGAAATGTTTACACAGCTATCTCTATAAACATAGAAATAACTACACCGCCATCTCTATAAATATGGAAATATCTACACCGCCATCTGCATAAACATGGAAATATCAACACAGACATCTGCATAAACATGGAAATATCTACACCGCCATCTCTATAAACATGAAAATATCTACCCCGCCATCTTCTGAAACATGGATGTATCTACACCGCCATCTGTGTAAACATGGAAATATCTACACCACTATCTTTATGAATTTGGAAATATCCTCACTGCCATCTGTATAAACATGGAAATACCTACACTGCCATCTGTATAAAGATGGAAATATCTACACCACTATCTGTATAAACATGGAAATATCTACACTGCTATCTCTATAAACATGGAAATATCTACACCGCTATATGTATAAACATGGAAATATCTACATCGCTATCTGTATACACAGGGGAATATCTCCACCGCTATCTGTATAAACATGGAAATATCTACACCGCTCTCTGTATAAACATGGAAATACCTACACCGCTATCTGTATAAACATGGAAATATCTACACCGCTGTCTGTATAAACATGGAAATATCTACAATGCTATCTGTGTAAACACGGAAATATCTACACAGCTATCTGTGTAAACTTGGAAATATCTACACAGCAATCTGTGCAAGGATGGAAATATCTACACTTCTATCTCTGTAAACATGGAAATATCTACACCGCTATCTGTATAAACATGGAAATATCTATACCTCTGTGTCTATAAAAATGGAAATATCTCCACCGGTATCTGTATAAACATGGAAATATCTACACCACGATGTGCAAAAACATGGAAATATTTACACCGCTATCTGTATAAACATGGAAATATCTGCACAGCTATCTCTAAAAACATGGAAATATCTACAAAGCCATCTGTATAAACATGGAAATACCTACACAGACATGTGGAGGAACATGGAAAAATCTACACTGCCATCTGTATAAACATGGAAATATCTACACAGCCCTCTGTAAAAATACGGAAATATCTGCATAGGCATCTGAATAAACATAGAAATATCTGCACCGCTATCTGTATAAACAAGGAAATACCTACACTGCTGTCTCTATAAACATGGAAATATGTACACCGCTATGTGTATAAACATGGAAATATCTCCAAAGCTGTCTGTATAAACATGGAAATATCTCCACCGTTATCTGTATAAACATGGAAATATCTACAGCGCCATCTCTATAAACATTGAACTATCTACACTGCCATCTGTAAAAACATGGAAATATCTACACAGTCATTTGAATAAACATGGAAATATCTACACCACCATCTGTATAAACATGGAAATACCTACAATACCATCTGTATACACATGGAAATATCTACACAGACAACTGTATAAATATGGAAATATCTACACCGCCATCTGTATAAACATGGAAATATCTACACTGCCATCTGTAGAAAGATGGAAATATCTACACCGCTATCTCTATAAACATGAAAATATCTACACTGCCATCTCCATAAAGATGGAAGTATCTACTCCGCCATGTGTATAAACACGGAAATTTCTACACCACCATCTGTGTAAACATGGAAATATCTTCACCGCTATCTGTATAAACATGGAAATATCTACACAGCCATCTGCATATCCATGGAAATATCTATGCCGCCATCTGTATAAACATGGAAATATTTACACGTCCATCTGTGTATAGATGTAAATATCAACACCGCCATCTGTACAAACATGGAAATATCTTCACCGCTATCTCTATAAACATGGAAATATCTGCACTACCATCTGTAAAAACATGGAAATACCTATACAGTCATCTGTATAAACATGGAAATATCTACAATGCCATCTGTATACACATGGAAATATCTACACAGCCATCTCTGTAAACATGAAAATATCTACACTGCCATCTCCAAAAACATGGAACTATCTACTCTGCCATCTGTGTAAACATGGAAACATCTACACCGCCATCTGTGTGAATAAGAAAATATCTACAATGCCATCTGTATAAATATATAAATATCTGCACCGCCAGATGTATAAACATGGAAATAACTACATCGCTATGTCTATAAACATGGAAATACCTACACCGCTATCTCTATAAACATGGAAATATCCACACCGCCATCTGCTTATCCATGTAAATATCTACAACGCCATCTGTATAAAGTTGGAAATATGTTCACGGCAATCTGTGTACAGTATGTAAATATCAAAACCGCCATCTGTAGAAACATGGAAATATCTCCTCCGCTATCTCTATAAACATGGAAATATCTACACCGCTATCTGTATAAACATGGAAATATCTACACCGCTATCTGTATAAACAAGGAAATATCTACAGCGCTATCTATATAAACATGGAAATATCTCCACCGCTATCGGCATAAACATGGAAATATCTACACCGCTATCTTTATAAACATGGAAATATCTACACTGCAGTCTCTATAAACATGGAAACATCTACAGCAGTATCTGTGTAAACATGGGAATACCTTCACAGCTGTCGGTATAAATATGGAAATATGTACACCGCAATCTCTGTGAATATGGAAATATCTACACCTCTGTCTCTGTAAACATGGAAATATCTACACCACTATCTGTATAAACATGGAAATATCTACACCGCTATCTGTATAAACATGGAAATATCTACACCACAAACTGTATAAACATGGATATATCTACACCGCTATCTGTATAAACATGTTAATATCTACACTGCTATCTGTATAAACATGGAAATATCTACAACGCTATCTGCATAAATATGGAAATATCTACACCGCTATCTCTATAAACATGAAAATCTCAACACCACTATCTGTATAAACATGGAAATATCTACATGGCTATCCCTAAAAACATGGAAATATCTTCACCACCTTCAGTATAAACATGGAAATATCTACACTGCCATCTGTATAAACATGGAAATAACTAAAACGTTTTCTCTATAAACATTGAAATATCCACAATGCCTTCTGGATATACATGGAAATAACTACACAGTCATCTGTGTAAACATGGAAATATCTACACAGCCATCTCTATAAACATGGAAATACCTACACCGCTATTTCTATAAACATGAAAATAGCCACACCACAATCTGTATAAACATGGAAATATCTACACTGCCATATGTATAAACATGGAAATATCTACACTGCCATGTGTATACACCTGGAAATATCAACACAGTCATCTGTATAAACATTGAAATATCTCCACCGCTATCTGCCTAATCATGGAAATATCTCCACCGCTATCTGTATAAACATGGAAATATCTACACCTATATCAGTATAAACTTGGAAATCTCTATGCCGCTATCTGTATAAACATGGATATATCTACTGCGCTATCTGTATAAACATGGAAATATTTACATTGCTATCTGTATAAACATGGAAATATTTCGACCGCAATCTGTGTTAACATAGAAATATCTACACCGCTATCTTTATAAGCATGGAAATATCTACACGCAATCTGTATAAACATGGATATATCTACACCGCTATCTGTCTAAACATGGAAATATCTACACCGCTATCTGTATAAACATGGAAATATCTACACCACTATCTGTATAAACGTGGAAATATGTACAACACAATCTGTGCAAATATGGAAATATCTACACCGCTATCTGTATAAACATGGAAACATCTACACCGCTATCTGTATAAACATGGAAATATCTACACCGCTATCTGTATAAACATGGAAATATATACACCACGATCTGTATAAACATGGAAATGTCTACACCGCTGTTTGTATAAACATGGAAATATCTTCATGGCTATCTCTCTAAACATGGAAATATCTACACCGCCATATGTATAAACATGGAAATACCTACACAGTCATCTGTATAAACATGGAAATATCTACCCCACTATCTGTATAAACATGGAAATATCTACACTGCAATCTCTATAAACATGGAATTAACTACACAGCCATCTCTATAAACATGGAAATATCTACATCGCTATCTGTATAAACATGGTAATATCCACACCGCTATCTGCATAACATGGAAATATTTACACAGCCATCTGTAAAAAACATGGAAATTTCTACACAGTCATCTGTATAAACATGGAAATATCTACACCCCCATCTGTAAAAACATGGAAATATCTACACCGCAGTCTCTACAAACATGGAAATACCTGCCCCGCTATCTCTATGAACACGCAAATATCGACACCGCTATCTGTATAACTTGGAAATATCTACACTGCCAACTCTATAAACATGAAAATATGTCCACCGCTATCTGTATAAACTTGAAAATATCTCCACCGCTATCTGTATAAACATGGAATTATCTACACCGCTATCTGTATAAACATGGAAATATCTACAACACTATCTGTGTAAACATGGAAGTATCTTCACAGCTGTCTGTGTAAACATGGAAATATGTACACCACAATCTGTGTGGATATGGAAAAATCTACACCTCTGCCACTGTAAACATGGAAATATCTACACCACTATCTGTATAAACATGTTAATATCTACACCACTATCTGTATAAACATGGAAATATCTACACCACAATCTGTATAAACATGGATATATCTACACCTCTATCTGTATAAACATGTTAATATCTACACTGCTATCTGTATAAACATGGAAATAACTACTCTGCTATCTGTATAAATATGGAAATATCTACACCGCTATCTCTATAAACATGGAAATGTCAACACCGCTATCTCTATAAACCTGGAAATATCTACATGGCTATCCCTAAAAACATGGAAATTTCTTCACCGCCTTCTGTATAAACATGTAAATATCTACACTGCCATCTGTATAAACATGGAAATAACTAAAATGCTATCTCTATAAACATTGAAATATCTACACAGCTATCTGTATAAACGTGGAAATATGTACACCGCAATCTGTGCAAATATGGAAATATCTACACCTCTATCTCTGTAAATATGGAAATATCTACACTGCTATCTGTATAAACATGGAAATATCTACACCGCTATCTGTATAAACATGGAAATATCTGCACCACGATCTGTATAAAGATGGATATATCTACACCGCTATCTGTATAAACATGGAAACATCTACTCCGCTATCTGTATAAACATGGAAATATCTACACCGCTATCTGTATAAATATGGAATTATCTACACCGCTATCTCTATAAACATGGAAATGTCTACACCGCTATCTGTATAAACATGGAAACATCTACAACGTTATCTGTATAAACATATAAATACCAACACCGCTATCTGTATAAACATGGAATTATCTACACCTCTATCTGAATAAACATGGAAATATCTGCACTGCTATCTCTATAAACATGGAAATACCTATACCACCATCTCTATAAACATGGAAATACATACACCGCTCTCTGTATAAACATGGAAATATCTACACCGCTACCTGTATAAACCTGGAAAAATCTACACCGCTATGTGTATAACTATGGAAATATCTACACCGCTATCTCTGTAAACATGGAAATGTCTACACCGCTATCTGTATAACAATGGAAATATCTACATCGCTGTCGATATAAACATGAAAATATCTACACCGACATCTGTATAAACATGAATATACCTACACAGTCATCTGTATAAACATGGAAATATCTACACCACCATCTGTATAAACATGGAAATATCTACACGGAAATCTGTATAAACATAGAAATATCTAGACAGTCTTCTCTATAAACATGGAAATATCTACACCGCTATCTGTATAAACATGGAAATACCGACACCGCTATCTTTTTAAACATGGAAATATCTGCAAATCTATCTGTATAAACATCGAAATATCTACACGGCTATCTGTGTATACATGGAAATATCTGCACCGCTATCTGTATAAAGATAGAAATATCTACACCACTATCTGAAAAACTTGGAAATATCTACACCGCTCTCTGTATAAACGTGGAAGTATCTACACCGATATCTGTATAAACATGGAAATATGTACACCGCTATCTTTATAAACAAGGAAATATCTACACCGTCATCTGTATAAACATGGAAATATCTACACCGCCATTTGTATAAACATGGAAATATCTACACCGCTATCTGTATAAATACGGAAATATCTACACCGCAATCTCTATAAACATGGAAATATCTAAACCAATATCTTCATAAACATGGAAATATCTACACCGTTATCTCTATAAACATGGAAATATCTACGCCGCCATCTGTATAAACATGCAAATACCTACCCAGTCATCTGCATAAACATGGAAATATCTTCACCAGCATCTCTATAAACATGGAAATATCTGCACCACTATATCCATATACATGGAAATATCTACACAGCCATCTGTATGAACATGGAAATATCTTCACCGCTGTCTCTATAAACATGGAAATATCTATACCGCTATCTGTGTAAACAAGGAAATATCTACACCGCTATCTGTATAAACATAGAAATATCTCCACCGCTATCTGTATAAACATGGAAATATCTCCACAGCTATCTGTATAAACATGGAATACCTACACCTGTATCTGTATCAACATGGAAATACCTAAACCGCTATCTGTATAAACAATGAAATATCAACAACGCTATCTGTGTAAACTTGGAAATATCTACACAGCTATCTGTGTAAACTTGGAAATATGTACACCGCTATCTGTGTAAAAATGGAAATATCTACAACGCTATCTGTGTAAACATGGAAATATTTACAATGCTATCTGTGTAAACATGGAAATATCTACAGAGCTATGTGTAAAACGTGGAAATATCTAAACAGCTATCTGTATAAACGTGGAAATATCTAAACCGCTATCTGTATAAATGTGGATATATCTTCAACGCTATCTGTATAAATGTGGAAATATCTACATCGCTATCTGTATAAACGTGGAAATACCTTCACCGCTATCTCTATAAACCTGGAAATATCTACACCGCTATCTGTATCAACATGGAAATAACTACACCGCTATCTATATAAACATGGAAATATCTACAATGATATCTCTGTAAACATGGAAATATCTACCCAGCTATCTGTGTAAACTTGGAAATATCTACACCGCTATCTGTGTAAAGTTGGCAATATCTACACCGCAATCTGTGCAAAGATGGAAATATCTACTCCGCTATCTCTGTAAACAAGGAAATATCTACTCCGCTATCTGTATAAACATGGAAATATCTACACTGCCATCTGTCTAAACATGGAAATATCTATGGCGCCATCTGTATGAACATGGAAATATCTACAGCGCTATCTCTGTAAACATTGAAATATCTACACTGCCATCTTTAAAAATAGGGAATTATCTACCCAGTCATCTGTATAAACATGGATATATCTACAACACCATCTCTATAAACATGGAAATATCAACAATGCGATCTGTATTCACATGGAAATATCTACACATCCATCTGTGTAAACATTGAAATATCTACACCGCTATCTCCATAAACATGGAAATACCTACACCGTTATGTCTATAAACATGGAAATATGCACACCGCCATCTGTATAAACATGGAAATATCAACACCGCCATCCGTATACACTTGGAAATATCTACACAGCCATCCGTATATACATGGAAATATCTACACCGCCATCTGCATATCCATGGAAATATCTATGCCGCCATCTGTATAAACTTGGAAATATCTACACGGCCATCTGTGTATAGATGGAATTATCAACACTGCCATCTGTACAAACATGGAAATATCTACACTGCTATCTCTATAAACATGGAAATATCTACACTGCCATCTGTAAAAACATGGAAATACCTATACAGTTATCTGTATAAACATGGGAATATCTTCACCACCATCTGTATAAACATGGAAATATCTACAATGCCATCTGTATACACATGGAAATATCTACACAGCCATCTGTATAAACATGTAAATATCTACACTGCTATCTCTATAAACATGGTAATATCTACACCGCCATCTCTATAAACATGAAAATATCTACACTGCCATCTCCATAAACATGGAACTAACTACTCCACCATCTGTATAAACATGGAAACATCAACACCGCCATCTGTGTGAATAAGGAAATATCTACAATGCCATCTGTATAAAGATGTAAATATCTGCAACGCGAGCTGTATAAACATGGAAATATATACATCGCTATCTGTATAAACGTGGAAATACCAACACCGCTATCAGTATAAACATGGAAATATCTACAACGCCATCTGCATAAACATGGAAATATCTACACCGCTATGTCTATAAACATGGAAATATCTACACCGTTATCTCTATGAACATGGAAATATCTACACCGCCATCTGCATATCCATGGAAATATCTGCAATGCCATCTGTATAAAAATGGAAATATCTACACGGCAATCTGTGTACAGATGGAAATATCAACACCGCCATCTGTACAAACATGGAAATATCTACAACGCTATCTGTATAAACATAGAAATACCTACACTGCAGTCTGTTTAAACATGGAAATATCTACACCGCGATCTGTATAAACATGGAAATATTTACACCGCTATCTGTATAAACTTGGAAATATCTACACTGCTATCTCTATAAATATGGAAACATCTACACCGCCATCTGTATAAACATGGAAATAACTACACAGTCATGTGTAGGAACATGGAAATATCTACACCACCGTTTGTATAAAGATGGAAATATCTACAACGTTATCTGTATAAACATGGAAATATGTACACAGTCCTCTGTATAAATATGAAAATATCTGCATAGGCATCTGTTTAAACATGGAAATATCTGCCCAGCTATCTGTATAAACATGGAAATACCTACACCGCTGTCTCTTTAAACATGGAAATATGTACACTGCTATGTGTATAAACATGGAAATATCTCCACTGCTGTCTGTATAAACATGGAAATATCTCCACCGTTATCTGTATAAACCTGGAAATATCTACAGCGCCATCTCTATAAACATTGAAATATCTACACTACCATTTGTAAAAACATGGAAATACCTACACAGTCATCTGAATAAACATGGAAATATCTACACCACCATCTGTATAAACATGGAAATACCTACAATACCATCTGTATACACATGGAAATATCTACACAGACATCTGTTTAAATATGGAAATATCTACACTGCCATCTGTAGAAAGATGGAAATATCTACACTGCTATCTCTATAAATATGGAAATATCTACACCGCCATCTCTATAAAGATGAAAATATCTACACTGCCATCCCCATAAAGATGGAAGTATCTACTCCGCCATGTGCATAAACACGGAAATATCTACACCACCATCTGTGTAAACATGGAAATATCTACACCGCTGTCTGTATAAAGATGGAAATATCTACCCTGCCATCTCTATAAATGTGGAAATATCTACACCACTATCTCAATAAACATGGAAATATCTACAACGGCATCTGCATAAACATGGATATATCTACACCGCTATCTCTATAAACGTTGAAATATATACACAGCCATCTCTAAAAACATGGGAAAATCTACACCACCATCTACATAAACAAGGAAATACATACACCGCCATCTATATAAACATGGAAATATCTACACTGCCATCTGTATAAACATGGAAATATCTACACTGAAAACCGCAGAAAGATGGAAATATCTACACCGCAGTCTGTATAAACATGGAAATATCTACACCGCTATCTAGATAATCATGGAAATATCTACAACGTTATCAGTATAAACATGGAAATATCTACACCATGATATGTATAAACATGGAAATATGTACAGCGCTCTCTGTATAAAGATGTAAATAACTACACCGCTATCTGTATAAATACGGAAATATTTACACCGCTATCTCTATAAACATGGAAATATCTACACCGCTATCTCTATAAACATGGAAATATCTACACCGCCATCAGTATTAACATGCAAATATCTACACAGTCATCTGTAGAAAGATAGAAATATCTACACCGCGATCTGTATAAACCTGGAAATGACTACAGCGCTATGTGTATAAACATGGAAATATCTACACCGTCATCTGCATATCCATGGAAATATCCACGCCGCCATATGTATAAACATGGAAATATCTACGCAGCCATCTCTGTTTACATGGAAATATCAACACCGCCATCTGTACAAACATGGAAATATCTGCACGGCTATCTGTATAAACATTGAAATATCTACACCGCGGTCTGTATAAAAATGTTAATATCTACACCGCTATCTGTATAAACATGTAAATATCTACACCACGATCTCTATAAATATGGAAATATGTACACCGCTCTCAGTATAAACATGGAAATACCTACACAGCCATCTGTGTAAACATGGAAATATCTACTCTGCTAAGTCTATAAACATGGAAATACCTACAACGCTATCTCTATAAACATGGAAATATCTACAACACAATCACCATAAACATGGAAGTATCTACACCGCCATCTCTATAAACATGAAAATATCTACACCGCCGTCTCCAGAAACATGGAACTATCTACACCGCCATCGATATAAACATGGAAATATCCACACGACTATCTGTATAAACATGAAAATATCTACACTGCCATCAGTATAAAGATGGAAATATCTACACCGTGAGTTGTATAAACATGGAAATATCTATACCGCTATCTGTATAAACATGGAAATACCAACACCGCTATCTGTATAAACATGGAAATATCTCCTCCGCTATCTGAATAAACTTGGAAATATTTACAACGCTATCTGTGTAAACATGGAAATATCAACACAGCTATCTGTGTTAACTTGGAAATGTCTCCAGCACTATCAGCATAAAGATGGAAATATCCACACCGCAATTTGTGCAAAGATGGAAATATCTTCACCGCTATGTGTGTAAACATGGAAATATCTACACCGCTATCTGCATAAACACGTAAATATCTACACCGCTATCTGTAAAACGTGGAAATATCTACACCGCTATCTGTATAAACCTGGAAATATCTACACCGCTATCTGTACAAACGAGGAAATATCTACAATGTTATCTCTATAAAGATGGAAATATCTACACTGCCATCTGTATACACATGGAAATATTTACACAGCCATCTCTATAAACATGTAAATATCTACACCGCAATCTCTATAAACGTGGAAATATCTACACCACCATCTCTATAAACATGCAAATATGTACACCGGTATCTCCAATAACATGGAACTATCTACACCGCCATCTGTATAAACATGGAAATATCTACACATCTATCTGTATAAACATGGAAATATCTTCACTGCCATCTGTATAAAGATGGAAATATCTACACCGGGAGCTGTATATACATGAAAATATCTACACCGCTATCTGTATAAACATGGAAATATCTACACCGCTATCTGTATAAACATGGAAATATCTACAATGCTATCTGTGTAAACATGGAAATATCTACAGAGCTATCTGTGTAAACTTGTAAATATCTACACCGAAATCTGTGTAAAGATGGAGATACCTACACCGCAATCTTTGCAAAGATGGAAATATCTACACCGCTATCTCTGTAAACATGGAAATATCTACACCGCTATCTGTATAAACATGGAAATACGTACACCGCTATCTGTATAAACATGGAAATACCAACACCGCTATCTGTATAAACATGTAAATATCTACACCGCTATCTGTATGAACATGGAAATACATTCACCACTATCTCTGTAAACATGGAAATACCTACACCGCCATCTCTATACACATGGAAATATCTACACGGCTTTATCTGTAACATAGAAATATTTACACCGCCATCTCCATAAACAAGGAAATGTCTACAACGCCATTGTCATGAACATGGAAATATCTACTCCGCTATCTGTATAAACATGGAAATATGTACACCGCCATTTGTATAAACATGGAAATATCTACACTGCCACCTGTGGAAAGATGGAAATATCTACACCACGATCTGTGTAAACATGGAAGTATCTACACTGCTACCTGTATAAATATGGGAATATCTACACCGCTATCTGTATAAACATGGAAATATCTACATCACGATCTGTATAAACAAGGAAACATCTCCACCACTGTCTGTATAAACATGGAAATGTGAACACCGCTATCTGTATAAACATGGAATTATCTATACCGCTGTCTGTATAAACATGGAAATAACTACTCCGCTATCTCTATAAACACGGAAATATCTTCAAAACTATTAGTGTAAACATGGAAATATCTACACAGCTTTCTCTGTAAACTTGGAAATATCTACACCGATATCTGTGTAAAGATGGAAATATCTACACCGCAATCTGTGCAAAGGTGGAAATATCTACACCGCTATCTCTGTAAACATGGAAATATGTACACCGCTATCTCTATAAACATGGAAATATCTACACCGCCATCTGTATAAACATGGAAATGTCTACACAGTCATCTGTATAAACATGGAAATATCTGCACCAGCATCTCTATAAACCTGGAAATATCTAGAATGCCATCTGTATAAACGTGGAATTATCTACTCAGCCATCTGTATAAAGATGGAAATATCTACAACGCTTTCTCTATAAACATGGAAATAATTACACAGCTATCTCTATAAACATGGAAATATCTACACCGCCATCTATATAAGCCTGGAATTTTCTACACCGCCATCTTTATAAACATGAAAATATCTACACCGCCATCTCCATAAACATGGAACTATCTACTCCACCATCTGTGTAAAAATGGAAATATCTTAACCGCTATCTCTATAAACATTTAAATATCCACACTGCCATCTGCATAAAGATGGAAATATCTACACCACGAGCTGTATAAACATAGAAATCTCTACACCGCTATCTGTATAAACATGGAAATATCTACACCATTACGTCTATAAATATTGAAATACCTACACCGCAATCTCTATAAACATGGAATTATCTAAACCGGTATCTCTATAAACATAGAAATATCTACACAGCCATCTGTATAAACATGGAAATATCTATGCCGCCTTCTGTATAAACTTAGAAATATCTACACTGCCATCTGTGTATAGATGGAAATGTCTAAACCGCGATCTGTATAAATATGGAAATATCTACACAGCTATCTGTGTAAACATGGAAATATCTACACCGCTATCTGTATAAACATGGAAACATCTACACCACGATCTGTATAAAAATGGAAATATCTACACCGCTATCTGTATAAACATGGAAATATCTACACCGTGATGTGTATAAATATGGAAATATCTACACCGCTATCTCTATAAACTTGGAAATGTCTACACCGCTATGTGTATAAACATGGAAATATCTACATGGCTAAGTCTTTAAATATGGAAATATCTAAACTGCCTTTTGTATAAACATGGAAATAACTACACAGTCATCTGTATAAACATGGAAATATCTACACCGCCATGTGAAAACATGGAAATATCTACACCGCCATCTGTATAAACATGGAAATATCTACACCGCCATCTCTATAAACATGGAAATATCTCCACCGCTATCTGTATAAACATGGAAATATCTCCACCGCCATCTGTATAAACATGGAATTATCTACACCGCTATCTATGTAAAGATGGAAATACCTACACCGCAATCTGTGCAAAAATGGAAATATCTACACCGCTATCTCTATAAAGATGTAAATATCTGCACTGCTCTCTGTATAAACATGGAAATATCTACACCACCATCAGTGAAAACATGGAAATATCTACACAGTCATCTGCATAAACATAGAAATATCTACACCTCCATCTGTATAAACATGGAAATATCTACACCGCTATCCGTATAAACATGGACATACCAACACCACTATCTCTATAAACGTGGAAATATCTACACCGCGATCTGTATAAACATGGAAATATCTGCACCGCTATTTCTATAAACATGGAAATACGTACACTGCCATCTTTATACACATGGAAATATCTACACCGCCATCTCTATAAACATAGAAATATCTACACCGCCATCTCCAAAAACATGGAAATATCTACACCGCCATCTGCATAAACATGGAAATATCTACACCGCCATCTGTATAAACATGGAAATATCTACACCGCTATCTTTGTAAAGATGGAAATATCTACATCGCAATCTGTGCAAAGATGGAAATAACTAAACCGCTATCTGTGTAAACATGGTAATATCTGCACCGCTGTATCTATAAACATGGAAATATCCACACCGCTATCTGTCTATACATGGTAAAATCTTCACCGCCATCTGTAAAAACATGGAAATATCTACACCGCAATCTGTATAAACATGGAAATAACTACACAATCATCTGTATAAACATGGTGACATCTACACAGCTATCTGTGTAAACATGGAAATATCTACACCGCTATGTGTATTAACATGGAAATAAGATGGAAATATCTGCACCGCAATCTGTGCAAACATGGAAATATTTACACCGCTATCTCTATAAACATGGAAATATCTGCACCGTTATCTGTATAGACATGCAAATATCTACACAGTCATCTGTATATACATGGAAATATCTGCAACACCATCTCTATAAACATGGAAATACCTACACTGCCATGTGTATACTCATGGAAATATCTACACAGCCATCAGTGTAAACTTGGAAACATCTGCACCGCTATCTGAATACACATGGAAATACCTACACCGCAATCTCTATAAACATGGAAAGATACACAGTGCTATCTGTATAAACATGGAAATATCTACACTGCTATCTGCATAAAATTGGAAATACCTACACTGCCATCTGTATAAACATGGAAATACCTGCACCGCGAGCAGAATAAACATGGAAATATCTACACCGCTATGTGTATAAACATGGAAATATCAACACCACTATCTCTATAAGCATGGAAATATCTACACCGCTATCTTAATAAACATGGAAATATCTACTCAACTATCTTTATAAACATGGAAATACCTACACCACCTTCTCTATAAACATGGAATTATCGACACCGCTATCAGTATAAACTTGGAAATATCTACACCGCCATCTGTATAAACAGGAAAATATCTCCATGGCCATGTGTATAATCATGGAAAGATCTCCACCGCTATCTGTATAAACATGGAAATATCTACAACGCTATTTCTATGAACGTGGAAATACCTACAACACTATCTGTGTAAACATGGAAATATCTACACAGCTATCTGTGTAAACATGAAAATATGTACACCGCTATCTGTGTAAAGTTGTAAATATCTACACCGCAATCTGTGCAAATATGGAATTATCTACATCGCCATCTCTGTAAACATGGAGATATCTACACCGCTATCTGTGTAAACATGGAAATATCTACACCACTATCTGTATAAACATAGAAATAACTACACCACTGTCAGTATAAACATGGGCATATCTACACCAACTCTATAAACATGGAAATATCTACACCGCCATCTGAATAAACATGGAAATATCTATACCGCTATCTGTATAAATATGGAAATATCTACACCGCTATCTCCATAAACATGGAAATATCTACACCACGATCTGTATAAACATGGAAATATCTACACTGCGATCTGTATAAACATGGAAACATCTACACCGCTATCTGTATTAACATGGAAGTATCTACACCGCTGTCTGTATAAACATGGAAATATCTACAACACTATCTGTGTAAACATGGAAATATCTACACCGCAATCTGTATAAACATGGAAACATATACACCACGATCTGTATAAAAATGGAAATATCTACACCACCATCTGTATAAACATGAAAATATCTGCACCGCCATCTGTATAAACATAGAAATATCTACACTGTCATCTGTATAAACATGGAAATACCTACACAGTTATCTGTATAAACATGGAAACATCTACACCACTATCTGTGTAAACATGGAAATCTCTACACCGCAATCTGTGTAAACATGGAAATATCTACACCGCTATCTTTGTAAAGATGGAAATATCTACACCGCAATCTGTGCAAAGATGGAAATATCTAAACCGCTATCTGTGTAAACATGGTAATATCTACACCACTGTCTGTATAAACCTGGAAATATCCACAACGCTATCTGTATATACATGGAAATAACTACGCCGCCATCTGTAAAAACATGGAAATAACTCCACCGCTATCTGTATAAACATGGAAACATATAAACCACGATCTGTATAAAAATGGAAATATCTACACCGCTCTCTGTATAAACATGGAAATATCTACAGCGCTATCTGCATAAACATGGAAAAACCTACAATGACATCTGTATAAACATGGAAATATCTACACCGCGAGCTGAATAAACATGGAAATGTCTACACCGCTATGTGTATAAACATGGAAATATCAACACCACTATCTGTATAAACATAGAAATATCTACACCGCTATCTGAATAAACGTGGAAATATCTACACCTCTATTTCTATAAACATGGAAATACCTACAGCACCATCTCTATAAACATGGAATTATCTACACCGCTATCTCTATAAACATAGAAATATCTACACCGCCAACTCTATATACATGGAAATATCTACACCGCCATCTACATAAACATGGAAATATCTACACCACGATCAGTATAAACATGGAAATATCTACACCTCTACCTGTATAAACATGCAAATATCTACACCGCTATCTGTATAAACATGGAAATATCTACACTGCTATCTCTATAAACTTGGAAATATCTACACCGCCATCTGTGTAAAGATGGAAATATCTCCACGGCCATCTGTATAAACATGGAAAGATGTCCACCGCTATGTGTATAAACATGGAAATATCTACAACACTATCTGTATAAACATGAAAATAACTACAACACTATCTGTGTAAACATGCAAACATCTACACTGCTATCTGTGTAAAGATGGAAATATCTACACCGCTATCTGTGCAAATATGGAAATATCTACACCGCTATCTCTGTAAACATGGAGATATCTAAACCGCTATCTGTATAAACATGGAAATATCTACACCACTATCTGTATAAACGTGGAAATATCTACACCACTATCAGTATAAACATAGAAATATCTACACCACCATCTCTATAAACATGGAAATATCTACAACACCATCTGAAGAAACATGGAAATAACTACACCGCTATCTGTATAAATATGGAAATATCTACACTGCTATCTCCATAAACATGGAAATATCTACACCACGATCGGTATAAACATGGAAATATCTACACTGCCATCTCTGTAAACATGAAAATATCTACACAGCCATCTCCATAAACATGGAACAATCTACACTGCCATCTGTGGAAACTTGGAAATTTGTATACCGCTATCTTTATAAACATGGAATTACCAACACCACTATCTGTATAAACATGGAAATATCTACAGCTCTATCTGTATAAACATGAAAATATCTACACCACTATCTCTATAAACATGGAAATAGCTACACCGCCATCTCTATAAATATGGAATTATCTACAACCCTATCTCTACAAACCTTGAAATATCTACAACGCCATCTCTATGAACATTTAAATATCTACACCGCCATCAGCATAAACATGGAAATAACTTCACCGCCTTCTGTATAAACATGGATTTATCAACACTGCCATCTCTATAAACATTGAAATATCTACACTGCCATCTGTAGAAAGATGGAAATATCTACACCGCAATCTGCATAAATATGGAAATATATCCACCGCCGTCTGTATAAACATGGAAATATCTACACCGCTATCTGTATAAACATGGAAAATCTACAACACTATCTCTGTAAACATGTAAATATCTACACAGCTATCTGTGTAAACTTGGAAATATCTGCACCGCAAACTGGATAAACATGGAAATATCTACAACAGGATCTGTAAAAACATGGAAATATCTAAACCGCTATCTGTATAAATATGGAAATATCTACAACACTATCTCTACAAACATGGAAATATCTACACTGCCGTCTGTATACACATGGAAATATCTACACAGCCATCTGTATAAACATGGAAATATCCACACTGCTATCTCTATAAACATGGAAATACCTACAGAGCTATCTTTAAAAACATGGAAATATCTACTCCGCAATCTCAATAAACATGGAAATATCTACACCGCCATCTCTATGAACATGAAAATATCTACACCGCCATCTCCATAATCATGGAACTAACTACACCACCATCTGTATAAAAGTGGAAATATCAACACCGCTTTCTATATAAACATGGAAACATCTACACTGCCATCTGTATAAAGATGGAAATATCTATACCGTGAGCGGTATAAACATGGAAATATCTAAACCACTATCTGTATAAACATAGAAATATCAACTCCGCTATGGGTATAAACGTGGCAATGTCTGCACCGCTGTCTGTATAAACATGGAAATATCTAAACCACTAACTGTATAAACATGGAAATACCTACACCGCCATCTCTATAAACATGGAAATATCTACACCGATATCTGCATAAGCATGCACATATCTACACCGCTATCTGTATAAACGTGGAAATATCTACACCGCTATCTGTATAAACATGGAAATATCTACACCGCAATCTGCATAAACATGGAAATATCTACACCGCTCTCTTTATAAATATGAAATATATAAACCGCTATCTCTATAAAAGTGGAAATATCTACACTGCTATCTGTATAAACATGGAAATATCCTCACTGCTATCTCTATGAACATTGATATATCTACACCGCTATCTCTATAAACATGGAAATACCTACACCCCCATCTCTATAAACATGGAAATATCTACACCGATATCTGCATAAGCATGGACATATCTACACCGCTATCTGTATAAACATGGAAATATCTACACCGCTATCTGTATAAATATGGAAATATCTACACCGCTCTATAAACATGGAAATGTCTACACCGCTATCGCTATAAACATGGAAATATCTAAACCGCTATCTCTATAAACATGAAAATATCTACACCAACATCTCTATAAACATGGAAATATCTACACCGCCTTCTGCCTAAACATGGAAATATCTACACTGCCGTCTGCATAAACATGGAAATATCTACACAGCCAAGTCTATGAACTTGGAAATATCTACACCGCTAACTGTATAAAAATGGAATTACCTACACCGCTATCTGTATAAACATGGAAGCATCTACACCACTATCCCCATAAACATGGAAATATCTACACCGCTACCTGTATAAACATGGAAATATCTGCACCGCTATCAGTATAAACATGGAAATACCTACATCGCTATCTCTGTAACATGGAAAAATCTACACCGCCGTCTGTATAAACATGTTTATGTCTACACCGCTATCTGTATAAACATGGAAATATCTACAACGCTATCTGTGAAACATGGAAATACCTACACCGCTATCTGTGTAAACATGGAAATATATACACCGCTATCTCTATAAAGATGGAAATATCTACACCACTATCTGTATAATCGTGGAAATATCTACACCGCTATCTGTATAAACGTGGAAATATCTACACCGCTATGTGAATAAACGTGGAAATATATACACCGCTATCTGTATAAACATGGATATATTAACACTATCTGTGCAAACGTGGAAGTATCTACACAGCTATCTGTGTAAACTTGGAAATATCTACACCGCTATGTGTGTAAAGATGGAAATACCTACACCGCAATCTGTGCAAACATGGAAATATCTACACCGCTATCTCGGTAAACATGGAAATATCTACACCGCTATCTCCATAAACATGGAAATATCTACACCGCCATCTGTATAAACATGGAAACAACTACACAGCTATCTCTATAAACGTGGAAATATATACACCGCCAGCTCAACAAACATGGAAATATCTACAGCGCCATCTACATAAACAAGGAAATAACTACATTGCCATCTATATAAACATGGAAATAAATACACCGCTATTTGTATAAACATGGAAATATCGACAGTGCCGTCTGTAAAAAATGGAAATATCTACACAGTCATCTGTATAAACATGGAAATATCTACACCACCATCTGTATAAACTTGGAAATATCTACACCGCCATCTGTATAAACATGGAAATAACTACACAGTCATCTGTATAAACATGGAAATATCTACATCACCTTCTCTATAAACATGGAAATATCTACACCTCCATCTCCATAAACATGGAGCTATCTACACAGCCATTTGTGTAAACATGGAAATATGTACACCTCTATCTGTATAAACATGGAAATATCTACACTACCATCTTTATAAACATGGAAATATCTTCACCGTGACCTGTATAAACATGGAAATATCTACACCGCAATCTCTATAAACGTGGAACTATCTACAGTGCTATCTCTATAAACATTGAAATATCTACACCGGTATCTCTATAAACATGGAAATATGTACACCGCCATCTCTGTAAACATGGAAATATTTACACCGCCATCTACATAAACTAGGAAATATCTACACCGCCATCTATATAAACATGAAAATATCTAAACCGCCGTCTGTATAAACATGGAAATATCTACACTGCCGTCTGTAGAAAGATGAAAATACCTACACCACGATCTTTATAAACATGGAAATATCTACACCGCTATCTGTATAAACATGGAAATATCTACAACGCTATCTGTATAAACATGTAAATATCTACACCATGATCTGTGTAAACATGGAAATATGTCCACCGCTATCTGCATAAACATGGAAATATCTACACTGCTATTTCTATAAATATGGAAATATCTATACCATTATCTCTATAAACATGGAAACATCTACACCGCTATCTCTATAAATATGGAAATATCTATACCGCTATCTCTATAATTATGGAAATATCTATACCACTATCTCTATAAACATGGAAATATCTACATCGCTATCTGTATAAACGTGGAAACATCTCCACCGCTGTCTGTATAAACATGGAAATATCTGCACCGCTATGTGTATAAACATGGAAATATCTACACCGCTATCTGTATAAACATGGAAATACCAACACCGCTATCTGCATAAACATGGAAATATATACACCGCCATCTCTATAAACATGGAGATATCTTCCCCGCCATTTACATAAACAAGGAAATATTTACACCGCCATCTATATAGTCATGGAAATCTCTACACCGCCATCTGTATAAACATGCAAATGTCTACACTGCCATCTGTAGAGAGAAATATCTACACCGCGATCTGTATAAACATGGAAATATCTACATCGCTATCTGAAAAAACATGGAAATATCTACAATGCTATTTGTGTAAACGTGGAAATATGTACACCATGATCTGTATAAACATGGAATTATCTACACCGCTTTCTGTATAAATATGGAAATATGTACACCGCTATCTGTATTAACATGTAAATACCTACACCTCTTTCTGTATAAACATGGAAATATCTACACCACTATCTCTATAAACATGGAAATATCTAAACCGCTCTCTGTATAAACATGGAAATACCTACACCGCTATCTGTTTAAACATGGAAATATCTACACTGCCATCTGCATAAAGATGGAAATATCTATACCGCGAGCTGCATAAAGATAGAAATATCTACACCGCTATCTATATAAACATGGAAATACCAACACAGCTATCTGTATAAACATGGAAATACCTACACCACTATCGGTATAAACATGGATATATCTACAACAATATCTCTATAAACATGGAAATACCTACACCGCCATCTGTGTAGACATGGAAATATCTACACCGCTATCTGCATAAACATGGAAATGTCTACACCGCTATCTGTATAAACATGGAAATATCTGTACCGCTATCTGTATAAATATGGAAATATCTACACCGCTATCTGTATAAACATGGAAATGTCTACACCGCTATCTGTATAAATCTGGAAATATCTACACCTCTATCTCTATAAACATGTAAATATCTACACCGCTATCTCTATAAACATGGAAATATCTTCACAGTCATCTGTATAAACATGGAAATATCTACACCACCATCAGTATAAACATGGAAATATCTATACTGCCATCTGTATAAACATGGAAATACCTAAACCGCTATCTGTATAAATATGGAAACATCTACACCACTATCCCTATAAACATGGAAATATCAACAACGCTATCCAAATAAACATGGAAACATCTACACCGCTATCTGCTTCAACATGGAATTATCTACACTACTATCACTATAAACATGGAAATAACTACACCGCCATTTCTATAAACATGGAAATACCTACACCGCCATCTCTATAAACATGGAAACATCTATACCACCATGTCTATAAACTTGGAAATATCTACACCGCCATCGGCACAACCATGGAAATATCTACCCCGCCGTCTGCATAAACATGGGAAAATCTACACCGACATCTGTATAAACATGGAAATAACTGCAACGCTATCTGTGTAAACTTGGAAATATCTGCACTTCTATATGTGGAAACATGGAAATATCTACATCACTATCTGTATAAACATGGAAATATCTACACCGTTATCTCTATAAACATGGAATTATCTACACCGCTATCTCTATAGACATGGAAATATCTACACCGCTATCTGTATAAACATGGAAACACTACACCGCTATCTCTATAAAGATGGAAATATCTACACCGCCATCTGTATAAATATGCAAATATCTACACAGTCATCTGTATAAACATGGAAATATCTACACCACCTTCTCTTTAAACATGGAAATATCTACACCGACATCTGTATAAACATGGAAATATGTGCAACGCTATCTGTGGAAACATGGAGATATCTACATCACTATCTGTATAAACATGGAAATATCTACACCGTTATCTCTATAAACATGGAATTATCTACACCGCTATCTCTATAAACATGGAAATAACTACACCGCTATCTGTATAAACATGGAAATATCTACACCGCTATCTCTATAAAGATGGAAATATCTACACCGCCATCTGTATAAACATGCAAATATCTACACAGTCATCTGTATTAACATGGAAATATCTACACCGGTATGTGCATAAACATGGAAATACCTACACCGCTATCTGTATAAACATGAAAATATCTACACTGCTATATGTATAAATATGGAAATATCTACACCGATATCTCTATAAACATGGAAATATCTTCACCACTATCTGTATAAACATGGAAATGTCTACACCGCTATCTCAATAAACATGGAAATATCTACACCGCCATCTGTATAAACATGGAAATATCTACACCACTACCTGTATAAAAATGGAAACATCTGCACCGTTATCTTTAAAAACATGGAAATATCTACACCGCGATCTGTATAAACATGGAAATACCTACACCGCTATCTGTATAAATATGGAAATATCTACACCTCTGTCTCTATAAACATGGAAATATCTACATCGCTATCTCTATAAACATGGAAATATCTACACCGCCATCTTTAAAAACATGGAAATATCTACACACTCATCTGTATAAACATGCAAATATCTACACCATCATCTGTATAAACATGGAAATATCTACACTGCCAGGAGCTCAAGAGCAGCCTGGGCAATACAGCAAGGCCTCATCTCTACAAAAAAATAAGAAATATTAGCTGGCCATGGTGGTGTGCACCTGTAGTCCCAGCTTCTTGGGAGGCTGAGGTGGGAGGATCCACGGAGCCCAGGAGTTTAAGGCTGCAGTGAGCTTGGATAACGACTGCACTCCTGCCTGGATGACAGAACAAGAAACTGTTTCAAAAAAGAAAAAAGAAAAGAAAACCTAAAAACTAAAAACTGGATGTAGTTTGCTAGTAACTAAACAGCAAATTAATTGTAACATGCTTACATATCAACGATGTCTTTCTTCTTTGATCATAAACCTGCTCACTAAGAAGCTGCTGAAGTCCATGGTAGTGACAGGTACATGTCTGCATCCTTGTCCTGACCTGCGTCTTCTTTGATTGTCCCCATCTGTGTCTCCGACTGGCACTGCCGAACCGTCTTGCTACCTGATCAATGTTGTACTGAACCGGACTGCTAACTGATCAATGTTGTCGAGCTCACTGCACAAAGCTGTTCTTACAAGGTAGATTTCTGCCTGGAATAGCCATACTTACACTGTTTATATTCCTTACTCCTGACCCATCCAATGCAGCACAAGTTCTATTTATTGCCATAGAAACATAGGTCATTTGGAAACACCTCCATCATTTCTATGGAATGTTCAAACATTTCTGACATTTTGGACTCTGTTCTAGCCTCTTGTTAAATATATCCAGAAAAGAGACAAAGCTTTATGGGGGGGCTATATGCACACATATGCTAGAGAATAAGCTATCTAAATGCTTAAAAATACTTTCCATCTGTCACCGCACCTTAATAGGTACACAGAAATTAAGTATGTGTATATCTGTCTGTATAGATACGTATAAATATATATCCCCAAAACAAAAACTCATTCTCTTACTTATACATAGGTAGAATATAGGTGGATATACATATACATTTATAGGTAGAACAAAAAAACCCTCAGCCTCTTTAGGGCCATGTGTTTTCTCTGAGTAATTGTCACAATTAATTAAAATACATGTGTATGCCTTTTTAGATAAATTTCATCAGACCAGTTTCTGTCTGGTTGGAAAATAATAACTGCCTATTTGCTAAGTGCCCCTGCCCCCATACTATGTTCCAGTGAACTAAAGACCTCTGGCAATCATAGATTTACAACTCAGCAAGATTAAACAATTTATTGTTATTTATGACATCCAAGCTGTATCTTCTGTATTATATTCCACATTAGCATCTATCACTTTACATTTGGGAGATCCTGTCCAAAAAATGATTATGCCTCCTAACCGAACATTCAGCAGGGCTGCAGGAACAGGCCCCCTGAACAAACATCCTGCCAAAGTACTTTAAAGCACCGTGAGCTGCCACAGCTGTGCATTTTCAGATGACTCAGCAGATTAGCGTGGAGTCTCTTAGCCTCTGCTTGGTCTGTTCCTTTCAGTGATCTCTCACATGGCCCAGTCCATTCGGTTTGAAAATCCTCATGAAATGAGCAGATTATGATCTGGCTTCAGCAGAGGGCCATGGGGTGGGCATGGAGGGGAGAGGGTTTGCTCTTAACACAGCCTGAGCCTCAGAAAGGTTTCAGATGGAAAAGCATGGCACTGACTCAGCTCATGCTTAACAGGAAATAATGCACAGACCACACCAAAAAAGCCCTTTATGTTGTGTGAAAGTCTATGTCGGAGCAGCTGCTGCCACCTCATGTACTGTGATAGAGTGTGCATGTGTGTGTTTGTGTGTGCATGAGTGTGAGTATGCACACAAATGTGTGCTGGGAGGGGGAGGAGATCACACCTTCCACAGTCGCCACCTCAGCCTTAGCTAGCAGCGTGGAGAATTGCCAAAAGTCAAGAGGAAGCTGCACCAAAGCAACTGTGATCACCACATCAGCAGGCGCTTTCTGGTTAGTAAAGCTACTGGGACTGAAAAACACACACGATCTCGTCCTTCTTTTATTTTAATCAGAGCAAAATATTTTTATAATAATTGTGTTCTATGAATAAATAATTCATAATGCTGTAACCCATTATCACATTCAATCCTCCCAACAACCCTAGAAGATATGTAGACAAGTATTATTACTTTCCCTATTTTTATAAATGAGGAAATAAACCCCAGGAGGCTAGGCGACTTCCCCACGGTCATAGAAGTTGCAAACAGTAGTATCATGATTCAAATCCAAAGCTTCTCCTTTTGTCTTTATCATTTTAATTTTGAAGGTAATGCATATGCATGTATGATCTTTTAAATCCAGAGATGTATATGGAATAGATAGGAAAAGGGACTCTCCTTCCCCATTATACACCCCCTCCACCCAAGCTATATACACTGTTGACTAGAGTATGTCCTTTCAATCCTATTTTCTATGCCTACATTATATACAGAAAAGCAGGATTACGTTACACACAATATTCCAGTCATTGCTGTTTTTCACCAACAAGCTATCATTCACATCTTTTTCATACTACATATAAATTTATATCCTTTATTTTAGTGGTGTATATTCTGCAGTTGTGTCATAAATTATGTACCTGTTCTCTGTTGAACATATAGATTTTTTCTGAGTTTTTCCTTAGCAAAATGCTGCAGTGAGTACCCTTGTACACAGATGTTTGTACATTTGTTCTAGAAAAATCTACAGCAAAGATTCTTAGATTAAGAGATTCCCAGGTTATTAGAAAACTACTCTATTAATTTAGATATATACTTCCAAATTGCCTGACCAAAAAGTTATGTCAATTTAACTTCTATGAACAGTATACAAACATGACAATTTTCCATCACCTACACCAACTCTGGGTAATTTCATCTTTTTTACAAGTTGATGGATTGTTTTAATTTATATTTCTCTGGTTATTAATAAGGTTGGCCACCTGTACATGTGTTATTATTGATGATATTTGTATTGAATTGTTTGAATTTTCTTGATTTCAAAAAACGTTTTACATGTCATAGATATTAAATATTTGTTGTAAAACTCTCCTTCCAGTATTGTGTATGTGTTTGGTCAAGTAGAATAAACTCTCGTCCTCTGATTTCAGATTCCTTTCTCTTTCCATTAGAAATCCCTAAATGTAAAACTACATATTGATAGCTAAAAACCAGGATGTTTACTAGAGAAAAAGAATACAAAGGCAATAATTAAATATTATATTTATACAAAATACCTACTAGTACAAACTTAAAAAGAGAAAGTAAAAGTCAAATGCTTCTACGACTTCAGACTAAGAAAAAGAACTTTTGAGGTTGAATGTTCCTGAAATTTTTCTTTTCATACAACTACGGACATGACTTCAAAAGTTGATGTGACTAAAAAATGTAAGATATGAAAGATATTTGAAGACTCAGAGAAGGTGGATTTTCATTTTAACAAGTCACATATATATTCTAGATATCCTCTTATTCGTAACTAAGAGAGTCAAATCAGATGAAAGAATCTAAAAATTTCCCTTTGACTGTGTTAAGTAGAAGTAGTAGAGGCATACTGGCCAAATCTTGAGTGTTTGCAAATTGACTCTTAAGGCTATAGGCTGGCACAGGTCATTGAAGCCCTAGCTTTTTATCTTTAATTTTAAAATCCCCAAACAATTTATACTAATTTTTCTTGTCCATTATTTCCAAATAATCTTGTTTAAAGGTTATTACAGTGCTTGCTCATGTTACTGTTGTCTAACCGAAGGGTATCCGGGGCCTTAAAACTGAGAGGGTTAGGATTAATGATTCCAATACCTATGCTTGGACATCTCCAAAAGTGGGTTCCAACTTCTTGTCCTCAAGTCTGTATAGAAACTAGCAAACTTCCAGAGTTCACAAAAGGCTCAAAGAGAACAGATGTTTTATAGAAAATTCTTAGAGCAAGTTTCACGCATAATGTTGCTGATGCGTGTCTGCCTTTTCAATAAACATCACTATGCTTTATCACAAGATTTAATAAAGCAGCTTAGTTAAAAATGCCATCTGGGTCTCTGGACACATTAAACAAAGCTTAAAATAACCACCCCAGCAACTGGGAGGACCCAGCTGTTCTCATAATCTGTCCCACTCCTTTTACTTCCCCATAAAAAGAGTGAATGAAGACCACAGACTAAAAGCATCCAGAAGGAACTGACACAAACAGGGAGATAGATGGAGCCAAGGGCTCCTGTAAGTTTGCTATTGCTCACATAATAGATTTGCTAATTCCACAACCTGCGGATGGTGATTAAGAACGGGAAGCAGAAAGAGGGAAGAGAGAATCATAGAAGGGCTCATTCAAGTTTTCTAATGTATCACAAACCTGTCCTCCCTAATGTCTGGATCATAGCAGCCCATTCCATTCACCTATTCTCTAGTGAACTCCAATAGAAAATACAAAGCCATCACCACCCAGTTCTTTCTCCCTTCTAGAGATGAGATATTAGCCACCCAATCCCAGATTCTCAGATCCATTCCAGGAAAGAAGCCCTAGGTATTGAAGCACAGCTTTCCCTCCCTCCCTTCTTTCTTCCACCCCAAGATTTGTTCCCCAGATAGTTCTAGTAAATGCAAAACCAAGTATATTCTCATTCTTTAGAGCAACCAGCTTTTCATGGCCAACTGGAATCAAACACAACCTGCACAAACATCTATCTGGAGGACACTCCCAAGGCTCCTACTGAGCCAGCCTTCTGCATACCACTGCATTTCAGCTTCCTAGTTCACAAGACACTGAGACATTCTTGAATTCTGCAAGGTGCACTGTGTGTTAATATCTTGGCTGCTCATCATGTGGCCAATAAAGGGCATGACTAGTCAACAAATAAATTTTCTCTTGGCTAAAACTTGCAACAAAACTGTAAGCTGTTTACCAAGGGGCCCACTACAGGTTATATTCAATATATACAGTCAAATCCTAACTATCTGAGATATATTCAGTTGACCATACACCTTTATATTTCAGTAAAATGTCTTTACATTTCCCAGTGCTATCGATGTTACAAAGTGCTTTCATATGCAGTGCTTCATCTGATTTCCAGGATAATTAAATGATCCTGTCATACCTGATTTTTAGATGAGGAAACAAGTGGTTTCTGGGTATTTCAAGAGGCTAACGCATCTGCCCTCCAACTTGTATGTGAAAACCAAAAACAAAATTCCAAGGCCCTTCAACCATCTGAATGGACTTTGACTCTTTTGGTCAATATATGGCAGAGCTAGGAAAAGAAGGTGAGTCTTCCAGCTGCTGATACAGGGTTTTTTCTGCCATACTCCATTACCTCCAAGGCTAAAGTCAAAAGAGGGTGTGGTTATCACATGAAAAAATCTGGTTTGGATTTCCCAAATGTGTATGTAGTATTTGGGGATTTACCTTAATTTCACCTACAGTTCTTTTGGGTTGTAACAGTCTGACTCCATTTTTGAAAACAAAACAAAATCGATTTTAAATGCTGAATTATAGATCTTTGCTGTCCAGTATGGTAGCTACTAACCACTTATGGTTATTTGCATTTCTATTTTAATTAATTAAAATTCAGTAAAATGCAAAATTCAGTTCTTCAGTTGCTCTAGCCACATTTCAAGTGTTACAGTAGTCACATATGGCTAGTGGCTGGGACAATGCAGATTATAGAACAGTTCCATCATCAAAGAAACTTCTATTGAACAGTGCTATTATATAATGTCATCTCCAGAGAAAGAAGACTTTAGAAAAAGTCAGAAACGGCCGGGTGCAGTGGCTCACACGTGTAATCCCAGCACTTTGGGAGGCCAAGGCAGGCAGATCCTTGAGGTCAGGAGTTCAAGACCAGCCTGGCCGACATGGTGAAACCCCGTCTCTAGTAAAAATACAAAAAATTAGCTAGGCGTGGTGGTGCATGCCTGTAACCACAGCTACTCAGGAGGCTGAGTTGGGAGAATCACTGGAACCCAGGAGGCAGAAGTTGTAGTGAGCCAAGATTGTGCCACTGCACTCTAGCCTGGGTGACAGAGCAAGACTCCATCTCAAAAAAAAAAAAAAAAAAGAAAAAGAAAAAGAAAAAGTCAGAAACATCTTGAGGCAGGCATAGTGCTGTCATCTGTCCAATATTGAAGATGATTTAAGAATAAGAAAGAAGAAGAGAACAAAGAAGAGAAAAAGAAGTTGCCGTAGGTGTACCTACCCAGAAAAGGACAAGGGCATTCCTGTAGTCATTGTGTTGTATTTTAGCTCTTAAACTTTTTAAGAGATTAGAATAATTTGACACATAGAAGATCTAAACCACTGAAGAGGCTCTGAAGCAGATAAAAGTAGAAAGAAAATAAAAAACTAATTAGTTACAAACTAAGCTTAACCACAATTCGTTTAAACGGTACTATTTACTCTTCACATGATTGGTTTTTCTTTTGCTTTATAGTATGACATAGTTTATATCTTTAAAGGGGAATTAAAATATTTCTGGGAATTTTTAAAAGTAAGTTCACACAGCCACATAAAAACTACAGAAACAGATAAAACCTATCTTCTCATTTATTCCCTAATCCATTCAAATTAAATATAAAAATCCAAGCAGCCACAGTGATATTCAAAAAAGCAAAAGTGAGACAAAACAAAATTCATTTGTCACCTGTGGAGGTAGTTAGCTCACCTAATCTTCACTCCAAACACCAGTAATTTTTAAAAGACAGAAATAAACATATGTTCTGCCTTCCCGGAAGGAACTATGTTTCAGGGTAGCCAAATAACCCAGTTGTGAAGAAAATGGTCTGCTTATAGAAAAATGTCAGCTAAAACATGTAGATAGAATTAGAGAATTAGAAATTCACCATTTTGAAACCCCTAATGAAATAATCAACTCAAGCAAGGATCATTAATAAATGCTAAAACAATCAAGTAACTATTGATACAGAATATAACTGAATATACACATGGTACAAAGTTCACGTCACAGACTACTGGCTTGACCCAAGGGGGAATATAGCAGAGGAGATAGGCAGTGATCACCCTAACCTTGCGATCATCTCACCATCACTAATGATGGGATGTGAATACACATTATTGCCTATGAAATAGTCTTTAAAAAAAGAAGTTGAACCTGAATCTAACTAAACCTTGCAATGGGCTGAACGTGTATGTCTTCCCCAAATTAATATGTTGACATCCTAACCCCAAAGGTGCTGGTATTAAAAGGTGGGGCCTTTAGGGGGTCATTAGATCATAAGGACAGAGGCTTCATGATTGGAATTAGTGCCCTTATAAAAGAGGCCCCAGAGAGCTAGCTAGTCTCTCCCACTATGTGAGGGCCCAGCAAGAAAGCCAATCTATGAACCAGAAAGTTGGTCCTAACCAGATATCAAAACCACATGCTCCTTGATTTTAAACTTGCTAGCCTCTAGGACTGTGAGAAATAAATTTCTGTTCTTTATAAGTCATCCAGTTTTTGGTATTTTGTTATAGCAGGCCTAAAAGCCTTTAGAACTAACTTCCAGTTAACCAGGAAAAAACAGAGTGAAAAGTTAAATGACACCATAAAAAGCAACCAGAAAATTCCAGAAGGGGAAATATTCTACAGAACAACTGACTAGTTTTTCAACAAGTCAATTTCACTAAATAAATACATAAACAAAGAGTATGTGTATTTTCCAGGTTAAAACAGTCTTGAGCTAAATAATCAAATGCAATGTGTATCCCTTGATTAGAAGAAACTAATTTGAACAAACCAGCCACAAAAGATATTTCAGGGAGACCAAGCTGGAAGGATCACTTGAGGCCAGGAGTTTGAGACCAGCCTGGGCAACGTAGTAAGACCTCCATCTCTACAAAAACAATAAATTAGCTGGGCATGGTGGTGTGCACCTCTAGTCCTAGCTACTCAGGAAGCTGAGGCAGGAAGATCACTTGAGCCCAGGAGTTTGAGGCTGCAATGAGCTATGATTGTTTCACTGCACTTCAGGCTGTGTGAAAGAGCAAGACTTTGTCTCAAAAAATAAAAGGACATTTCATAATAATTGAGGAAATCTGAATGTGGACTGGGTAATAAATGATATAAAAAAGCCATTTTTTATTTTGTTTGAAAAGATGATTTTGTAACTATACAGGAAAATGTTCTTATTTTTTTAGAAATCTGTACTAAAGAATTTAGGGGTAAAATATCATTTTCTTTAATAGACTTTCAAACACAAGCAAAAAATACTCATGACACAAATATAGCAAAATGTTTACAATCTATGTTCTATGCTTGCCTGTGAGTGCCATTAATCTCATCTCTCTGATTTTCTGAAAGTTTGAAAATTTCAAAGAGTTATAATAAATTTTTTTACATCCCATAATTTTATAATAATTTTTTTAAAGTTTGAAGCAAATCAACAACTATAGCTTCAAAAATATCCTGACCCACAATAAACATTGAACAGGGTATATTTCTCCCATTTCCTACAAAAGTTGGCCCAGGAAGGAGTATGAGAGCTGCCATAGCTCTCCCAAGGCTCATTATTCTCCATCACTCCATGGGAAATCCCAAAATAAATTTTTAAAAAAGTTGTTTAAATTTATAATGTTTTTGATTCTATAATAATTTTATAATAAAATAATTGTAAAATGTTTTTGATTTTATAATTTATAAAAATTTTTATACATGTTTATGTTTGAAATGTCTATTTCAAACTTTATGAGATATTAAAATATAAGTAATATAGTTCATCATTTTAGAAATGCCATGCTTTTCTTCTCCAGCAATTACATAATCAAAGAGTAACTGTAGTTTTTCCTAGAACATTGCTTTGTAGGCTGGGCATGGTGGTTCATGACACTTTAGGAGGCCAAGGCAGGCAGATCTCTTGAGATCAGGAGTTTGAGACTAGACTGGGCAACACAGAGAAACCCTATGCGTAGTAAAAACACAAAAATCAGCTGTGCGTAGTGGCGTGCACCTATAGCCCCAGCTACTCAGGAGGCTGAGGTGGGAAGATCACCTGAATCTGGGGAGGTCAAGGCTACAGTGAGCCAAGACTGTACCATTGCACTCCAGCCTGGGCAACAAAGTGAGACCCTGTGTCAAAAAAAAAATGAAATTTAATTGAAAAAAAGAAAATTGCTTTGTAAAATTAACTTTTTCAATCAAAACCAAGATTTTTCAGATATAGAGAATGCAGCCCACTGGTCAGATTTGTCAGTTCAAAGAGAAAAAATTCTAGTTTCCTATTTTTCTAGCCTGCTTATGATTATCCAATAAGATATCAAAAAAGACCAAAGGCTTTGGGATCCATGTTCAGTATTCCTGAGTCTAACTCAGGATGCCAAATCAGGAGACAAGCACATTCTCATCAATTTTCAATCATTCGAGACCAATTTTGCTTATAATTATCCAGTTCTTTTAGACCACCTTTCTCCTGAAGCCAGCCTTATGGCTATTCACTTCACTTTAGCATAAGCCCCCAAGAAGGTGAACAAAATGAGGAAACGATTGGTTAAAGTTGGCGTTTGAATTTCTGAAACATGTCCACCATTCCCTTCACCCATGCCCGCCCCTCTTAGAAGTAGTACTTTCAGATTATTTAAGAGTCGATGCTTCTATGTGGATTTTGTCAGCTGTCCTTTATAACAGCTAGTGCGTTTAATTTGACTCTATTTTAAGCATATATTGACCTATGCTAATTATGTGTTAAAATAAATTCCACTCTTAGAGTTAATAAAGTGTGTTTGTCATGGAAGACCCATTGAAGTAAGAAGCTGAGGAGCCGTTATGGTAAAGTGGGACAAGAAATAATAAGACATAATAATTTTCCCATGCAAATCAACAACCGTAGCTTCAAAAATATCCTGACCCACAACAAGTATTGGACAGGCCATGTTTCTCTCACTCCCTAAAAAATTGGCTCGGGAAGGAGTATGAGAGCTCCCATAGCTCTCCCAAGGCTCATTATTCTCCATCACTCCACAGGAACAGCCTGTCAGAGAAGAGTGAAAGACCATTTGTCAACCTCTCTTCAACTCCCTGATTCTAGCCAAACTTCATCAATCTCAAGTGAGGAGCCAGAGAGAAATCAAACCCCATATATCCAGCATCATTGTCTACTGGAGTCAAAAATCACAATTCCACTACCCACCCCAACACCACTGGCCCTGTTTCTCCCAATTGCTTTTTATTGTGTTTTTTAAAAAATCCTCTTTCCCTATCCCTGCAACACTGAGAAGGAGGAATTATAGTAGATAAATATGAAGCATGGAGATCCTTTAAAAATGTTTTTAATAATAAATGAGAAAATGAAAAGGAAAGGGTTGGGAAGGAAGGAGGGAATACAAATGCCAGGGAAATGTTCAGTTTTGCTTTTAAAGATGTTAACACTCATTTATACATCTGCAAGACACTCCCCTTAAAGACAAGTTCTATGAGTGTGGGTCTGGTTGCATGAATAAGGATAAAATTACCTTTTTAGACGATGTTTCCCACATATCATTCAGAGACCCCTGAAGTTAGGTATCCCTCTTGTAGATGTCCTTGAGATGCTGCTGGACCTGGGAAAGAGGAAACTGGGATACGGGTCTATGCCAAAAGGTGCTTCTAGTTATAGGACAGAGAGGAAAGGGGCAGAGGGAGAAAAACCCGAAGTCTGAGAATCTGGATTGCAGAAGACTACCGAGGTCGTGGGAGAAGGGAGAGAAAACAAGGATGAAAAGCGAAAGGGGAAGAGGCATGAAATGTTGTCAAATGTCAAAAGGCATTTGGAGAGAAGTTGGGAATTGCATTAAGAAAACCACTGCAAATCTCATTTCAGACCATTTAGAGATATGCCCCCTGGGAACTGCGAGCTCAGGCTGTTTAGCATCAAACAAATGGATCCACTCCATCCCTACCCTAATTAAATAAATCATTCAGTAATTCCACTGGGTTAAAGAACCAACATATTAAAAACCTTCAGGACCTACTCTTGCCAAATATGTCAGGGATCGTGTGTGTGTGTGTGTGTGTGTGTGTGTGTGTGTGTGTGTGTGTGTGTTCTGAGACACCACTACTGTTAAATAGGCAGAGCTAAGACTTAGGGGACTGGCAGATTATTGCAAAAAGGGCACGGGGAAGAGGGACTATGTTGTGAGCCTGGGAAAGAAGTTTGTGTGGGACTGTGGGCAGTGAACGCGTTGGGAACAATATGGAAAACTGGGAGCTGCCTTGGAATCTACAGGGCCGGGTAAGAGAATGTCCGAAAGAAAAATGAGCAGGTGCGGGATGTGTGCAGAGTCGGAGAAGAGTCCAGGGCACCCGGAGTGGCTCCAGGAACGACGGACACCCCTCAAGGCTTTTGGGGGCGGTGGGTACTAATAGAACCCAGTGTCCGGGGTGCGCCGGGGAGGCTGCGAGCGAGGCGGGAGTGGGGCGCTGGAGGGTGAGGACGCGGGAGTGAGGAAGCAAAGCCTGGGACGGGCAGGGGCCTCCCAGCTGGGCCCGGAGGCAGCAGGGGGACAAGGGCTAGGAGAGGGCATGGCGGCAGCACGGCGGGAAGCGAGGGGCATCCGGACACTCACCCCGTTGGCCGCAGCCATCTGCCCCACGATCTCGATGGCCGTCCTGCTAAAGTACCTGCCGTCGCTGCCCACCACCGTGGTGCAGCCCCAGCGGTCGCACAGGTCAATGGACGATAGCACGCTCTGGATGAATTTGGGCAGGTAGTTGCGCTGGCCCTCGAAGAGGCCGGTAGGTCGCCGCAGACCCCCGCCGCCGGCCGGCCGCCGGTCCTCGTAGGGCGTGGTGGGCACTGTCAGCACCGGGATGGGGCTCCCCTCCGTGGCGCCTCCTGGCCGGTCCTGCTGAGGCTTCCAGGGCCGGAGGCAATCTGCAGCCTGCCGGGGGCCTCCGCCCACCTGGCCGCTCACCGGGACTCCGCCTCGCGCCCAGGCCCCCTCTCCGGCAGGTCGGCACCCTGCGCCCTGCACCCGCCCGCCTGGGGACTGCCCGCCCCTCCTCTCCGTGCGGCTGCTCGCTGACTCCCTCGGCGGAGATTGCTTCTGCCTTCCTGTAAAGTTTTCTCCCGCCCACCTTCTCCGCTGCCAGACCGCCCGAGGTGTCCTCAGTTTCTCCCCAAGTTGGACTCATTTTCGGGGTGTCCCAAAAGCCTGATTCCAGGGCCTGCTAGCCCGACCCCGGTGACGCCTGCACTCGCGCCTGGCTCCAGCCTTCACACGCGATCGCCGCCCTCCGGGGCACACCCTCCGCCAGAAAACAGCCGGCGGGCGGCGAGACTTTGGGCAGAGTCCGGGTTCCTCTCCGGCGCCAGGCCCGTCTCCCTGTCTCCCTGGGAGTGCACAGCCTACACGCACCAGTTTCTCTTTAGAACAAGCACGGGGAGGGATTTGGGAGGGGGCTGAAACCTTTTGCCATCAGCGAACAGCCTCAGCCAAAAATAACCCTGGAAAGGCGAGCTAAGAATGGTTATCTCCTGCCAGCGCTGAAATCGGAGGCTGGGCGCTGCATGTGGGGTGTGTGTGTGTGTGTGTGTGTGTGTGTGTGTGTGTACCCTCCCACCCCGACCATTTGTTGAAGGGAATCACCACTGTCAGACTTCAATCCAACAGGACCCACTCGAGCCATCCACACTTTCCCCAGCCTCCTCCAAAACAGCACACTTTCCGGTATGGACAATTCTTTTGTTTTTCACTTGTTTGTTTGTTGTGGTGGTTGCAACAGCAGCAACACAGACGACACATATTTCCCTATTCTTCTCGCCCTTCTCACCCTCCCTACCCAGCTCCTGCCTTAGAAACAGGCTTGGCCTACACTGTATCTGTCCACACTGCCTGAACTCTTCCCTGAATTAATTGTTTTCAATAGGAGGGGGCTAAATCCCTTATTAATGCCCTACCAGGAGTGAATGAATAAAGCCAAGTTAAAGGGGAACTGGGTACCACATACTGTGCTAGGTTCCTTTGCATGTATCCTTTCATTCTGCTGGAGCTAAAGATGTTCTGCCTCCTCTCCATAAAACGCACCCAAACTCCAAAACCAGGAAATTCTCCATAGAAAATAGGAGTGAAGAGAGACAAGACTAACAGGATAAACCGCAAAGCAGGAAGAAAGTTTTGTCTCCCATTTCGCTCAAGGAATTTTTGGACCCACCAAGGCTACTGTCCTGAAAGATCCTGCTGCTTCTCCTTCCCCAAATATTGTCCACTTCCTGAGAGTAAGGCTGACTTGCCGCAGGCTTATAAAGTGTTTGGTCACAGTAAGACAACTGTGAGTAATAACACACATTGTATACTGTTTTGCAATTGATAAAAGGCTTTGCATCTGTTTTTTCTTTGGAGGCTGAAGAAAAGAATAATGGTATTCACGCAGTTCCCATTTTACAGATGAAAACAAGAGGACTTTTTCTGTGAAGTCAGGAAAGTGGTTACAATGGTAATTTCTGCCTGTCCGAATTATGTATTGCCCCTCCCCTTTCTATTAATAACATTGAAGTGTGATGGGACAACCACTGAAGCTGTCAGTTGAAACCTGCTGGGACATTTTAGCCATTCTCTTCAACATAAAGAATGGGTGTTTTTGGAGGGGGTGAGAGGAATGGGGAAATGTTGTCAAAGAGTACAATGTTTTAGTTGAGACAGGAAGAATACATTTTGTTGAGATCTACAGCACAGCATGGTGACTGTAGTTTACAATGAAGTATTGTGTATTTCAAAATTGCTAAGACAATAAATTTCAAATGTTCTCACCACAAAAAAGATAGGTTTTGAGGTGATGAATCTATTAATTCTCTGGATTTAATTATTCCACAATGTATACATATATCATAACATCACATTATACCTCCGTAAATACATACAATTTTAATTTGTCAATTAACAATTTTTTAAAAGAATAGTGTGGCCAGTTGGGGAGGTAGTTTTTTTTTTTTTTTTTTCCTCTAGTCTCTACTCAGTCTCCAAGATCCCATTCCCCATAAAATTCCTGTCACCCAGGTGGAGTGCAGTGGCACAATCATGGCTCACTGCACCCTCTCCCTCTTGGGCTCAAGCGATCCTCCCTCCTACAGGTACATGCCACCACGCCCAGCTAATTTTTGTAGCTTTTGTAGACATGGGGTTTCACCATGTTGCCTAGGCTGGTCTCGAACTCCTCAGCTCAATCAATCTGCCCACTTTAGCCTCCCACAGTGCTGGGATTACAGGTGGGAGCCACCAAGCCCAACCCATAAAGTTCCTAACTTTTTATCTCCCTGGGAGTGCACAGCCTACACACACCAGTTTCTCTTTAGAACATACTTAAGAGTCTTGGCTTAGCATCCAACAGACAGAACTTTAACACTTCTACGGATCTGTGCACCTGTCTATGGTGTGGGGTTTTTAAGATCTCTTTCTAATGACACTTTATTTTGCAAAGCAGGACAGTTTCATTCCCAGAAGAGCAGGTATGGTAAATCCTTTGTTCCAGTAATGAAGACAATGATCCAAACCCTAAGCCTCAGAGAAGCCCAGAAACCCTCCAGGCCTCCATCTCTCTGCTCCTAGCACCTGCCTCTCTCTTGACATCAACATCATTCTCCCCTCTCACAGCCCAGCTCCTTCCACAGACCCAGGGATTAGGCACCAGCGCCTCAGACTAGATTTTAGAGAATTACCATTCAAGAGGCAATCCTCTTCCCTTGGTTCCAATTTCAAGGTTCTCAAAGACTGGAACAGGGCTAGTTTGAGGCAATGTGCCCCATCGCATAGCCAGAAAGAACCTTACAGTGAAAAGGTAAACAATTCTTCCAAAGTAACGGGGTGCTGATCCCCAGAGGGAGGACAGATGGGCAAACAAACAGTAACCGGGCCAACACATGCTTCACACTCACTGATCAAGGACTTCTAAAACCACTTTTCTTTTCTCTGAATTTATATAGGATTTTGTATCACTCATAAAGGAATGTCTTATAGGCTGATAACACCTTTCTATTCATGCTTATACTTAACATTTAGGCTAGGATAATTTCCTAACCTCAGTGTCCTCACTATAAGATGGGAATTATTATAATCCCTACCTCATAAATTGTTGGGAGGATTAAAATACTTAGTAAAGTGCCTGACTAATAGAAAGGCATTCAATAAATGTTAGCTATTCATGGTGTCATCATCATTCTATTTACCATTATTACTAATCTCCTGTATTGCAAGAATTACACTTTATATTTTTGTAGACCATCACTGTAGCTAAAGGGTCTTTGGGCCATTGGTGATATTCCAAAAAGGTTGGTTAAATTGATCTGTGGTTTTTGACTATGGAAACTCAGAACTCCCTCAAAATGTACAAAACAGATTTACCTGCTAAATAAATCTCTTCAAAGCTGACCCCAGGTTTGATTGAATTAATTCCAATGAATTTGTCACAATGATGGAGAAAGGAAACTTAGAGGGCACCACAGTGGTTTGCTGGTAAAATGAGAAGTTTGGATTAGATCAATGTTTCCCAAAATATTTTCCTCAGAATGTTAGTGCCCCTCGAATCCTGCACAAAGCAAGAGTTTCATGACCAAGTAGCTTTTAAAACTCCTGTACACTCTACTCCCATTCTTCACAATGCACACTTTCATATTAAAAGTTCTGAGAGGTCCTCAACAGAAGACATCACTTAACTTTTTTTTTTTTTAAGACAGATTCTCACTCTGTCACCCAGGCTGGAGTACAGTGGCCACCACTCCTGGCCTAAACATTTTTTAACCTGGTGCTTCCCAATCTAAACTCACAGGGACCAGTTTTCTTAATGAAAGAGAATCAGACTAGCTTGTAACCATAGCTGGTGACACTCCCCTGCCCCATTCCTTGTATGTCCTCAGTGGACTAGGTCAGGAATAAATAAATTTTCCTGATTCTCAAGGGCTGGTCACTCCTTTGCACTGAGCTCAAAGCTTCTCTGTAGCATGGGTCACAATGAATGGTAGCCCTGATAGCCTAGAGTAGCCTTTCAGCCTTCTCTGAGCCTCTAAAGACTGAGGATCCTTGGCATGAAATGGAGCAACTGATATACCCTTGCTTCCCCTGGGGACTCTCTTGCTCTCAAAAAGGCATCAGCCATCATCTCCATCTAGAGAATATACTAGCTGACTCAGCTTGACCAGCCTGTACCAAAATGAGAATCTGGGTAAAATAAGCATTGAAACACTTCATTCCTTGTAGATTCACAAAACATATTAGCATATTAAAGACTATGAAGTTCTGCAGGAAAAAAAAAAACCTATTTAACTTTAATCCAACATTGCCAAGATTTATTTGACCATGGAAGATTTTTCCAAAACACTTACAAACAGATCAAGGACATTAATCTTTCATGAAACACTAGATCCCCAAGGTCCTCTCCAGCTACATCATTCTGTGATTTTCTTTTTTATTTATGATGCATTAAAAGATTAATCTCTATCAGACTTCCATTTAGAAATTCACCAGAAAGTGCAAAGGCAGCAGGTAAAATTGCTGAAGGGTATTATAAAAATACCCTCCAGTGATTTTTGAAACTTAAACTGAAATATTTATATAACTATATATTTCAGTTTGTATATTATATATATATATGTATATACACACATATATATGTGTGTATATATATTGGTGTATGTATATCTATATCTATGTATATATGGCATTATATCCATTTTACAGATGCAGAAACTGAGCTTTAGAGGGGGTGAGCAATTGGTCCAAAGCCACACAGCACACAGGTAGTCATTGATAAAGGTAAAAACAAGAGTTGAAGCCTGAGGTGTAAGGACACAGAGACAAGTACACAAATGTTTACAAGTTACACATATGACACGTGCCTTTAACATGAATTTCTTGAACATTCCTTTAGAGGCCTTACAATGAAGACATCAGAGTGGCAGCAAGTTCTGTTGGAATCAGGGGAGCGTGTTCTTCTATAATCCCCTGGCTAACAGGAAAGCACACTGATTTGGCCCATGGTAGTTATACACTCCCATTGAGTCAGGGGCCACTTCTATGCACACAGGAGGTGCTAAAAATATGCTGTTGACTCATTGCCTCTAAGAGCAGAAGAAATGCCAAAAGTATAGGACAAGAGGCAGAAAAGCACACGGAAAAATGTCGTAGGGCAGTCCTCTGAGGAAGTGTTAGATCCCTTTGAAATCTGTCCAAACACTTTCTTGTGCTGGGGAAAGTCAATTACATATTTCAAGCAACCCCACATGTCATACGAGTATCTTGTACGTGTTTGTGTACTCGTGTCTGTGAACTTACATCTCAGACTTCAACTTCTCGCTCCCCACCCTTATCAATGACTGCCTGCATGGCCTTGGGCAAGTTGCTTTCCCTCTTCAAAGCTCAGTTTCTGCATCTATAAAATGGACATAATGCTACCTACCTCATGGGGTTAGTGATCACATTTAAGGAGCTAATATGTGGAAATTGCTTACACAGTACCTATCACATAATAAGGGTTTAATAAGTGTTTGATGTAATTGTTTTGATTATTACTACTATTACTAAAATAATAATTGCTACAATAATAATGATTCTTATTCTCTATATTAGTATTATCTTTGAAAATGGGCATGGATTATGTCTATGTAACACTTTTGGCACAATATCTAGCATTATATCACACACAAATTAGAGAATTCATGTTATTAAGGATGAAAAAATATTTTTACTGACCCTTAAATTCTTCGTAAGTAACTGCAAAAGAAGCCATTATCCCAACACATGAAATAAAAAAGAAAATTCAGTTCCTCTGGAGTTTGTTTTTGGAGGTAGCCACAGGATACCTAAATTTTTTTTCTTTTCAGAGAGACCGAGGGGCTCACTAGGTTGACCAGGCTGGTCTTGAACTCCTGGTCTCAAGCCATCCTCCCACCTCAGCCTCCCAAAGTGCTGGGATTACATGCATGAGCCACCACATCCAGCCTACCTAAAATATTGAATGCTGTTAATAAATCTCCTGAGGCCAGCATAAGAAGGTGATGGGCAAAACTATTGCAGGTATGTTTTTCTGGCTTTTTCATGTATTGGGCCAAACTTTGAAAAGCACTTACTATTAATGGCTAACTTGCAAAATTTGTGATTTATTAAAAGCAGATTTTAATTGTTTTACCTAAAAATAATAGGCCTCTGATCTGCCAAAGATGAAGATTTAATTTCTAGGTGTTCCCCACAATACCTAGAAACATCAGTGGAATCGAGTATTAAACACTTTAGAACTATTCTCATCAAAGTTCTTTAATATATCATACAGCAAAAGAAAAGTTTCTTTTCTAAAGGCTTCTCTATACTTTTTTTAATAGTTGAATTTCATTTCTGAAGGCTCCTAAAAAGAATAGAATTTAGATCTTTATTAAAGAGGAAATATATTTTCCATGTTTAATTTAAATGACATTCCATCAGTCATTTGCAATCTTAGCCTACACAGAATTTTTTTTTTTTTTGGTAGTTTTAATGTTTGGCTTTAGGAGGGGATTCCCAATAATCTCTATATAAATATTTCTAATCTCTATATAAATATTTTAACATTTCAATGTAAATTAGTTTTTTAAAACTATTTTATCCATAAAAATAATGAATTTGCATGGCTGAGGGTGAAATAATATGTTACCAGGACCCCTCAGTTTTAGGGGTTGTGAGTAGATCCCATCTTCATGTTCCTCCAGCCCAGCCCAAGCCTGGCTCAGGTCCTCCTCCCCCATTTGCCAGGAACCACCATCTCCAGGGATTCTATGTGCCCTGCCTGACCAGTGTTCTCCATCAGAGTTTACCAATCTTTTGTTAATTCCCTCAGAGCACAGCTAAGCAAGAGTACGCTAATTTGAAAATTAACTCAAGCAAATAGAGGAACAATATCCCCAACACATTGCATTTTAACATAGGGTTTCCTGGACACACTGTTTCAACCCAAGAGTTGGGCTAATAGTAGGAGTTCCATCTGCTAAAATACGGCTGTCAGCTTCAGAGGGAAATTCATGAACGTCTTCGTAGTTTGTTTTTATGTTTCACTTGGCACTGTTTCTAAAATTTCCTCTGAAGCCAAAAAATAAGTTATTTCCCAGCACACTGGGCACTTTTCATTTATCATTGGATTGATTTTTGTAACTTGCAGTAGGAGCTGAAATCGACCAGGGGGTTCTTATCCAACAGACAGCAGCAAAACACTTTGTGTATCTGCGTTCCTTTCAACAAGCGTGACTTCCTCAATGGCATCATTCGTGAGCGTAACACAGAGCTCAGCAATAACGTTTCTTCACTAACCCTACCAGGTATCCAACATAGGATGTTACTTCCTTTCACTGTTTTCCGACTCCTGGCAGATATTAATCATTGGGATTTGGGAACAAGGAAATAGAATTTCTGAGAATGCTTGGGAATTCCCAAATTCATATGATTTTCATAACACATCACTTACAAGTTTTTGAAAAATAATAAATGACTATAATAACAAGCAAATAGTCGTTTTTTTCTGTAACAGGATTATATGAAAAGTTTTAGTAGTCTTCTGTTTTAAAAAGATATGATAACAAATGATGATTTATTATTATTATGAGCCAACATATTGTAACAAGATTATAAAATCCAATAGCATTAATAGAGAAAACATTAAAAAGAAATGAATGTTATCACAAAATAAATGCTAAAGAAAAGTCCTTTAAAGATTGAAAGGTAACACCACAAATACTTAATGCTTTAATCGTTGTTTACATGACATTGTTAAACAAGGCATCAATCATCCCCTCCAATACCATTTAAATAATATAACATTCTGATCTCTTGGCAAGATGAATAGCACTAGAAAGAAGCAACTGTCAAAATGGCCGATTTAAGGGCATATTTTGTTTCTAAAACTTGGCATTTCTTAGAAAACCTCTCATAGGATTTGTAAAACATATACTATGCCTATGAACACATTAATATTTATTTGCAGAAATGGTTCACTGTTAGCAGTGGACAAGGCCATGAATACACACTTGTAACACAGCAACAGATACAAGAGAGTCTGACTGACGCTCCTTTACTGCTCCTGTCCTGTTCACCTTAACTTTCATCTCCACATGTCAGTGCTTCCTCATCTTGCTTGACTTGAAGTCAGTGCATTTCTTCAAGCCAGTAAGTTCTCTATACTGACTATTAAGCTGTAATTTTCACAGGAAAATTAGAATGTTCCTTCCCATTTTCCTAATTTCTCAACTGATTTTTCTCAGAATTCAGAATCCATAAATATTGAAATGCCAGGAGAGAATTTCCAAATGGAAATGCTGTTCCCTTCTTCCATTTTCAGAAGAAACCGTAGGATAGTTTTATCCTTCTCTTCTCCAATTTTTATTTTCCTGCAAACTTATGGTTATCACCTCTTTAAGTGAGTAGCTCATAATTTTGCCTCCCCTGCAAATGGTCCCAAAACAGTGAAGTGGGTCCTCTTTAGCTGTGTCTTTAGTACATAATCCTGCATTTCTGACCATATGCAGGGAGTGTGACCCAGGGAAGGATCCCTGACTCAATGGGATTTCTCTTGCTGTCTCTAGAATTTGAACACTGGAACCCAGACGTACAGAGGCTGGGAGCCATCATGGTGTGCTATATTGATGACGGCAGCAGTGGGTGGTGTGGGGGCAGTTAATTGACAGCTACCTGTTGCTGACATCCCAGGAACTGCCTGAACCTCCTCTTTCCCAGTCATAAGATATCTAAGATTCTGCAGTATTCTTCATTAAATCCTAGCATGGTTTAAGCTAGCCAGAATTAGGTTCTGTTGCTTTCAATCAACAGAACCTTAGCTAATACGTTGTTATTTCCTGGTCTTTGTTCCTTTAATTTTCCAGGAAAAGAAGGGAAAATGGCTTACTGGTTTTAAAAAGAGACAAGGGACAACATACCATTTATGCAAAATTTAGAAGCACTCAAAGGAAACTCTGGAAAGTTCCTGAGACATACCTAGGTAGGATCAGCATAAAACTTGAACAGTGTATCTAGATCATGGTTGCCATGGTTGCCTTGACACAATGAACATCTGTATCAAGATCATATTTTCTTGGTGGGACAGAGAGAAGCACAAGGCGGGACTCACATTTACAGTAATCCTTGTTTTCCAGGGACCATACAACCCAGTTTGTCCAGAGCTGTTCATCTTAAGTTTGTTATCCCACCATAATTATAAATAGAACCTCCTTTTTCTCTCAAGAATATCCCACTTTGGATGATAATTTCTGTGACTACCCATTAAGAATATTTAATAACTATAGAAAACTGCTTCTCTATATTTTTTGTATGTTTGAAACATTTTATAACAAAAATATCTTTAAAGTTATCACCTACAGAGAATATAGCTGCCAAATGCTCCTACTCTGCTATTCTAACCATGAATCCCTCTGGGGCCCCTTCCTCCTACGGCGCTTGTGAGGATGAAATGAAATAAGCTCTATGAAGTGCCCAACAGTGACCAACACTGAATAAAATACAGCCACCACAGGTGGCCTTCCCTTATGTTCACCAAACTCCTGATAAGTTATTCGGTGATGTTTTAATCTTAATATTTTATGTAGATTATACATTCATCTGATTCAAAATGCAAAAGGTACAAAAGCGTATACAGTTAAAAGTTTCCCAACCCACTACCATTTATCTCCCTGGAGGCAACTGTTTCCAGATTTTTGAATATCCTTAAAGAATATCATATGTATGGAAAAGAAAGATTATATATTTATATGCATCTGTGTATGCATTTTCCTATGAGAGGCTCACAAAGTCTCCTTGAAGAGATATCATTATTACAAATACCCCTCAATTTACAATAGGGTTATATTCCAATAAACTTATGAAAATATTGTAAGCTGAAAATGCATTTAATACACTTAACCTACTAAACATCATAGCTTAGCTCGGCCTACCTTAAACACTCACATTAACCTACAGTTAGGCAAAATCATCTAACAGAAAGCCCATTTTATAATAAAGTGGGCTTTGACTATCTCATGTAATATAATGAATACTGTACTGAAAGTGGAAAACAGAATGGTTGTATGAGTACTCAAAGTACAGCTTCTGCTGAATGTGTATTGCTTTCAAACTATCTTAAAGTTGAAAAATCGTAAGTCAAAATATTCTAAGTCAGGGATTGTTTGTACTTCTACTTTACATGATGAAATTGAGCCTTGAAAAGATTAAGTGACTCGCCCAAGGTCACACTGGCAGTTAAATAGTGAAACTTGGATCCAAATTGTTCAGTCACTACATGTATTGTCTTGAAATTTGAAAAAGTGGAAGAGGAATTAAACTACTAAATTGAAGGACTATTTTAGGCATAGAAGAAGCAGATGCCTTCATGTCCAAGTGATTGTGAAAAGCCCACTTGCCCCAAAATATGTCTCCTGGTCATATGAAATTCCACCATTTCAGATTTTTACCTGGGGATTTAGAGTAATCTGCTGTTTTCCTAGAGCTCCCCTAAAATAGAAATAGAAAATTTTGGAAGGCTAAATATATGCTAACATTGGAAAACTCATTTTCTCCCCTTCGTAAGGCAAGGTACTGAAGGAGGGGGCCCTACGGGCTGTGCAGGGACATCCTGGAGGCATGGGGAGAAGAAACTGAAAGGCAAGTTTGTATGGAACAAAGAATACCGATCTCAGGATTCTCCCTTGAACCTGCCCTAACTTTGTTCAAATAGACTTAGCCACTGACCTGCTGTCAAAAGACCACAGCCAATTTGACTTGTTTTCAATATAATGATGAATATTGATTTGGTCCCTTCATCCAACATTCTCAGCTGGATCTTTTTTGACCAAGGATATACATTACTAGGTGAGTACAGGCAGTTAATTCTTCCACACGGGACTTCGGAGTTTCTGAGTTAACCAGAATCACCCACCTTAACATCTGCCAGTTTATACCCCAAGTCCTGACCAGTGCCCCCTACCTGCTATGCCTCATGTTTTCAATAGAGCATAAAATCAGAAATGAAAGATGAAACATCATAGCCAATATCACAGAAATACAAAGGATCCTAAGAAACTGCTAGGTATAATTACACACTAATTAATTGGATCATCTAGAAGAAATGGATAAATTCCCAGACACATAAAACCTACCAAGATTGACTCATGAAGAAATTTAAAAATCTGAACAGACTAATAGCAAGCAAGGAGGTTGAATCAGTAAGAAAATGTCTCCTATCAATGAAAAACCCAAAACCAGATGGCTTCCCAGATTAATTCTACCAAATATTTTAAGAAGAACTAATACCAGTCCTTCTCAAACTCTTCCAAAAAGCTGAAGTGGAGGGAATACTTCCAAACTCATCTTACAGGGCCAGCATTACCCTGATTCCAAAGCCAGACAAGAACACTACAAGAAAGGAAAATGACAGGCCAATATCCTTGATCTACATAGATGCAAAAATCCTCAACAAAATCCTAGCAAACCAAATTCAATAGCACATTGAAAGAATCATTCACCATGATCATACCATGGTTCAACATAAGCAAATCAATACATATAATATACCATATTAGAAAAATAAAGGATAGAAACTATATGGCCATCACAATAGATATAGAAAAAGCTTTTGACAAAATTCGAAACCCTTTCATGGTGAAAAAAAAAACACCCAACAGATCACGTATTGAGGGACTGTATCCCAACAAAATAAAGGCCATATATGACAAACCCATAGCTAACACCATGATCAATGGTGAAAAGTTGAAACTTTTCCTCTACCATCAGGAACAAGACAAGGATGCCCACAGACACCACTTCTCAGGGTAATTAGGCAAAAGAAAGAAATAAAAGGCATCTTAATAGGAAAGGAAGAAGTGAAACTGTCTCTACTGACGGCATGATCTTGTTATATATAGAAAACCCTACAAACTTCACTAAAAAAAGGTTAGAACTCAACACAAAGAAGGGAACAATAGACACTGGGGGACTCCAAAGGTGGGAGGGAAGGATGGTGGGAGCAAGGGTTGAAAAACTACCTATCGATTACTATGCTCACTGCTTGGGTGGTGGGATCATTAGAAGCCCAAACCTCAGCACCATGCAATATACCTGTTTAAGAAACCTGTACATCTACGCTCCTGACTCTAAAATGAAACATGCAATATTTAAAAAACAAAAACAAATAAATAAAATTTGAAAACTGTTAGAACTGAACTGATAGGTGATATCAGTAAAGTTGTAGGATACAAAATCAACAGAGCCTTGAACACAGCAACATCCAGCTGTCTGACACGAAAGTCTCAGGGGCAAGAAAACCTCTATATGAACTCAGAAACAATGAGCTAAGTTGTGTTTATGTCTGAAAGGATGTTAAGAACTTCATTCATGTTACATCAGAGCCAACAGAAAGAACCAACAGGAAACCTGTACCCAACAAACAGAAATGACAAGATGAAGGGAAAGCAGAGGTAAGGGCTTACCTTAGAAAGGGCAAGTGATTAGCTCAATATACAATACAATGTTTGCTCCTGAGCCAAAAATTTGTACAATAATTTGGATATTACTTGCACAACCAGAAAAATCAGCCACTCATTAGGAAAATGTGTTTCTGTAGAAGTCTTAGGACTCAGCTATCTATAATAACATGAAAAGACAATATTTTCATCCAAAATGAGTATTTTTGTTTGTCTTGGCTTGTTATTCTAACGTCAACAGCCTCTAAATAAACTGTTGAAGTACATGATATAACCACCTCTTTCTCCATCTTTCCCATTGCTCCCATAGGGTTTCAGTTGTGCAATTTCACCATTAGCAAAGCTTTTTGCTGAAATCTGGCTTTTCAAAGGGAGAGTATCCAGAAACAGAAGATGCTGATCTGGGAGGCTCTTCCTAATAGAACTGCTGCTTCAGTTTAACTTGAAAAAGCCCACACGCAGTTCCTAATGACAAACATCTGAACACCGGGTCTTCCCCTGAGCAAGACCATGCTATGCCTCCTGCTCGCTCTGTTCTATAAGCAACCCACAGATTGCTCCCTGTGAAGAGGAGCCTGCCAGGGGAGCAGCATTCCACCAGATCCTGATTTAGCAAGATATTTCCGTATCATTCCCCCAACCAGCTGGAAGTCCTCCACTGCTCTTGTGTAAAAATCTAACTCATCTCGCTGAATTTCCTGATTTAAAAGTCTAATTCATTTCACCAAAAGTGTGACAGAAGGAAACCAAGTACACCATCTCTCTCTTACCAAACCAAAGCTATTGCATGTGCATTCTGGGGGGAAAACATGGTCCAAATATGTTATGGAGGGGGTGCCAGCCCAGTGTCATCCTCTTACTATTGCCATAGGATCTTGGCTGATGGCATCAGAGGAAAAACAAGTTTATCGATTACTTTCAACCATTAAGCTCACTCCTCCATGAAAAATAAGTCACAAGTCCAATGTCTCTTATTAAAATAAGCACTGCAAAATATAAAGGAGTCACAGTTTTAAAATGGGACACACGTTCTCTAAGCAGTGAACCATGTTAGAGGTGCACTGTTTACATTGTATAAAGTCCCCTGGAGCCAGGGTTAGGAAGCGCATCTGTTCTTTGGTGTTCTGGGATGAAGGAGAAAGGAAAATGTGCTGCCAGAAGTGAGTGGGAAGGAGCCCATGAGATAAAGGAAGTAAATCCATTTGCTGATTGCAATAATAATGGTAATACACGAAGCTATACATACATACATACATACATACATGCAAATTTTCACATTTTTTTAAAAAAAGAACTTAAGGCTTCCACTCATGTAATCAGCCCTTATGAACTCTCCTGATTAGCTGCAAGGAAAATCTTCCTTTCTCCTCTTTCTTGCACCATCCTGGGCTCCCTTTTGACTTTTTTTTTTTTTTTAACTTATAAACGATCAGCTCATATTCTGAAGTTTGTAGTCCCCTCCCGCCCCCTCTCTCTCTATACGGCTCATTTACATTGGCAGCTGTCGTGCTGCTGGGCATCCTCAAACCCACAAGTTTCCGTTTAATGTTTGAGCAGACAAACATGATCATGCACTAGGCATCACTGTGCCACTCAAAATGCTTTTTTTGTTTTTTTTTATTGCATCTGAGAGAAATCTCAAGGTTGCAAACCTGGAGTCAGAATTGTCTCCATGTGTCTCAGTGGGAAGAGTATCGTGTGAAGAAACAAGTGGATTCTACTAATCACAAGGAATTTTTTGATATCAGGTCATCCTCCGAATGAATTTATATTACCGAGTGGAGGGTCACATGAAGAAAATGGTCAAACAGCACCACCTAGAGCAAGAGCTGAGAAGTGCAGTGGAGCCAGGCTGTGTCAGGAAAGAAAAGCAAGCTGGGGCCTGGCTCAGCGCTCTCCGCTCTGCTCCTGTCTGCACGGAAAGATTAGGATGACAGTGGCAGGAAGCCTGTGCACCTAGTATGCATCACTTGAAGGGAACACACAGATTCCAGTAAACAGTTGGAAGGAAATGTTAATACCAGGCTCTGCTAAACAATGTGAAATGACTCCTAGATGAGACAAGCGACTTTCATCAAAGTTCCCTGATACCTGAAAAGACAGCCCAGGGGATCCTGCACTACATGTGGTGTATGTAAATTAAGCGGGTTTTTTTCCCCTTTGTAATCAAGCTCATACACAAACAAAATCACACTTTAGAAACGGCCTATTTCAACTTGTAACTAGCTTGCTTTCAGGGGCTCCAGGTCAAAAAGAAATAGAGCACAAAGACGCTTTCTCCTTAGGGATCATACACAAATTCACTCTGTCCGTTTCTTTCCCACATGGAGCAACAAAGCGGTCAGACCTCTCCATCCACACATCGGGTCCTTCCTGATTAAAGTGAGATAAATCACAGCCCTCTCTCTCTAGATGGCAGGCGACAAGAGGGGGATGCTTGCCTCAAGAAGTCCTCCCCATCCCTCTGCATTCATGCAAGCCCGAGCGGAGAGATGCAAGAAATTACGGATGCATTTTAATTCCCCAGACCCTGCAATTAAAAATGGAAATTTTTTGGCCACGCCTGTTGGCTCACGCCTGTAATCCCAGCACTTTCAGAGGCCGAGGTCGGCGGATCACCTGGGGTCAGGAGTTCGAGACCAGCCTGGCCAACATGGTGAAACCCTGTCTCTACTAAAAATACAAAAATTAGCTAGGAATGGTGGTGGGCGCCTGTAGTCCCAGCTACTCGGGAGGATGAGGCAGGAGAATCACTTGAACCCGGGAGGCAAAGTTTGCAGTGAGCCAAGATCGCACCACTGCACTCCACTCTGGGTGACAAAGGAAGACTTCATCTCAAAAAATGTTTTAAAAAATGGAAGTGTTGTTCTTTCATTTGTAAATGTGTTTTGGTAAAAGAGGGGCAGTTTAAGCAACCCTTTCTATTGTCTACATTGTCAAAATTCATCCGACATGGACTCTTGACTCCGTTTTGCCTGGGCAGACCCAATTCAAGCATTTACAACAGCTATAACCTCCTCAAATCAAAAAGAGGAATCAGCATTATTGCTAAGTTCAAATAAGGTCTTGTTTTATTTCATTTTTATTTTTGAATGCAGCCATTCCTCCATGTGCTGTCATCAGGTAAGATTGTCAGTCCTGATTAGGTAAAGGTATTATTACAAAATGCAATTCTTAAAAATTCAGTGTCTAACTACACTTTTAATAAGCCTTTCCCCCTCCCCTAGGTATTCTCCCTTAGACACCCCTTCTCAAATTTAAAATCACAGAAACTAAAATATGATGCCTAAAGAGAGCCTAGCGACTGCCCAGTCCTCTAATTTGATGAGTGGGAGTACTGAAGCCCAGAGGAGGTCAAGTAATTTGTTCCCAATGTCTTAGATAAGAAGAAAATGACCAGCTGGGAAATCCCACTCATGTCAAGGCAGAGGCACAGGGCCACAGACTGTGGTTGAATTGTGCCACACTCCTACATCCTTCTTTAGGAATCACAGAACATTCCTGTGTTGAGTCGGAGTCACTGACTTCCTTTTCAGGCTGATTGAGTTCTGTCCTTACAGGCTGTGACAAGAAGTTTTGGTATTATGCTACACCAAGACCATTTATCTAGTTCAAGAAATGCACAGTCCTTAGAGCCCAGCAACTTTCCCCATGTCCAGTAAATGTAGCTTCTCCATTAGAAGCTGTCAGAATGGAGCCTTCTGGCTCATCTTGATTTTGATTTGTGCAAGAATGAATGGTTGTGCTAAGACAGCTTTCCTAGCTGATAGAGAGCGAAACTTTTTTCTCATAATCTATAAAAAAATTAAATTAGAACTTTTTTCTCATAATCTGTGAAAAAATATTAAATTAAATCTGGCTCGTCTTGATTTTGATTTGTGCAAGAATGAATGGTTGTGCTAAGACAGCTTTCCTAGCTGATAGTGAGCAAAACTTTTTTCTCATAATCTATAAAAAATATTAAATTAGAAGCATAGAGTTTATTTCATGACTTTTATCTTCCTGCAATTTTCTTGTGGGCATAAATGATTTGTTTTTATCCTGCCTGCCCCCCAATCCCTTTTCCAAGAGACTAAAAGAGTATCTAGTGCAAAGTGGAGACTCACATATTTTTTAATAAACAGTGATCCCAGCCACCCAGTGCATGTTGCCAAATGCCAACCCCATAAATAATCAAACACATCATCTCATTCAGCCAATCAAAATCAAGTGCTACCTATTTTTTTAAGTTTTCATAGCCCTTGGGCATCTGCTTTCTCAGCATTTCCCAAACTTGAGTCATTCTCATCCTGCCTTCCTAATTTTGATCTGTCAATTACCTCTACTATTATTTATTTCATATATTTTTAAATAGACCCACTTTTGAAACTTAAATACACGCCTTTTAAAAGGAAGCTTTCTTACTACTATACATCAAAAGCCATTATTACTTGTTCTAAGTACTCATAACAAGATGGTCACAACTATTAAAATTTAGTCATGTGCATCCACATACTCTCTAAATTCATGGAGCATCTGCACACACTTTAAGAAACAATTCTGCATTACTCACTCAATTTTCTTGACATCCTTCTGAGGCAGGACAAACCTTGGGCCCAAAGAATTGAGGTAGGAGTCCAAGCAAGTTGCCAGCCACATAAAGGCAAACCTTGGCTCGGAAGTCAGGACTACCAGCCCCTAGGTTATGGTTCATGCTCTTTCCTCTGCTCTCCAGAACCTCCTATCTCCAAGTGTAGTTAGCAGCCCAGATGCAGCAGCATCCTCTAGAGACTTGTTAAAAATGCAGAAGCTCAGGCTCCACCCCAGGCCTATGCAGACTGAATCTGCATTTTAACAAGGTCCAGGTAATTCACGTGCACATTAAGTTTGAAAAGGCCTGGTCTAGATCAGCGGTTCTCTAACTTAGCAGCACATTAGAACCATCTGTAGAGACTTTAAAAATACCAGTGCCTGGGCTTCACCTCCCAGAGAATCTGACTTAAGTGTCTGGGGTTTGCCCTGAGTCTAGGTATTTTTAAAAACTCCTCAGCTTATACAAAGCTGGCAGGGCCGGGCACAGTGGCTCATGCCTATAATCCCAGCAGTTCGTGAGGCCAAAGTGGGCAGATTGCTTGAGTCCAGGAGTTTGAGATTAGCCTGGGCTAAAACCCCATCCCTACAAAAAAAAAAAAAATACAAAAAGTAGTTGGGCATGGTGGTGGCACATACCTGTAGTCCCAGCTACTCAGGAGGCTGAGTACTAACTTCAACCCAGGAGGTCACGGTCTGGTCAACAGAGCAAGACCCTGTATCAAAACAAACAAACAAGCAAACAAAAAATGCTAGCAGCTTACCAGCTAGGGAGGCCTGTAGAGGCAAGTTTTCCAAATGGGGCTACATTAGTTGTTCCAGAACTTTAGCTGCATCAAAACCACCTGGATGGCTTGTTCAGCTACAGAGGGTCTGGCCATGCTCCTAGAGTTTCCAGCTGAGGGTCTGGAATGAGGCCCGATGATTTGCATTTCTAACAATCTCCAGGTGATGCTGATGCTGTGGGTCCAGGGACCACATTTTGAGAATCTATGCTAAATGAATCGGAGAAGACCAAAGCTCAAACTTATTCCAAGAACTTTTCAAGGCCCACCTGCAAGTTGTAGTGGAAGTAAGCATCTAAGGGTGCAAAAAAGTTTCACTGTAGACTAAGGCCTTTTACCTGAGCTCTCAAATGTTCACATTTCTCTTATCAACCTAAATAACAAACAGAGAGAGGCTCTCCACAAGAAAAAGATATTCGTTTGGAAACAGAGCCTTGCAATAGAAACAGGCAAGCCAGAGTAAACTATATGCATATTCACGGAGGTAAAGGAAGACAAAAGAAAAAATGAGGAAGATTATATGATCATTTGGAAATGACTATCCTTGGCTACAAAGATCAATAACAAAGGTGATGCCAGGCCCAGGTTGGACAGGCAGTTGTTGGGCAAATATCCTTCAGAAGCATTGTTGTGTGCAAAGTTGCAATGGGCTTTGTGCAAGATTGTGTTTTTGCAGTCTTCTGTGATAAGTTTTTGTTATCAGGCATACAAGCCCAAGAATCCTTTATTGCATGGCCTTCCCTGGCTCTATTTGTCAGGGTTTTGGTTAGGGGAGGCGTAATTTTAACACTCTCAATGTAAAAAATGGCATAAGGTAGGTACCCCAATTGCTTGTTTCGTCTTCATAAAATAACTTTTCCACCCGAACAAAGTCTACACATAAATTGTAAAAATACCCTGGCATGCAGTCCCTGGAAAAGTCTGGAGTCATTCTCGGGGTTCCCACCCAGGTGGGCAAGCATAGCCACCACAGATAAACACAAAGTAGGGGTCCCCGCTGGGGTTCAGCGGCAGGCAGTGGCCCTGGTTCTGATATTTGGCTGAAAACACAGCTCCTCTTTGTCACCCTCAGGACATTTCAGTTATTTCCTAGATAATAATCTCACTTCACCCTGCACAAAACAGGCACATGATCATGTCACTCTGACCTGGTTTGAGTCCAAGGAGAATTTTGTTTTTAAAATAATTTAGGTTAGTAGTTAAAATATGAACTTTGAGCCAGGAGTGGTGGCCCATGCCTATAATCCCAGCATTTCGTGAGGCTAAAGTGGGTAGATTGCTTGAGTCCAGGAGTTTGAGACTAGCCTGGGCTAAAAGCCCATCCCTACAAAAAAAAAATACAAAAAGTAGTTGGGCATGGTGGTGGCACATACCTGTAGTCCCGGCTACTCAGGAGGCTGAGTCCTCGCTTGAACCCAGGAGGCCACGGTCTGGTCAACAGAGCAAGACCCTGTATCAAAACAAAGAAACAGACAAACAAAAAATGCTAGCAGCTTACCAGCTAGGGAGGCCTGTAGAGGCAAGTTTTACAAATGGGGCTACATTAGTTGTTCCAAAACTTTAGCTGCATCAAAACCACCTGGATGGCTTGTTCAGCTACAGAGGGTCTGGCCATGCCCCTAGAGTTTCCAGCTGAGGGTCTGGAATGAGGCCCGATGATTTGCATTTCTAACAATCTCCAGGTGATGCTGATGCTGTGGGTCCAGGGACCACATTTTGAGAATCTATGCTAAATGAATCAGAGAAGACCAAAGCTCAAACTTATTCCAAGAACTTTTCAAGGCCCACCTGCAAGTTGTAGTGGAAGTAAGCATCTAAGGGTGCAAAAAAGTTTCACTGTAGACTAAGGCCTTTTACCTGAGCTCTCAAATGTTCACATTTCTCTTATCAACCTAAATAACAAACAGAGAGAGGCTCTCTACAAGAAAAAGATATTCGTTTGGAAACAGAGCCTTGCAATAGAAACAGGCAAGCCAGAGTAAACTATATGCATATTCACGGAGGTAAAGGAAGACAAAAGAAAAAATGAGGAAGATTATATGATCATTTGGAAATGACTATCCTTGGCTACAAAGATCAATAACAAAGGTGATGCCAGGCCCGGGTTGGACAGGCAGTTGTTGGGCAAATATCCTTGAAAAGCACTGTTGTGTGCAAAGTTGCAATGGGCTTTGAGCAAGATTGTGTTTTTTGCAGTCTTCTGTGATAAGTTTTTGTCATCAGGCATACAAGCCCAAGAATCCTTTATTTCATGGCCTTTCCTGGCTCTATATGTCAGGGTTTTGGTTAGGGTAGGGGTATTTTTAACACTCTCAATGTAAAAAATGACATAAGGTAGGTACCCCAATGACTTGTTTGGTCTTCATAAAATAACTTTTCATAAAATCTCTCTAAACGTGGAAATATCTACACCGCTATCTCTGTAAATGTGTAAACATTTACAACGCTATCTGTATAAACATGGAACTATTTACACCGCCGTCTCTATAAACATGGAAATATCTACACCGCTATCTCTATAAACATGGAAATATTTACACCGCTATCTCTATAAACATGGAAATATCTACACCGCTATCTGTATAAACATGGAAATATCTACACAGCTGTCTCTATAAACATGGAAATATCTACAACTCTATCTGTATAAACATGGAAATATCTACACGACTGTCTCCATAAACATGGAAATATCTACAATGCTATCTCTATAAACACGCAAATATCTACATCACTGTCTCCATAAAAATGGAAATATCTACACCGCTATCTCTATGAACATGGAAATATCTACACCGCTGTCTCAAGAAACATGGAAATATCTACAATGCTATCTCTATAAACGTGGAAATATGTACACCGCTATCTCTAAAAACATGGAAATATCTACACCGCTATCTCTAAAAACGTGGGAACATCTACACTGCTAACTCTATAAACCTGGAAATATCTACACCGCTATAAGTATAAATGTGGAAATACCTACACCGCTAACTCTATAAACCTGGAAATATCTACACCGCTATAAGTATAAATGTGGAAATATCAACACCGCTATCTGTAAAAACATGGAAATATCTACACCACTACCTCTATAAACATGGAAATACTTACACCGCTATCTGTATAAACATGGAAATATTTACAAAGCTATCTCTATAAACATGGAAATATACACACGGCTATCTGTTTAAACATGGAAATATCTACACCGCTGACTGTATAAACATGGAAATATCTACACCGCTATCTGTATAAACATTTAAATATCTACACAGCTGTCTCTATAAACATGGAAATATCTGCACCGCTATCTGTAGAAACATGGAAATATCTACAACGCTATCTGTGTAAACATGGAAATACCTACACAGCTATCTGTGTAAACTTGGAAATATCTACACAGCTATCTGTGTAAAAATGGAAATATCTACACCGCAATCTGTGCAAAGATGGAAATATCTACACTGCTATCTCTGTAAACATGGAAATATCTACACCGCTATCTGTATAAACATGGAAATATCTATACAGCAGTCTCTATAAACATGGAAATATCTCCACCGCTATCTGTATAAACATGAAAGTATCTACACCGCTTTCTGTATAAACATGGACATATCTACACTGCAATCTCTATAAACATGGAAATATCTACAACGCTATGTGTGTAAACATGGAAATATCTACACAGCTATCTGTGTAAACTTGGAAATATCTACAGAGCTATCTGCGTAAACATGGAAATATCTACACGGCAACCTGTGCAAAGATGGAAATAACTACAGCGCTATCTCTGTAAACATGGAAATATCTGCACCGCTACCTGTATAAACATGGAAATATCTGCACCGCTGTCTGTATAAACAAGGAAATATCTACACCGCAATCTGTATAAACATGGAAATATCTACACCGAAATCTGCATAAACATGGAAATACCTTAACCGCTATCTGTATAAATATGGAAATATCTACACCGCTATCTCTATAAACCTTGAAATACCTACACCGCTTTCTCTATAAACATGGAAATATCTACACTGCAATCTCTATATTCATGGAAATATCTACACCGCCATCTCTATAAACATGAAAATGTCTACACCGCCATCTTCAGAAACATGTATGTATCTACACCGCCATCTGTATAAACTTGGAAATATCTACACCACTATCTGTATAAACGTGGAAATAGCTTCACTTCTATCTGTATAAACATGGAAATATGTACACCGCTATCTGTATAAACATGGAAATATCTACACCGCTATCTGTATAAACATGGAAATATCTACACCGCTATCTCTATAAACATGAAAATACTTACACCACCATCTCTATAAACATGGAAATATTTACACCGCTATCTCTATAAACATAGAAATAACGACACCGCCATCTCTATAAACATGGAAATATCTACACCGCCATCTGCATAAACATGGAAATATCTACACAGACATCTGTATAAACTTGGAAATATCTACACTGACATCTGTAGAAAGATGGAAATATCTACAAAGCGGTCTGTATAAACATGGGAATTTCAACACCGCTACCTGTATAAACATGGAAATATCTATACCGCTATCTGTATCAACATGGAAATAACTACACCGCAATTTGTATAAACATGGAAATATCGACACAGCAATCTGTGCAAAGATGGAAATATCTACACCGCAGTCTCTATAAACATGGAAATATCTACACCGCAATCTGTATAAACATGGAAATAACTACACCGCTATCTGTATAAACATGGAAATTTTTACAACGCTATCTGTATAAACATGGAAATGTCTCCACCGCTACCTTTTAAACACGGAAATACCTACACCGGTATCTTTAAAAACATGGAAATACCTACACCGCTATCTCTATAAACAATGAAATATATACAACGCTATCTTTGTAAACATGGAAATATCTACACAGCTATCTGTGTAAACTTGGAAATATCTACAACGCAATCTGTGTAAGCATGGAAATATCTACAACGCTATCTGTGTAAACATGGAAATATTTACAACGCTATCTGTGTAAACAGGGAAATATCTACACAGCTGTCTGTAAAACGTGGAAATATCTACACCACTATCTGTATAACCCTGAAAATATCTGCACCGCTATCTGTATCAACATGTAAATAACTACACCGCTATCTGTATAAAAATGGAAATATCTACAATGATATCTCTGTAAACATGGAAATATCGACACAGGCATCTGTGTAAACTTGGAAATATCTACACCGAAATCTGTGCAAAGATGGAAATATCTTTACCGCTATATCTGTAAACATGGAAATATCTACACTGCTATATGTATAAACATGGAAATATCTACACCGCCATCTGTAAACACAAGGAAATATCTACAAAGCCTTCTGTATAAACATGGAAATATCTACACCGCTATCTGTATAAACATGGAAATATCTACACCGCTATCTGTATAAACATGGAAATATCTACACCGCTATCTGTATAAACATGGAAATAACTACATCGCTATCTGTATAAACAGGGAAATATCTCCACCGCTATCTGTGTAAACATGGAAATACCTACACCGCTATCTGTATATACATGGAAATAACTACACCGCTATCTGTATAAACAAGGAAATATCTACACCGCCATCTTTAGAATCATGGAAATATCTACACCGCCATCTGTAGAAACATGGAAATACCTACACCGCTACCTGTATAAATATGGAAATGTGTACACCGCTATCTCTATAAACATGGAAATACCTACACCACTGGCACTATAAACATTGATATATCTACACCGCAATCTCTGTAAACATGGAAATATCTACACCGCCATCTATGTAAACTTGAAAATATCTACAATGCCATATTCGGAAACATGGCTGTATCTACACCGCCATCTGTATAAACATGGAAATATCTACACCACTATGTGTATAAAGATGGAAATATTTAAACCGCTATCTCTATAAACATGGAAATATCTACAATGCTATCTCTATAAACATGGAAATATCTACACCGCCATCTGTATTAACATGGAAATATCTACAGAGTCATCTGTATAAACCTGGAAATATCTACACTGTCATCTATATAAACATGGAAATATCTACAGAGAACTCTGAATAAACATGGAAATATCAGCACAGCCATCTGTATAAACATGGAAAAATCTACACCGCTATCTGTATAAACATGGAAATATCTACACCGCTATGTGTATTAATGTGGAAATATCTCCATTGCTATCTTTATAAACATGGACATATCTCCACCGCAATCTGTATGAACATGAAAATATCTACACCGCTATCTCTATAAACATGGAAATATCTACATTGCCGTCTGTAAAAACATGAAAATATCTACACAGTCATCTGTAGAAACATGGAAATATCTACACCGCTATCTCTATAAACATGGAAATAACTACACCGCTATCTCTATAAACATGGAAATATCAACACCGCTATCTCCATCAACATGGAAATATACACACCGCCATCTACAATGCCATCTACATAAACAAGAAAATATCTACACTGCCATCTATATAAACATAGAAATATCTACACCGCCATCTCTGAATACATGGAAATACCTATACTGCCATTTGTAGAAAGATGGAAATATCTACACCGCCATCTGTATAAACGTGGAAATATCTACACCGCTATCTGTATAAACAAGGAAATATCTACACCGCCATCTGTTTCAACATGGAAATATATACACAGACATCTGTTTATACATGGAAATATCTACACCGCTATCTGTATAAACTTGCTAATAACTACACCGCTGTCTGTATAAATGTGGAAATATTTGCACCGCAATTCCTATAAACATGGTAATATCAACACCGTGATCTGTATAAACATGGAAATATCTACACCATGATCTGTATAAACATGGAAATATCTATACCGCGATCTGTATAAACATGGAAATATCTACACCGCGGTCTGTATAAACATGGAAATATCTGCACCGCTATCTGTATAAACATGGAAATATCTACACCGCTATTTCTATAAACATGGAAATATCTACACCGTGATCTGTATAAACATGGAAATATTTACACCGCTATCTGTATAAACATGGAAACTTCTACACCGTTATCTGTATAAATATGGAAATATCTACACCGCTATCTCTATAAACTTGGAAATATCTACACCGCCATATGTATAAACATGGAAATACCTATACACTCATCTGTGTAAACATGGAAATATCTACACCACCATATGTATAAACATGGAAATATCTACAATGCCATCTGTATACACATGGAAATACCTACACGGCAATCTGTGTAGAGATGGAAACATCAACACCGCCATCTGTACAAACATGGAAATATCTACACTACTATCTCTATAAACATGGAAATATCTACACTGCAGTCTGTATAAACATGGAAATATCTACACAGTCATCTGAATAAACATGGAAATATCTGCACCACCATCTGTATAAACATGGAAATACCTAAAATATCATCTGTATACACATGGAAATATCTACACAGACATCTGTATAAATATGGAAATATCTACACCGCCATCTGTATAAACATGGAAATATCTACACCGCCATCTGTATAAACATGGAAATATCTACAATGCCATCTGTAGAAAGATGGAAATATCTACACCGCAATCTGTGTAAACATGGAAATATCTACAACGATATCTGTAAAAACATGGAAATACCTACACCGCTATCTGTATAAACATGGAAATATCTACACCGCGATCTGTATAAACATGGAATTATCTACAGCGCCATCTCTATAAACATTGAAATATCTACACTGCCATCTGTAAAAACTTGGAAATACCTACAATACCATCTGTATACACATGGAAATATTTACACAGGCATCATATAAATGTGGAAATATCTACACCGCCGTCTGGATAAACATGGAAATATCTACACTGCCATCTGTAGAAAGATGGAAATATCTACACCGCTATCTCTATAAATATGGAAATATCTACACCGCCATCTCCATAAACATGAAAATATCTACACTGCCATCTCCATAAAGATGGAAGTATCTACTCCGCCATGTGTATAAACACGGAAATATCTACACCACCATCTGTGAAAACATGGAAATATCTACACCGCTATCTGTATAAACATGGAAATATCTACACCACCAACTGCATATCCATGGAAATATCTATGCTGCCATCTGTATAAACATGGAAATATCTACACGGCCATCTGTGTATAGATGGAAATATCAACACCGCCATATGTACAAACATGGAAATATCTACACCGCTATCTCTAAAAACATGGAAATATCTGCACTGTCATGTTTAAAAACATGGAAATACCTATACAGTCATCTGTATAAACATGGAAATATCTACAATGCCATCTGCATACACATGGAAATATCTACAGAGCCATCTGTATACACATGGAAATATCTACACAGCCATCTGTATAAACATGTATATATCTACACTGCTATCTCTATAAACATGGAAATATCTACACCGCCATCTCTATAAACATGAAAATATCAACGCTGCCCTCTCCATGAACATGGAACTAACTACTCCGCCATCTCTATAAACATGGAAACATCTACACCGCCATCGGTATGAATAAGCAAATATCTACAATGCCATCTGTAGAAAGATATAAATACCTGCACCGCGAGCTGTATAAATATGGAAATATCTACATCGCTATCTGTATAAACGAGGAAATACCAACACCGCTATCGGTATAAACATGGAAATATCTACAACGCCATCTATATAAACATGGAAATATCTACACCGCTATGTCTATAAATATGGAAATACCTACACCGCCATCTCAATAAACATGGAAATATCTACACCGCTATCTGTATAAACATGGAAATATCTACAACGCTTTCTGTATAAACATGGAAATATCTACAACGCTATCTGTATAAACATGGAAATATCTACACCGCGATCTGTATAAACATTGAAATATCTTCACCACGATCTGTATAAGCATGGAAATATCTACACCGCTATCTTTATAAACATGGTAATATATACACCACCATCTATATAAACATGGAAATATCTACACCGGCATCTGTATAAATATGGAAATATCTACAATGCTATCTGTAGAAAGATGTAAATATCTACACTGCAATCTCTGTAAACATGGAAATATCTACACCGATATCTCAAAAAACATGGAAATATCTACACCGCTATCTGTATAAACATGGAAATATCTACACCGCGATCTGTATTAACATGGAAACATCTACAGCGCCATCTCTATAAACATTGGAATATCTACACTGCCATCTGTAAAAACATGGAAATATCTACACAGTCATCTGAATAAACATGGAAATATCTACACCACCATCTGTATAAACATGGAAATAGCTACAATACCATCTGTATACACATGGAAATATCTACAAAGACATCTGTAGAAATATGGAAATATCTACACCGCCATTTGTGTAAACATGGAAATATCTACACTGCCATCTGTAGAAAGATGGAAATATCTACAATGCTATCTCTATAAATATGGAAATATCTACAACGCCATCTCTATAAACATGGAAATATCTACACCCCTGTCTATATAAACCTGGAAATATCCACACCGCTATCTCTATAAACATGGAAAAATCAACACCGCTCTCTCTATGAACATGCAAATGTCTACACCGCCATCTCTATAAACATGGAAATATCTACGCCACAATCAGTATAAACATGGAAATATCTACACCGCTATCTGTATAAACATGGAAATATCTACACCGCCATCTGCATATCCATGGAAATATCTTCTCCGCCATCTGTATAAACATGGAAATATCTACACGGCCATCTGTGTATAGATGGAAATATCAACACCGCCATCTGTAGAAACATGGAAATATCTACACCGCTATCTCTATAAACATGGAAGTATCTGCACTGCTATCTCTATAAACATGGAAATATCTACACCGGCATCTCTATAAACATGAAAATATCTACACTGCCATCTCCATAAACATGGAACTAACTACTCCGCCATCTGTATAAACATGGAAACATCTACACCGCCATCTCTGTGAATAAGGAAATATCTACAATGCCATCTGTATAAAGATATAAATATCTGCACCGCGAGCTGTATAAACATGGAAATATCTACATCGCTATCTGTATAAACGTGGAAATACCAACACCGCTATCAGTATAAACATGGAAATATCTACAACGCCCTCTGTATAAACATGGAAATATCTACACCGCGATCTGTATAAACATGGAAATATCTACACCGCTATCTGTATAAACATGGAAATATCTACACCGCGATCTGTATAAACATGGAAATATCTACACCGCGATCTGTATAAACATGGAAATATCTACACCACGATCTGTATAAACATGGAAATATCCACACCGCTATCTGTATAAACATGGAAATATCTACACCGCGATCTGTATAAACATGGAAATATCTACACCGCGATCTGTATAATCATGGAAATATCCACACCGCGATCTGTATAAACATGGAAATATCTTCACCACGATCTGTATAAACATGGAAATATCTACACCACTATCTGTATAAACATGGTAACATCTACACCACCATCTATATATACATGGAAATATCTACACCACCATCTGTATCAACTTGGAAATATCTACAATGCCATCTCTAGAAAGATGGAAATATCTACACCGCAAACTGTGTAAACATGGAAATATCTACACCGCAATTTGTGTAAACATGGAAATATCTACACCGCTATCTGTATAAACATGGAAATATCTACACCGCGATCTGTATAAACATGGGAATATCTACAATGCCATCTGTAGAAGGATGGAAATATCTACACAGCAATCTGTGTAAACATGGAAATATCTACACCGATATCTGTAAAAACATGGAAATATCTACACCGTTATCTGTGTCAACATGGAAATATCCACACAGCTATCTCTATAAACATGGAAATATCTACAACGCCATCTGTATAAACATGGAAATACCTACAAAGTCATCTGTATAAACAATGAAATATCTACACAGCCATCTGTATAAACATCGAAATATCTACACAGCAATCTGTATATACATGGAAATATCTACACCGCTATCTATATAAACATGGAAATAACTACACCGCTATTTGTATAAAAAAGGAAATATCTACACCCTGATATGTATAAACATGGAAATATCTAAACCGCCATCTCTATAAACATGGAAATATCTACACCCCTGTCTGTATAAACCTGGAAATATCCACACCGCTATCTCTATAAACATGGAAAAATCAACACCGCTCTCTCTATGAACATGGAAATGTGTACACCGCCATCTCTATAAACATGGAAATATCTACGCCACGATCAGTATAAACATGGAAATATCTACACCGCTATCTGTATAAACATGGAAATATCTCCACTGCTATCTCTATAAACATCGAAATATCTACACCACCATCTGTATAAACATGGAAATACTTACAAAGTTATCTGTATAAACATGGAAATATCTACACCGCCATCTGTATAAACATGGAAATATCTACACAGCCATGTGTATATACATGGAAATATTTACAACGCTATCTATATAAACATGGAAATAACTACACCGCTATCTGCATAAAGATGGAAATATCTACACAGCCATCTACATATCCATGGAAATATCTGCGCCGCCATCTGTATAAACATGGAAATATCTACACGGTCATCTGTGTATAGATGGAAATATCAACACTGCCATCTGTACAAACACGGAAATATCTGCACCGCTATCTGTATAAACATGGAAATATCTACACCGCGGTCTGTATAAACATGGAAATATCTACACCGCTATCTGTATAAACATGGAAATATCTACAGCATGATCTGTATAAACATGGAAATATTTACACCGATATCTGTATAAACATGGAAATTTCTACACCGTTATCTGTATAAATATGGAAATATCTACACCGCTATCTCTATAAACATGGAAATATCTACACCGCCATCTGTATAAACACGGAAATACCTATACAGTCATCTGTGTAAACATGGAAATATCTACAGCACCATCTGTATAAACATGGAAATATCTACAATGCCATCTGTATACACATGGAAATACCTACACGGCAATCTGTGTATAGATGGAAACATCAACACCGCCATCTGTACAAACATGGAAATATCTACACTGCTATCTCTATAAACATGGAAATATCTACACTGCAGTCTGTATAAACATGGAAATGCCTACACCACGATCTGTATAAACACGGAAATATATACACTGCTATCTGTATAAACATGGAAATATCTGCACTGCTATCTCTATAAACATGGAAATATCTACAAAGCCATCTGTATAAACATGGAAATATCTACACTGTCATGTGTAATAACATGGAAATATCTACACTGCCAACTGTATAAACTTAGAAATATCTACCCAGCCCTCTGTATAAATATGGAAATATCTGCATAGGCATCTGTATAAACATGGAAATATCTACACCGCTATCTGTATAAACATGGAAATACCTACACCGCTGTCTCTATAAACATGGAAATATGTACACCGCTATGTGTATAAACATGGAAATATCTCCCCTGCTGTCTGTATAAACATGGAAATATCTCCATCGTTATCTGTATAGATATGGAAATATCTACAGTGCCATCTCTATAAACATTGAAATATCTACACTGCCATCTGTAAAAACATGGAAATACCTACACAGTCATGTGAATAAACATGGAAATATCTACACCACCATCTGTATAAACATGGATATAACTACAATACCATCTGTATACACATGGAAACATCTACAAAGACATCTGTATAAATATGGAAATAACTACACCGCCAGCTGTATAAACATGGAAATATCTACACTGCCATCTGCAGAAAGATGATAATATCTACACCGCTATCTCTATAAATATGGAAATATCTACACCGCCAACTCTATAAACATGAAAATATCTACACTGCCATCTCCATAAAGATGGAAGTATCTACTCCGCCATCTGTATAATCACGGAAATATCAACAACACCATATGTGTAAACATGGAAATATCTACACCGCTATCTGTATAAACATGGAAATATCTACAGCGCCATCTGCATGTCCATGGAAATATCTACGCCGCCATCTGTATAAACATGGAAATATCTACACGGCAATCTGTGTATAGATGGAAATATCAACACCGCCATCTGTACAAACATGGAAATATCTACACCGCAATCTCTATAAACATGGAAATATCTGCACTGCCATCCGTAAAAACATGGAAATACCTATACAGTCATCTGTATAAACATGGAAATAACTACAATGCCATCTGTATACACATGGAAATATCTACACAGCCATCTGTATAAACATGTAAATATCTACACGGCTATCTCTATAAATATGGAAATAACTACACCGCCATCTCTATAAACATGAAAATTTCTACACTGCCATCTCCATAAACATGGAACTAACTACCCCGCCATCTGTATAAACATGGAAACATCTACACCGCCATCTGTGTGAATAAGGAAATATCTACAATGCCATCTGTATAAAGATATAAATATCTGCACCGCGAGCTGTATAAACATGGAAATATGTATATCGCTATCTGTATAAACGTGGAAATACCAACACCGCTATCGGTATAAACATAGAAATACCAACAACGCCATCTATATAAACATGGAAATATCTACACCGCTATGTCTATAAACATGGAAATACCTACAACGCTATCTCTATAAACATGGAAATATCTGCACCACTATCTGTATAAACATGGAAATATCTACACTGCCATCTCTATAAACACGGAAATATCTACACCCCTATCTGTATAAACATGGAAATATCCACAGCGCTATCTCTATAAACATGGAAAAATCAACACCGCTATCTCTATGAACATGGAAATATCTACACCGCCATCTCTATAAACATGGAAATATCTACACCACGATCAGTATAAACATGGAAATATCTACACCGCTATCTGTATAAACATGGATATATCTCCACTGCTATCTCTATAAACATCGAAATATCTACACCGCCATCTGTATAAACATGGAAATACATACAAAGTTATCTGTATAAACATGGAAATATCAACACCGCCATCTGTATAAACATGGAAATATGTACACAGCCATGTGTATATACATGGAAATATCTACACCGCTATCTATATAAACATGGAAATAACTACACCGCTATGTGTATAAACATGGAAATATGTACACCGCCATCTACATATCCATGGAAACATCTGCGCCGCCATCTGTATAAACATGGAAATATCTACACGGTCATCTGTGTATAGAGGGAAATATCAAAACCGCCATCTGTACAAACATGGAAATATCTGCACCGCTATCTGTATAAACATGGAAATATCTACACCGCGGTCTGTATAAACATGGCAATGTCTACACCGCTATCTGTATAAACATGGAAATATCTACACCGCTATCTCTATAAACATGGAAATATCTACACCGTGATCTGTATAAACATGGAAATAGCTACAACGCCATCTGCAGAAACATGGAAATATCTACACCACCATCTGTATAAACATGGAAATATCTACAATGCCATCTGTATACACATGGAAATACCCACACGGAAATCTGTGTGTAGATGGAAACATCAACACTGCCATCTGTACAGACATGGAAATAGCTACACCGCTATCTGTATAAACATGGAAATATTTACACTGCGGTCTGTATAAACATGGAAATATCTACACCGGTATCTGTATAAACATGTAAATATCTACACCACGATCTGTATAAAACATGGAAATATGTACACCGCTATCTGTATAAACATGGAAATATCTACACCGCTATCTCTATAAACAAGGAAATACCTGCAAAGCCATCTGTATAAACATGGAAATTATTACACAGTCATGTGCAGGAACATGGAAATATCTACACTGACATCTGTGCAAACATTGAAATATCTACACCGCCCTCTGTATTTATATGGAAATATCTGAATAGGCATCTCTATAAACATGGAAATATCCCACCGCTATCTGTATAAACCTGGAAATACCTACACCGCTGTCTCTATAAACATGGAATTATATACACCTCTATGTGTATTAACAGGGTAGTATCTCCACTGCTGTCTGTATAAACATGGAAATATCTCCACCTTTATCTGTATAAACATGGAAATATCTACAGCGCCATCTCTATTAACATTGAAATATCTACACTGCCATCTGTAAAAACATGGAAATATCTACACAGTCATCCGTATAAACATGGAAATATCTACACCACCATCTGTATAAACATGGAAATACCTACAATACCATCTGTATACACATGGAAATATCTACACAGACATTTGTGCAAATGTGGAAATATCTACACCGCCATCTGTATAAACATGGAAATATCTACACCGCGATCAGTATAAGCATGGAAATAGCTACTCCGCTATCTGTATAAACATGGAAATATCTCCACTGCTATCTCTATAAACATCTAAATATCTACACCGCCATCTGTATAAACATAGAAATACTTACAAAGTTATCTGTATAAACATGGAAATATCTACACCGCCATCTGTATAAACATGGAAATATCTACACAGCCATGTGTATATACATGGAAATATCTACACCGCTATCTATATAAACATGGAAATAACTACACCGCTAACTGTATAAACATGGAAATATCTACACCGCCATCTACATATCCATAGAAATATCTGTGCCGCCATCTGTATAAACATGGAAATATCTACACAGTCATCTGTGTATAGATGGAAATATCAACACCGCCATCTGTACAAACATGGAAATATCTGCAACGCTATCTGTATAAACTTGGAAATATTTACACCGCTATCCCTATAAACATGGAAATATCTACACCGTGATCTGTATAAACATGGAAATATTAACACGGCTATCTGTATAAACATGGAAATATCTACACCGTTGTCTGTATAAATATGGAAATATCTTCACCGCTATCTCTATAAACATGGAAATATCTACACCGCCATCTGTATAAACATGGAAATATCTACACTGCTATCTCTATAAACTTGGAAATAACTAAAATGCCATCTGTAAAAACGTGGAAATAGCTATACAGTCATCTGTATAAACATGGAAATATCTACACCACCATCTGTATAAACATGGAAATATCTACAATGCCATCTGTATACACATGAAAATACCTACACAGCAATCTGTGTATATATGGAAACATCAACACCGCCATCTGTACAAACATGGAAATATCTACACCGCTATCTCTATAAACATGGAAATAACTACACCACGATCTGTATAAACATGGAAATATTTACAACGCTATGTGTATAAACATGGAAATATCTGCACTGCTATCTCTATAAACATGGAAATATCTACAAAGCCATCTGTATAAACATGGAAATACCTACAGAGTCATGTGTAGGAACATGGAAATATCTACACTGCCATGTGTATAAACATGGAAATATCTACACAGCCCTCTGTATAAATATGGAAATATCTTCGTAGGCATCTGTATAAACATGGAAATATCTGCACCGCTCTCTGTATAAACATGGAAATGCCTATACTGCTGTGTGTATAAACATGGAAATATGTACACCGCTATGTGAATAAACATGGAAATATCTACACCGCCATCTGTATAAACATGGAAATACCTACACAGCTGTCTCTATAAACATGGAAATATCTACACCGCCATCTGCATAAACATGGAAATACCTACAAAGTAATCTGTATAAACATGGCAATATCTACACATCCATCTGTAAATACATGGAAATATCTACACCGCTATCTTTATAAACATGGAAGTAACTACACCGCTATTTGTATAAACAAGGAAATATCTACCCCGTGATCTGTATAAACATGGAAATATCTACACTGCCATCTCTATAAACACGGAAATATCTACACCCCTATCTGTATAAACATGGAAATATCCAGAGCGCTATCTCTATAAACATGGAAAAATCAACACCGCTATCTCTATGAACATGGAAATATCTACACCGCCATCTCTATAAACATGGAAATATCTACACCACGATCAGTATAAACATGGAAATATCTACACCGCTATCTGTATAAACATGGAAATATCTCCACTGCTATCTCTATAAACATCGAAATATCTACACCGCCATCTGTATAAACATGGAAATACTTACAAAGTTATCTGTATAAACATGGAAATATCAACACCGCCATCTGTATAAACATGGAAATATCTACACAGCCATGTGTATATACATGGAAATATGTACACCGCTATCTATATAAACATGGAAATAACTACACTGCTATCTGTATAAACATGGAAATATCTACACCGCCATCTACATATCCATAGAAATATCTGTGCCGCCATCTGTATAAACATGGAAATATCTACACGGTCATCTGTGAATAGATGGAAATAGCAACACCGCCATCGGTACAAACATGGAAATATCTGCACCGCTATCTATATAAACATGGAAATTTCTACACCGCGGTCTGTATAAACATGGAAATATCTACACCGCTGTCTGTATAAACACGGGAATATCTACACCACTATCTCTATAAACATGGAAATATCTACACCATGATCTGTATAAACATGGAAATATTTACACCGCTATCTGTATAAACATGGAAATATCTACACAGTTATCTGTATAAATATGGAAATATCTACACCGCTATCTCTATAAACATGGAAATATCTACACCGCCATCTGTATAAACATGGAAATATCTACACTGCTATCTCTATAAACATGGAAATATCTACAATGCCATCTGTAAAAACATGGAAATAACTATACAGTCATCTGTATAAACATGGAAATATCTACACCACCATCTGTATAAACATGGAAGTATCTACAATGCCATCTGTATAGACATGGAAATACCTACACGGCAATCTGTGTATAGATGGAAACAACAACACCGCCATCTGTACAAACATGGAAATATCTTCACCGCTATCTCTATAAACATGGAAATACCTACACTGCGGTCTGTATAAACATGTAAATATCTACACCGGTATCTGTATAAACACAGAAATATCTACACCACGATCCGTACAAACATGGAAATATTAACACTGCTATCTGTATAAACATGGAAATATCTGCACCGCTATCTCTATAAACGTGAAAATATCTACAAAGCCATCTGTATAAACATGGAAATACCTACACATTCATGTTAATAAACATGGAAATATCTACACCGCAATCTGTATAAACATGGAAATATCTGCACCGCTATCTGTATAAATATGAAATATCTAAACGGCTATCTCTATAAAAATGGAAATATCTACACTGCTATCTGTATAAAGATGGAAATATCCTCACTGCTATCTCTATGAACATGGATATATCTACACCGCTGTCTCTATAAACACGGAAATATCTACATAGCCATCTCTATAAACATGGAAATATCTACACCGCCATCTGTATAAACATGGAAATATCTACAGCGCTATCTGTATAAACATGGAAATATCTACACCGCTCTATGTATAAACATGGAAATATCTACACCGCTATCTGTATAAACATGGAAATATCTACACAGCTATCTCTATAAACATGGAAATATCTACACCGCCATCTGAATAAACTTGGAAATACCTACAAAGTCATCTCTATAAACATGGAAATATCTACACCGCCATCGGTTTAAACATGGAAATATATACACAGACATCTGTTCATACATGGAAATATCTACAGCGCTATCTGTATAAACATGCTAATAACTACACCGCTATCTGTATAAATGTGGAAATGTTTGCACCGCTATCCCTACAAACATGGTAATATCAACACCGCGATCTGTATAAACATGGAAATATCTACACCATTATCTGTAAAAACATGGAAACATCTACGCCGTGATCTGTATAAACATGGAAATATCTACACTGCCATCTCTATAAACATGGAAATATCTACACCGCGATCAGTATAAACATGGAAATATCTACACAGCCATGTGTATATACATGGAAATACCTACACCGCTATCTATATAAACATGGAAATAACTACACCGCTCTCTGTATAAACATGGAAATATCTACACCGCCATCTACATATCCATGGGAATATCTGCGCCGCCATCTTTATAAACATGGAAATATCTACACGGTCATCTGTGTATAGATGGAAATATCAACACCGCCATCTGTAAAAACATAGAAATATCTGCACCGCAATCTGTATAAACATGGAAATATCTACACCGCGGACTGTATAAACATGGAAATATCTAAACCGCTATCTGTATATACATGGAAATATCTACACCGCTATCTCTATAAAAATGGAAATATCTACACCGTTATCTGTATAAACATGGAAATACCTACAACGCCATCTGCAGAAACATGGAAATATCTACACCGCCATCTGTATAAACATGGAAATATCTACACTGCTATCTCTATAAACATGGAAATATCTAAAATGCCATCTGTAAAAACATGGAAATACCTATACAGTCATCAGTATCAACATGGAAATATCAACACCACCGTCTGTAAAAATATGGAAATATCTACAATGCCAACTGTATACACATGGAAATACCCTCACGGCAATCTGTGTATAGATGGAAACAACCACACCGCCATCTGTACAAACATGGAAATATCTACACGGCTATCTCTATAAACATGGAAATAGCTACATTGCGGTCTGTATAGACATGTAAATATCTACAACGGTATCTGTATAAACATGGAAATATCTACACCATGATCCGTGTAAACATGGAAATATTAACACCGCTATCTGTATAAACATGGAAATATCTGCACCGCTATCTCTATAAACATGGAAATATCTACAAAGCCATCTGTATAGACATGGAAATACCTACACAGTCATGTGTATAAACATGGAAATATCTACACCGCTATCTGTATAAATATGAAATATCTAAACCGCTATCTCTATAAAAATGGAAATATTTACACTGCTATCTGTATAAACATGGAAATATCCTCACTGCTATCTCTATGAACATGGATATATCTACACCGCTATCTCTATAAACATGGAAATATCTACACCGCCATCTCTATAAACATGGAAATATCTACACCGCCATCTGTATACACATGGAAATATCTACAGCGCTATCTGCATATACATGGAAATATCTACACCGCGATCAGTATAAACATGGAAATATCTACACTGCGATCTGTATAAACATGGAAAAATCTACACCGCGATCTGTGTAAACATGGAAATATCTACACCGCGATCTGTGTAAACATGGAAATATCTACACCGCTATCTGTATAATCATGGAAATATCTACACAGCTATCTCTATAAACATGGAAATATCTACACCGCCATATGTATAAACATGGAAATACCTACAAAGTCATCTGTATAAACATGGAAATATCTACACAGCCATCTGTATAAACATGGAAATATCTACACAGCCATCTGTACATACATGGAAATATCTACACCGCTATCTGTATAAACATGGAAATAACTACACCGCTATTTCTATAAACAAGGAAATATCTACACCGCCATCTGTTTCAACATGGAAATATATACACAGACATCTGTTTATACATGGAAACATCTACACCGCTATCTGTATAAACATGCTAATAACTACAACGCTATCTGTATAAATGTGGAAATATTTGCACCGCTATCCCTATAAACATGGTAATATCAACACCGCGATCTGTATAAACATGGAAATATCTACACCATGATCTGAATAAACATGGAAACATCTACGCCGTGATCTGTATAAAGATGGAAATATCTACACCGCCATTTCTATAAACTTGGAAATATCTACACCCCTATCTGTATAAACATGGAAATATCCACACCGCTATCTCTATAAACATGGAAAAATCAACACCGCTATCTCTATGAACATGGAAATATCTACACCGCCATCTCTATAAACATGGAAATAACTACACCGCGATCAGTATAAACATGGAAATATCTACACCGCTATCTGTATAAATATGAAATATCTAAACCGCTATCTCTATAAAAATGGAAATATCTACACTGCTATCTGTATAAACATGGAAATATCCTCACTGCTATCTCTATGAACATGGATATATCTACACCGCTATCTCTATAAACATGGAAATATCTACACCGCCATCTCTATAAACATGGAAATATCTACACCGCCATCTGTATACACATGGAAATATCTACAGCGCTATCTGCATATACATGGAAATATCTACACCGCGATCAGTATAAACATGGAAATATCTACACTGCGATCTGTATAAACATGGAAAAATCTACACCGCGATCTGTGTAAACATGGAAATATCTACACCGCGATCTGTGTAAACATGGAAATATCTACACCGCTATCTGTATAATCATGGAAATATCTACACAGCTATCTCTATAAACATGGAAATATCTACACCGCCATATGTATAAACATGGAAATACCTACAAAGTCATCTGTATAAACATGGAAATATCTACACAGCCATCTGTATAAACATGGAAATATCTACACAGCCATCTGTACATACATGGAAATATCTACACCGCTATCTGTATAAACATGGAAATAACTACACCGCTATTTCTATAAACAAGGAAATATCTACACCGCCATCTGTTTCAACATGGAAATATATACACAGACATCTGTTTATACATGGAAACATCTACACCGCTATCTGTATAAACATGCTAATAACTACAACGCTATCTGTATAAATGTGGAAATATTTGCACCGCTATCCCTATAAACATGGTAATATCAACACCGCGATCTGTATAAACATGGAAATATCTACACCATGATCTGAATAAACATGGAAACATCTACGCCGTGATCTGTATAAAGATGGAAATATCTACACCGCCATTTCTATAAACTTGGAAATATCTACACCCCTATCTGTATAAACATGGAAATATCCACACCGCTATCTCTATAAACATGGAAAAATCAACACCGCTATCTCTATGAACATGGAAATATCTACACCGCCATCTCTATAAACATGGAAATAACTACACCGCGATCAGTATAAACATGGAAATATCTACACCGCTATCTGTATAAATATGAAATATCTAAACCGCTATCTCTATAAAAATGGAAATATCTACACTGCTATCTGTATAAACATGGAAATATCCTCACTGCTATCTCTATGAACATGGATATATCTACACCGCTATCTCTATAAACATGGAAATATCTACACCGCCATCTCTATAAACATGGAAATATCTACACCGCCATCTGTATACACATGGAAATATCTACAGCGCTATCTGCATATACATGGAAATATCTACACCGCGATCAGTATAAACATGGAAATATCTACACTGCGATCTGTATAAACATGGAAAAATCTACACCGCGATCTGTGTAAACATGGAAATATCTACACCGCGATCTGTGTAAACATGGAAATATCTACACCGCTATCTGTATAATCATGGAAATATCTACACAGCTATCTCTATAAACATGGAAATATCTACACCGCCATATGTATAAACATGGAAATACCTACAAAGTCATCTGTATAAACATGGAAATATCTACACAGCCATCTGTATAAACATGGAAATATCTACACAGCCATCTGTACATACATGGAAATATCTACACCGCTATCTGTATAAACATGGAAATAACTACACCGCTATTTCTATAAACAAGGAAATATCTACACCGCCATCTGTTTCAACATGGAAATATATACACAGACATCTGTTTATACATGGAAACATCTACACCGCTATCTGTATAAACATGCTAATAACTACAACGCTATCTGTATAAATGTGGAAATATTTGCACCGCTATCCCTATAAACATGGTAATATCAACACCGCGATGTGTATAAACATGGAAATATCTACACCATGATCTGAATAAACATGGAAACATCTACGCCGTGATCTGTATAAAGATGGAAATATCTACACCGCCATTTCTATAAACTTGGAAATATCTACACCCCTATCTGTATAAACATGGAAATATCCACACCGCTATCTCTATAAACATGGAAAAATCAACACCGCTATCTCTATGAACATGGAAATATCTACACCGCCATCTCTATAAACATGGAAATAACTACACCGCGATCAGAATAAACATGGAAATATCTACACCGCTATCTCTATAAACATGGAAATAACTCCACTGCTATCTCTGTAAATATCGAAATATCTACACTGCCATCTGTATAAACATGGAAATACTTACAAAATTATCTGTATAAACATGGAAATATCTTCACCGCCATCTGTATAAATATGGAAATATCTACACAGCCATGTGTATATACGAGGAAATATCTTCACCGCTATCTATATAAACATGGAAATAACTACACTGCTTTCTGTATAAACATGGAAATATTTACACCGCCATCTACATATCCATAGAAATATCTGCGCCACCATCTGTATAAACATGGTAATATCTACACGGTCATCTGTGTATAGATGGAAATATCAACACCGCCATCTGTACAAACATGGAAATATCTGCAACGCTATCTGTATAAACATGGAAATAATTACACCGCGGTCTGTATAAACATGGAAATATCTACATCGCTATCTGTATAAACATGGAAATATCTACAACGCTATCTCTATAAACATGGAAATATCTACACCGTGATCTGTACAAACATGTAAATATTTACACGGCTATCTGTATAAACATGGAAATATCTACACCGTTATCTGTATAAATATGGAAATATCTACACCGCTATCTCTATAAACATGGAAATATCTACACTGCGGTCTGTATAAACATGGAAATATCTACACCGGTATCTGTATAAACATGGAAATATCTACACCGCGGTTTTTATAAACATGGAAATCTTTACACCGCTATCTGTATAAACATGGAAATATCTGCACCGCTATCTCTATAAACATGGAAATATCTACAAAGTCATCTGTATAAACATGGAAATACCTACACAGTCCTGTGGAGGAACATGGAAATATCTACACTGCCATCTGTATAAACATGGAAATAACTTCACTTCTATCTGTATAAACATGGAAATATCTCCACTCTCATCTGTATAAAGATGGAAATATCTACACTGCGAGCTGTATAAACATGGAAATATCTACACCGCGATCTGAATTAACATGGAAGTAGCAACACCGCTATCTGTATAAACATGGAAATATCTACACCGCTATCTCTATGAACATGAAAATATTTACACCACCATCTCTATAAACATGGAAATATTTACACCGCTATCTGTATAAACATAGAAATAACTACACCGCCATCTCTATAAATATGGAAATATCTACACCACTATCTGTATAAAGATGGAAATATTTAAACCGCTATCTCTATAAACATGGAAATATCTACACCGCTATCTCTATAAACATGGAAATATCTACACCGCCATCTGTATTAACATGGAAATATCTACACAGTCATCTGTATAAACCTGGAGATATCTACACTGTCATCTCTATAAACATGGAAATATCTACACAGAACTCTGTATAAACATGGAAATATCGGCAAAGCCATATGTATAAACACGGAAATATCTACACCGCCATCTGTATAAACATGGAAATATCTACATCGCTATGTGTATTAACGTGGAAATATCTCCATTGCTAACTGTATAAACATGGACGTATCTCCACCGCAATCTGTATAAACATGAAAATATCTACAACGCTATCTCTATAAACATAGAAATATCTACAATGCCATCTGTACAAACATGGAAATATCTACACAGTCATCTGTAGAAACATGCAAATATCTACACCGCTATCTCTATAAACATGGAAATAACTACACCGCTATCTCTATAAACATGGAAATATCTGCACCGCTATCTCCATCAACATGGAAATATACACAACGCCATCTCGTTAAACATGGAGGTATCTACAACTACATCTACATAAACAAGAAAATATCTACACTGCAATCTATATAAATATGGAAATATCTACACCGCCATCTCTATAAACATGGAAATATCCACACTGCCATTTGTATAAAGATGGAAATATCTACACCGCCATCTGTATAAACGTGGAAATATCTACACCGCTATCTGTATAAACATGGAAATATCTACACCGCAATCTGTATAAACATGGAAATATCTACACCGCTATCTGTATAAATATGAAATATCTAAACCGCTATCTCTATAAAAGTGGAAATATCTACACGGCTATCTGTATAAACATGGAAATATCCTCACTGCTATCTCTATGAACATGCATATATCTACAACGCTATCTCTATAAACATGGAAATATCTACACCGCCATCTCTATAAACATGGAAATATCTACAACGCCATCTCTATAAACATGGAAATATCTACACCGCTATCTGTATAAACATGGAAATATCTCCACCGCGATCTGTATAAACATGGAAATATCTACACGGTGATCTGTATAAACATGGAAATATCTAGACCGCTATCTGTATAAACATAGAAATAACTACACAGTTATCTCTATAAACATAGAAATATCTACACCGCCATCTGTATAAACATGGAAATACCTACAATGTCATGTGTATAAACATGGAAATATCTACACTGCCATCTGTAGAAAGATGGAAATATCTACACCGCTATCTCTATAAATATGGAAATATCTACAACGCCATCTCTATAAACATGAAAATATCTACACTGCCGTCTCCATAAAGATGGAAGTATCAACTGAACCATGTGTATAAAATCGGAAATATCTACACCACCATCTGTTTAAACATGGAAATATCTTCACCGCTATCTGTATAAACATGGAAATAACTACACCGCCATCTGCATGTCCATGGAAATAACTACGCCGCCATCTGTATAAACATGGAAATATCTACACGGCCATCTGTGTATAGATGGAAATATCAACACCGCCATCTGTACAAACATGGAAATATCTACACCGCTAACTCTATAAACATGGAAATATCAGCACTGCCATCTGTAAAAACATGGAAATACCTATACAGCCATCTGTATAAAGATGGAAATATCTACAATGCCATCTGTATACACATGGAAATATCTACACAGCCATCTGTATAAACATGTAAATATCTACACTGCTGTCTCTATAAACATGGAAATATCTACACCGCCATCTCTATAAACATGAAAATATCTACACTGCCATCTCCATAAACATGGAACTAACTACTCCGCCATCTGTATAAACATGGAAACATCTTCACCGCCATCTGTGTGAATAAGGAAATATCTACAATGCCATCTCTATAAAGATATAAATATCTGCACCGCGAGCTGTATAAACATGGAAATATCTACATTGCTATCTGTATAAACGTGGAAATACCAACACCGCTATCGTTATAAACATGGAAATATCTACAACGCCATCTATATAAACATGGAAATATCTAAACCGCTATCTCTATAAACATGAAAATATTTACACCACCATCTCCATAAACATGGAAATATTTACACCGCTATCTCTATGAACATAGAAACAACTACACCGCCATCTCTATAAACATGGAAATATCTACTCCGCCATCTGCATAAACATGGAAATATGTACACAGACATCTGTATAAACGTGGAAATATCTACACTGACATCTGTAGAAAAATGGAAATATCTACAAAGCGATCTGTATAAACATGCGCATTTCTACACCTCTACCTGTATAAACATGGAAATATCTACTCCGCTATCTGTATCAACATGGAAATAACTACACCGCAATCTGTATAAACATGGAAATATCTACACAGCAATCTGTGCAAAGATGGTAATATCAACACCGCGATCTGTATAAACATGGAAATATCTCCACCGCTATCTTTATAAAAACGGAAATACCTACATCGATATCTTTAAAAACATGGAAATACCTACACCGCTATCTCTATAAACAATGAAATATCTACAACGCTATCCGTGTAAACATGGAAATATCTACACAGCTATCTGTGTAAACGTGGAAATATCTACACCATAATCTGTGTAAGCATGGAAATATCTACAACGCTATCTGTGTAAACATGGAAATATTTATAACGCTATCTGTGTAAACAGGGAAATATCTACACAGCTATCTGAAAAACATGGAAATATCTACACCACTGTCTGTATAACCCAGAAAATATCTACACCGCTCTCTGTATCAACATGTAAATAACTACACCGCTATCTGTATAAACATGGAAATATCTACAATGATATCTCTGTAAACATGGAAATATCGACACAGGTATCTGTGTAAACATGGAAATATCTACACCGCTATCTGTACATACATGGAAATATCTACACCGCTATCTGTATAAACAAGGAAATATCTACACCGCCATCTTTAGAAACATGGAAATATCTACACTGCCATCTGTACAAACAGGGAGATATCTACACAGTCTTCTGTAGAAACATGCAAATATCTACACCGCTATCTCTATAAACATGGAAATAATTACACCACTATCTCTATAAATATGGAAATATCTACACCGCTATCTCCATCAACATGGAAATATACACACCGCCATCTCTTTAAACATGGAGATATCTACAACTACATCTACATAAACAAGAAAATATCTACACTGCCATATATATAAATATGGAAATATCTACACTGCCATCTCTATAAACATGGAAATATCTACACTGCCATTTGTAGAAAGATGGAAATATCTACACCGCCATCTGTATAAATGTGGAAATATCTACACCGCTATCTGTATAAACATGGAAATATCTACACCGCAATCTGTATAAACATGGAAATATCTACACCGCTATCTGTATAAATATGAAATATCTAAACCGCTATCTCTATAAAAGTGGAAATATCTACACGGGTATCTGTATAAACATGGAAATATCCTCACTGCTATCTCTATGAACATGGATATATCTACAACGCTATCTCAATAAACATGGAAATATCTACACCGCCATCTCTATAAACATAGAAATATCTACACCGCCATCTGTATAAACATGGAAATATCTACACCGCTATCTTTATAAACATGGAAATATCTACACCGCTATCTGTATAAACATGGAAATATCTACATCGCTATCTGTATAAACAGGGAAATATCTCCACGGCTATCTGTGTAAACATGGAAATATCTACACCGCTATCTGTACATACATGGAAATATCTACACCGCTATCTGTATAAACAACGAAATATCTCCTCCGCCATCTTTAGAAACATGGAAATATCTACACCGCCATCTGTATAAACATGGAAATACCTACACCGCTACCTGTATAAATTTGGAAATGTCTACACCGCTATCTCTATAAACACGGAAATACCTACACCACTTGCACTATAAACATGGAAATATCTACACCGCCATCTGTATAAACATGGAAATAACTACACCGCTATTTGTATAAACAAGCCAATATCTACACTGTGATCTGTATAAACATGGAAGTATCTACACCACCAGCTCTATAAACATGGAAATATCTACACGGCTATCTGTATAAACATGGAAATATCTACACGGCCATCTGCATGACCATGGAAATATCTACGCCGCCATCTGTATAAACATGGCAATATCTACACGGCCATCTGTGTATAGATGGAAATATCACACCGCCATCTGTACAAACATGGAAACATCTACACCGCTATCTCTATAAACATGGAAATATCTGCACTGCCATATGTAAAAACATGGAAATATCTATACAGTCATCTGTATAAACATGGAAATATCTACAATGCCATCTGTATACACATGGAAATATCTACACTGCTATCTCTATAAACATGGAAATATCTACACTGCGGTCTGTATAAACATGGAAATATCTACACCGGTATCTGTATAAACATGGAAATAACTCCACTGCTGTCTCTATAAACATGGAAATATCTACACCGCCATCTGTATAAACATGGAAATACTTACAAGTTATTTGTATAAACATGGAAATATCTACACCGCCATCTGTATAAACATGGAAATATCTACACAGCCATGTGTATATACATGGAAATATCTACACCGCTATCTATATAAACATGGAAATAACTATACTGCTATCTGTATAAACATGGAAATATGTTCACCGCCATCTACATATCCATGGAAATATCTGCGCCGCCATCTGTATAAACATGGAAATATCTACACGGTCATCTGTGTATAGATGGAAATATCAGCACCGCCATCTGTACAAACATGGAAATATCTGCACCGCTATCTGTATAAACATGGAAATATCTACACCACGGTCTGTATAAACATGGAAATATCTACACAGTCATCTGAATAAACATGGAAATATCTACACAACCATCTGTATAAACATGGAAATACCTACAATATCATCTGTATACACATGGAAATATCTACACAGACATCTGTATAAATATGGAAATACTACAGCGCCATCTGTATAAACATGGAAATATCTACACTGCCATCTGTAGAAAGACGGAAATATCTACACTGCTATCTCTATAAATATGGAAATATCTACACCGCCGTCTCTATAAACATGAAAATATCTACACTGCCATCTCCATAAAGATGGAAGTATCTACTCCGCCATGTGTATAAACACGGAAATATCTACACCACCATCTGTGAAAACATGGAAATATCTACACCGCTATCTGTATAAACATGGAAATATCTACACCGCCATCTGCATGTCCATGGAAATATCTACGCCGCCATCTGTATAAACATGGAAATATCTACACGGCCTTCTGTGTATAGATGGAAATATCAACACCGCCATCTGTAAAAACATGGAAATATCTACACCGCTATCTCTACATACATGGAAATATCTGCACTGCCATCTGTAAAAACATGGAAATACCTATACAGTCATCTGTATAAACATGCAAATATCTACAATGCCATCTGTATACACATGGAAATATCTACACAGCCATCTGTATAAACGTAAATATCTACAATGCTATCTCTATAAACAAGGAAATATCTACACCGCCATCTCTATAAACATGAAAATATCTACACTGCCATCACCATAAACATGAAACTAACTACTCCGCCATCTGTATAAACATGAAAACATCTACACCACCATCACTGTGAATAAGGAAATATCAACAATGCCATCTGTATAAAGATATAAATATCTGCACCGCGAGCTGTATAAACATGGAAATATCTACATCGCTATCTGTATAAACGTGGAAATACCAACACCGCAATCTGTATAAACATGGAAATAACTACAACGCCATCTATATAAACATGGAAATATCTACACCGCTATGTCTATAAACATGGAAATACCTACACCACCATCTCTATAAACATGGAAATATCTACACCACGATCAGTATAAACATGGAAATATCTACAACGCTATCTGTATAAACATGGAAATATCTCCACTGCTGTCTCTATAAACATCGAAATATCTACACCGCCATCTGTATAAACATGGAAATACTTACAAAGTTATTTGTATAAACATGGAAATATCTACACCGCCATCTGTATAAACATGGAAATATCTACACAGCCATGTGGATATACATGGAAATATCTACACCGCTATCTATATAAACATCGAAATAACTACACCGCTATCTGTATAAACATGGAAATATCTACACCGCCATCTACATATCCATGGAAATATCTGCGCCACCATCTGTATAAACATGGAAATATCTACACGGTCATCTGTGTATAGATGGAAATATCAACACCGCCATCTGTACAAACATGGAAATATCTGCACCGCTATCTGTATAAACATGGAAATATCTACACCACGGTCTGTATAAACATGGAAATATCTACACCGCTATCTGTATAAACATGGAAATATCTACACCGCTATCTCTATAAACATGGAAATATCTACACCGTGATCTGTATAAACATAGAAATATTTACACCGCTATCTGTATAAACTTGGAAATTTCTACACCGTTATCTGTATAAATATGGAAATATCTTCACCGCTATCTCTATAAACATGGAAATATCTACACCGCCATCTGCATAAACATGGAAATACCTATAAAGTCATCTGTGTAAACATGGAAATATCTACACCACCATCTGTATAAACATGGAAATATCTACAATGCCATCTGTATACACATGGAAATACCTACACGGCAATCTGTGTATAGATGGAAACATCAACACCTCCATCTGTACAAACCTGGAAATATCTACACTGCTATCTCTATTAACATGGAAATATCTACACTGCGGTCTGTATAAACATGGAAATATCTACGCCGGTATCTGTATAAACATGGAAATATCTACACCATGATCTGTATAAACATGGAAATATATACACCGCTATCTGTATAAACATGGAAATATCTACACCGCTATCTATATAAACATGGAAATATCTACACCGCTATCTCTATAAACATGGAAATATCTACACCGTGTTCTGTATAAACATGGAAATATTTACACCGCTATCTGTATAAACATGGAAATTTCTACACCGTTATCTGTATAAATATGGAAATATCTTCCCCGCTATCTCTATTAACATGGAAATATCTACACCGCCATCTGTATAAACATGGAAATACCTATACAGTCATCTGTGTAAACATAGAAATATCTACACCACCATCTGTATAAACATGGAAATATCTACAATGCAATCTGTATACACATGGAAATACCTACACGGCAATCTGTGTATAGATGGAAACATCAACACCGCCATCTGTACAAACCAGGAAATGTGTACACTGCTATCTCTATTAACATGGAAATATCTACAATGCGGTCTGTATAAACATGGAAATATCTACACTGGTATCTGTATAAACATGGAAATATCTACACCATGATCTGTATAAACATGGAAATATATACACCGCTATCTGTATAAACATGGAAATATCTACACCGCTATCTGTATAAACATGGAAATGTCTCCACTGCTATCTCTATAAACATCGAAATACCTACACCGCCATCTGTAGAAACATCGAAATACTTACAAAGTTATCTGTATAAACATGGAAATATCTACACCGCCATCTCTATAAACATAGAAATATCTACACAGCCATGTGTACATACATGGAAATATCTACACCGCTATCTATATAAACATGGAAATAACTACACCGCTATCTGTATAAACATGGAAATATCTACACCGCTATCTGTATAAACATGGAAATACCTACACCGCTATCTCTATAAACATGGAAATATCAACACCGTGATCTGTATAAACATGGAAATATTCACACCGCCATCTGTATAAACATGGTAATACCTACAAAGTCATCTGTACAAACATGGAAATATCTACACAGCCATCTGTATAGACATGGAAATATCTACACAGCCATCTGTATATACATGGAAATAACTACAACGCTATCTGTATAAACATGGAAATAACTACACCGCTATTTGTATAAACAAGCCAATATCTACACCGTGATCTGTATAAACATGGAAGTATCTACACCACCAGCTCTATAAACATGGAAATATCTACACGGCTATCTGTATAAACATGGAAATATCTACACCGCCATCTGCATGACCATGGAAATATCTACGCCGCCATCTGTATAAACATGGCAATATCTACACGGCCATCTCTGTATAGATGGAAATATCACACCGCCATCTGTACAAACATGGAAATATCTACACCGCTATCTCTATAAACATGGAAATAACTGCACTGCCATATGTAAATTCATGGAAATATCTATACAGTCATCTGTATAAACATGGAAATATCTACAATGCCATCTGTATACACATGGAAATATCTACACTGCTATCTCTATAAACATGGAAATATCTACACTGCGGTCTGTATAAACATGGAAATATCTACACTGGTATCTGTATAAACATGGAAATAACTCCACTGCTGTCTCTATAAACATGGAAATATCTACACCGCCATCTGTATAAACATGGAAATACTTACAAGTTATTTGTATAAACATGGAAATTCCTACACCGCCATCTGTATAAACATGGAAATATCTACACAGCCGTGTGGATATACATGGAAATATCTACACCGCTATCTATATAAACATGGAAATAACTACACCGCTATCTGTATAAACATGGAAATATCTACACCGTGATCTGTATAAACATGGAAATATTTACACCGCTATCTGTATAAACATGGAAATTTCTACACCGTTATCTGTATAAATATGGAAATATCTTCACTGCTATCTCTATAAACATGGAAATATCTACACCGCCATCTGCATAAACATGGAAATACCTATACAGTCATCTGTGTAAACATGGAAATATCTACACAGTCATCTGTATAAACATGGAAATATCTCCACTGCTGTCTCTATAAACATCGAAATATCTACACCGCCATCTGTATAAACATGGAAATATCCACACAGCCATGTGGATATACATGGAAATATCTACACCGCTATCTATATAAACATGGAAATAACTACACCGCTATCTGTATAAACATGGAAATATCTACACCGGCATCTACATATCCATGGAAATATCTGCGCCGCCATCTGTATAAACATGGAAATATATACACGGTCATCTGTTTATAGATGGAAATATCAACACCGCCATCTGTACAAACATGGAAATATCTACACCGCTATCTCTATATACATGGAAATATCTGCACTGCCATCTGTAAAAACATCGAAATACCTAAACATTCATCTGTATAAACATGGAAATATCTACAATGCCATTTGTATACACATGGAAATATCTACACAGACATCTGTACAAACATGGAAATATCTACACTGCAATCTCTATAAACATGCAAATATCTACACTGCAGTCTGTATAAACATGGAAATAACTACACCGGTATCTGTATAAACATGGAAATATCTACACTACGATCTGTATAAACATGGAAATATATACACCGCTATCGGTATAAACATGGAAATATCTACACCACGATCTGTATAAACATGGAAATATATACACCGCTATCTGTATAAATATGGAAATATCTGCACCGTTCCCTCCATAAACATGGAAATATCTACAAAGCCATCTGTATAAACATGGAAATACCTACACAGTCATGTGTAGGAACATGGAAATATCTACACTGCCATCTGTATAAACATAGAAATATCTACACAGCCCTCTGTATAAATATGGAAATATCTGCATAGGCATCTGTATAAACATGGAAATACCTGCACCGCTATCTGTATAAACATGGAAATACCTACACCGCTGTCTCTATAACCATGGAAATATGTACACCACTATCTGTATAAAGATATAAATATCTCCACTGCTGTCTGTATAAACATGTAAATATCTACACCGTTATCTGTATAAACATGGAAATATCTACAGCTCCACCTCTATAAACATAGAAATATCTACACAGCCATCTGTAAAAACACGGAAATATCTACACAGTCGTCTGAATAAACAGGGAAATATCTACACTGCAATCTGTATAAACATGGAAATATCTAAATATGAAATATCTAAACCGCGATCTGTATAAAAATGGAAATATCTACACTGCTATCTGTATAAACATGCAAATATCCTCACTGCTATCTCTATGAACATGGATATATATACACCGCTATCTCTATAAACATGGAAATATCTACACCGCCATCTCTATAAACATGGAAATATCTACACCGCCATCTGTATAAACATGGAAATATCTACAGCGCTATCTGTATAAACATGGAAATATCTACACCGCTATCAGTATAAACATGGAAATATCTACACTGCGATCTGTATAAACATGGAAATATCTACACCGCGATCTGTATATACATGGAAATATCTACACCGCGATCTGTATAGACATGGAAATAACTACACCGCTATCTGTATAAACATGGAAATATCTACAGAGCTATTTCTATAAACATGGAAATATCTACACCGCCATCTGTATAAACATGGAAATAACTACAAAGTCAACTGTATAAGCATGGAAATATCTACACATCCATCTGTATAAACATGGAAATATCTACACAGCCATCTGTATATACATGGAAATGTCTACACCGCTATCAGTATAAACATGGAAATATCTACACCGCTATTTGTATAAACAAGGAAATATCTACACCGCCGTCTGTTTTAACATGGAAATATATACACAGACATCTGTTTATACATGGAAATATCTACAAAGCTATCTGTATAAACATGATAATAACTACAACGCTATCTGTATAAATGTGGAAATATTTGCACCGCTATACCTATAAACATGGTAATATCAACACCGCGATCTGTATAAACATGGAAATATCTACACCATGATCTGTATGAACATGGAAACAGCTACAACGTGATCTGTATAAACATGGAAATACTTACAAAGTTATCTGTATTAACAAGGAAATATCCACAGCGCTAGGTCTATAAACATGGAAAAATCAACACCCCTATCTCTATGAACATGGAAATATCTACACCGCCATCTCTATAAACATGGAAATATATACACCGCGATCAGTATAAACATGGAAATATCTACACCGCTATCAGTATAAACATGGAAATATCTCCACTGCTATCTCTATAAACATCGAAATATCTACACCGCCATCTGTATAAACATGGAAATAACTACACCGCTATCTGTATAAACATGGAAATATTTACACCGCCATCTACATATCCATAGAAATATCTGTGCCGCCATCTGTATAAACATGGAAATATCTACACGGACATCTGTGTATAGATGAAAATATCAACACCGCCATCTATGCAAACATGGAAATATCTGCAAAGCTATCTGTATAAACATGGAAATATTTACATCGCGGTCTGTATAAACATGGAAATATCTACACCGCTATCTGTATAAACATGGAAATATCTACACCGCTATCTCTATAAACATGGAAATATCTACACCGTGATCTGTATAAACATGGAAATATTTACACCATTATCTGTGTAAATATGGAAATATCTACACCACTATCTCTATAAACTTGGAAATATCTACACCGCCATCTGTATAAACATGGAAATATCTACACTGCTATCTCTATAAACATGGAAATATCTGCAATGCCAACTGTAAAAACATGGAAATACCTATACAGTCATGTGTATAAACATGAAAATATCTACACCGCAATCTATATATACATGGAAATACCTACACTGCTATCTCTATAAACATGGAAATATCTACAATGCCATCTGTAAAAACATGGAAATAACTATACAGTCATCTGTATAAACATGGAAATATCTACACCACCATCTGTATAAACATGGAAAATTCTACAATGCCATCTGTATAAACATGGAAATAACTACACGGCAATCTGTGTATAGATGGAAACATCAACACCGCCATCTGTACATACATGGAAATATCTACACTGCCATCTGTAGAAAGATGGGAATATCTACACCGCTATCTCTATAAATATGGAAATATCTACACCGCCATCTCTATAAACAAGAAAATATCTACACTGCCATCTCCATAAAGATGGAAGTATCTACTCCGCCATGTGTATAAACACGGAAATATCTACACAACCATCTGTGTAAACATGGAAATATCTACACCGCTATCTGTATAAACATGGAAATATCTACACCGCCATCTGCATGTCCATGGAAATATCTACGCCGCCATCTGTATAAACATGGAAATATCTACACGGCCATCTGTGTACAGATGGAAATATCAACACCGCCATCTGTACAAACATGGAAATATCTACACCGCTATCTCTATAAAAATGGAAATATCTGCACTGCCAACTGTAAAAACATGGAAATACCTATACAGTCATCTGTATAAACATGGAAATATCTACAATGCCATCTGTATACACATGGAAATATCTACACAGCCATCTGTAAAAACATGTAAATATCTACACTGCTATCTCTATAAACATGGAAATATCTACACCACCATCTCTATAAACATGAAAATATCTACACTGCCATCTCCATAAACATGGAACTAACTACTCCGCCATCTGTATAAACATGGAAACATCTAAAAAGCCATCTGTGTGAATAAGGAAATATCTACAATGCCATCTGTATAAAGATATAAATATCTGCACCGCGAGCTGTATAGACATGGAAATAACTACATCGCTATCTGTATAAACGTGGAAATACCAACACCGCTATCAGTATAAACATGGAAATATCTACAACGCCATCTATATAAACAAGGAAATATCTACACCGCTATGTCTATAAACATGTAAATAACTACAACGCTATCTCTATAAACATGGAAATATCTACACCGATATCTGTATAAACATGGAAATATCTATACCACTATCTGTATAAACATGGAAATATCTACACCGCGATCTGTATAAACATAGAAATAGCTACAACGCGATCTGTATAAACATGGAAATATCTTCACCACGATCTGTATATACATGGAAATATCTACACCGCTATCTGTATAAACGTGGTAATATCTACACCACCATCTATATAAACATGGAAATATCTACACCGCAATCTGTGTAAACATGGAAATATCTACACCGATATCTGTAAAAAAATGGAAATATCTACACCGCTATCTGTATAAACATGGAAATATTTACACAGTGATCTGTATAAACATGGAAATATCTACACTGTGATCAGTATAAACATGGAAATATCTACACCGTTATCTGCATAAACATGGAAATATCTACACAGCTATCTATATAAACATGGAAATATCTACACCACCATCTATATAAACATGGAAATACCTTCAAAGTCATCTGTAAAACATGGAAATATATACACAGTCATCTGAATAAACGTGGAAATATCTACACCACCATTTGTATAAACATGGAAATAAATACAATACCATCTGTATACACATGGAAATATCTACACAGACATCTGTATATATATGGAAATATCTACACCGCCGTCTGTATAAACATGGAAATATCTACAACGCCATCTATATAAACATGGAAATATCTACACCGCTATGTCTGTAAACATGGAAACACCTACACCGCTATCTGTATAATCATGGAAATACCTACACCGCTATCTGTATAAACGTGGAAATATCTACACCGCTAGCTGTATAAACATGGAAATATCTACACCGCTATCTGTATAAACATGGAAATATCTACAACGCGATCTGTATAAACATGGAAATATCTTCACCATGATCTGTATAAACATGGAAATATCTACCCCGCGATCTGTATAAACATGGTAATATCTACACCACCATCTATATAAACATGGAAATATCTACACCGTCATCTGTATAAATATGGAAATATGTACAATGTCATCTGTAGAAAGATGGAAATATCTACACCGCAATCTGTGTAATCAAGGAAATATCTACACCAATATCTGAAAAACATGGAAATATCTACACCGCTACCTGTATAAACATGGAAATATCTACACCACGATCTGTATAAACATGGTAATATCTACACGGCGATCTGTATAAACCTGGAAATATCTACACCACAATCTGTATAAACGTGGAAATATCTGCACAGCTGTCTCTATAAACATGGAAATATCTACAATGCCATCTGTATAAACATGGAAATACCTACAAAGTCGTCTGTATAAACATGGAAATATCTACACAGCCATCTGTGCAAACATGGAAATATCTACACAGCCATCTGTATATATATGGAAATATCTCCACCGCTATCTGTATAAACATGGAAATACCTACACCGCTATTTGTATAAACAAGGAAATATCTTCACCGTGATCTGTATAAACATGGAAATATCTACACCACCATCTCTATAAACATGGAAATATCTACACCCCTATCTGTATAAACATGGAAATACCCACACCGCTATCTCTATAAACATGGAAAAATCCACACCGCTATCTCTATGAACATGGAAATATCAACACCGCTATCTATATAAACATGGAAATATCTACACAGCTATCTCTATAAACATGGAAATATCTACAGCGCCATCTGTATATACATGGAAATACCAAAAAAGTCATCTGTATAAACATGGAAATATCTACACAGCCATGAGTATAAACTTGGAAATATCTACACAGCCATCTGTATATACATGGAAATATCTACACCGCTATCTGTATAAACATGGAAATAACTACACCGCTATTTGTATAAACAAGAAAATATCTACACAGTGATCTGTATAAACATGGAAATATCTACACAGCCCTCTGTGTAAATATGGAAATATCTGCATAGGCATCTGTATAAACATGGAAATATCCGCACCGCTATCTGTATAAACATGCAAATACCTACACCGCTGTCTCTATAAACATGGAAATATGTACACCGCTATGAGTATAAACATGGTAATATCTCCACTGCTGTCTGTATAAACATGTTAATATCTCCACATTTACCTGTATATGCATGGAAATATCTACAGCGCCATCTCTATAAACATTGAAATATCTACACTGCCATCTGTAAAAACATGGAAATATCTACACAGTCATCCGAATAAACATGGAAATATCTACACCACCATCTGTATAAACATGGAAATACTTACAATACCATCTGTGTATTCATGGATATATCTACACAGACATCTGTATAAATATGGAAATATCTACACCGCCATCTGTATAAACATGGAAATATCTACACCGCGATCAGTATAAACATGAAAATATCTAAACCGCTATCTATATAAACATGGAAATATCTCCACTGCTATCTCTATAAACATCGAAATATCTACACCGCCATCTGTATAAACATGGAAATACAAAGTTATCTGTATAAACATGGATATATCTACACCGCCATCAGTATAAACGTGGAAATATCCACACAGCCATGTGTATATACATGGAAATATCTACACCGCTATCTATATAAACATGGAAATATCTACACCGCTATCTGTATAAACATGGAAATATCTACACGGTCATCTGTGTATAGATGGAAATATCAACACCGCCATCTGTACAAACATGGAAATATCTGCACCTCAATCTGAATAAACATGGAAATATCTACATCGCGTTCTGTATGAACATGGAAATATCTAAACCGCTATCTGTATAAACATGGAAATATCTACACCGCTATCTCTATAAACATGGAAATATCTACACCGTGATCTGTATAAACATGGAAATATCTAAACCGCTATCTGTATAAACATGGAAATATCTACACCGCAATCTCTATAAACATGGAAATATCTACACGGTGATCTGTATAAACATGGAAATATTTACACCGCTATCTGTGTAAACATGGAAATATCTACACCGTTATCTGTATAAACATGGAAATACCTACAACGCCATCTGTAGAAACATGGAAATATCTACACCACCATCTGTATAAATATGGAAGTATCTACAATGCCATCGGTATACACATGGAAATACCTACACGGCAATCTGAGTGTAGATGGAAACATCAACACCGCCATCTGTACAGACATGGAAATATCTACACTGCTATCTGTATAAACATGGAAATATCTACACTGCGGGCTATATAAACGTGGAAATATCTACACCGGTATCTGTATAAACATGGAAATATCTACACCACGTTCTGTATAAAACATGGAAATATTTACACCGCTATCTGTATAAACATGGAAATATCTACACCGCTATCTCTATAAATAACGAAATACCTGCAAAGCCATCTGTATAAACATGGAAATAACTACACAGTCATGTGTAGGAACATGAAAATATCTACACTGCCATCTGTATAAACATGGAAATAACTACACAGCCCTCTGTATAAATATGGAAATATCTGCATAGGCATCTGTATAAACATGGAAATATCCGCACTGCTATCTGTATAAACATGGAAATACCTACACTGCTGTCTCTATAAACATGAAAATATGTACACCGCTATGTGTATAAACATGGTAATATCTCCACTGCTGTCTGTATAAACATGGAAATATCTCCACCTTTATCTGTATAAACATGGAAATATCTACAGCGCCATCTCTATAAACATTTAAATATCTACACCGCCATCTGTACAAACATGGAAATATCTTCACCATGATCTGTATAAACATGGAAATATCTACCCCGCGATCTGTATAAACATGGTAATATCTACACCACCATCTATATAAACATGGAAATATCTACACCGTCATCTGTATAAACATGGAAATATCTACAATGTCATCTGTAGAAAGATGGAAATATCTACACCGCAATCTGTGTAATCAAGGAAATATCTACACCAATATCTGAAAAACATGGAAATATCTACACCGCTACCTGTATAAACATGGAAATATCTACACCACGATCTGTATAAACATGGTAATATCTACACCGCAATCTGTATAAACATGGAAATATCTACACCACGATCTGTATAAACGTGGAAATATCTGCACAGCTGTCTCTATAAACATGGAAATATCTACAATGCCATCTGTATAAACATGGAAATACCTACAAAGTCATCTGTATAAACATGGAAATATCTACACAGCCATCTGTACAAACATGGAAATATCTACACAGCCATCTGTATATACATGGAAATATCTCCACCGCTATCTGTATAAACATGGAAATACCTACACCGCTATTTGTATAAACAAGGAAATATCTTCACCGTGATCTGTATAAACATGGAAATATCTACACCACCATCTCTATAAACATGGAAATATCTACACCCCTATCTGTAAAAACATGGAAATACCCACACCGCTATCTCTATAAACATGGAAAAATCCACACCGCTATCTCTATGAACATGGAAATATCAACACCGCTATCTATATAAACATGGAAATATCTACCCTGCGATCTGTGTAAACATGGAAATATCTACACAGCTATCTCTATAAACATGGAAATATCTACAGCGCCATCTGTATATACATGGAAATACCAAAAAAGTCATCTGTATAAACATGGAAATATCTACACAGCCATGAGTATAAACTTGGAAATATCTACACAGCCATCTGTATATACATGGAAATATCTACACCGCTATCTGTATAAACATGGAAATAACTACACCGCTATTTGTATAAACAAGAAAATATCTACACAGTGATCTGTATAAACATGGAAATATCTACACAGCCCTCTGTGTAAATATGGAAATATCTGCATAGGCATCTGTATAAACATGGAAATATCCACACCGCTATCTGTATAAACATGCAAATACCTACACCGCTGTCTCTATAAACATGGAAATATGTACACCGCTATGAGTATAAACATGGTAATATCTCCACTGCTGTCTGTATAAACATGTTAATATCTCCACATTTACCTGTATATGCATGGAAATATCTACAGCGCCATCTCTATAAACATTGAAATATCTACACTGCCATCTGTAAAAACATGGAAATATCTACACAGTCATCCGAATAAACATGGAAATATCTACACCACCATCTGTATAAACATGGAAATACTTACAATACCATCTGTGTACTCATGGATATATCTACACAGACATCTATATAAATATGGAAATATCTACACCGCCATCTGTATAAACATGGAAATATCTACACCGCGATCAGTATAAACATGAAAATATCTAAACCGCTATCTTTATAAACATGGAAATATCTCCACTGCTATCTCTATAAACATCGAAATATCTACACCGCCATCTGTATAAACATGGAAATACAAAGTTATCTGTATAAACATGGATATATCTACACCGCCATCAGTATAAACGTGGAAATATCCACACAGCCATGTGTATATACATGGAAATATCTACACCGCTATCTATATAAACATGGAAATATCTACACCGCTATCTGTATAAACATGGAAATATCTACACGGTCATCTGTGTATAGATGGAAATATCAACACCGCCATCTGTACAAACATGGAAATATCTGCACCTCAATCTGAATAAACATGGAAATATCTACATCGCGTTCTGTATGAACATGGAAATATCTAAACCGCTATCTGTATAAACATGGAAATATCTACACCGCTATCTCTATAAACATGGAAATATCTACACCGTGATCTGTATAAACATGGAAATATCTAAACCGCTATCTGTATAAACATGGAAATATCTACACCGCAATCTCTATAAACATGGAAATATCTACACGGTGATCTGTATAAACATGGAAATATTTACACCGCTATCTGTGTAAACATGGAAATATCTACACCGTTATCTGTATAAACATGGAAATACCTACAACGCCATCTGTAGAAACATGGAAATATCTACACCACCATCTGTATAAATATGGAAGTATCTACAATGCCATCTGTATACACATGGAAATACCTACACGGCAATCTGAGTGTAGATGGAAACATCAACACCGCCATCTGTACAGACATGGAAATATCTACACTGCTATCTGTATAAACATGGAAATATCTACACTGCGGGCTATATAAACATGGAAATATCTACACGGCAATCTGAGTGTAGATGGAAACATCAACACCGCCATCTGTACAGACATGGAAATATCTACACTGCTATCTGTATAAACATGGAAATATCTACACTGCGGGCTATATAAACATGGAAATATCTACACCGGTATCTGTATAAACATGGAAATATCTACACCACGGTCTGTATAAAACATGGAAATATTTACACCGCTATCTGTATAAACATGGAAATATCTACACCGCTATCTCTATAAATAACGAAATACTTGCAAAGCCATCTGTATAAACATGGAAATAACTACACAGTCATGTGTAGGAACATGAAAATATCTACACTGCCATCTGTATAAACATGGAAATACCTACACAGCCCTCTGTATAAATATGGAAATATCTGCATAGGCATCTGTATAAACATGGAAATATCCGCACTGCTATCTGTATAAACATGGAAATACCTACACTGCTGTCTCTATAAACATGAAAATATGTACACCGCTATGTGTATAAACATGGTAATATCTCCACTGCTGTCTGTATAAACATGGAAATATCTCCACCTTTATCTGTATAAACATGGAAATATCTACAGCGCCATCTCTATAAACATTGAAATATCTACACCGCCATCTGTATAAACATGGAAATATCTACACAGTCATGTGTATATACATGGAAATATCTACATCGCTATCTATATAAACATGGAAATAACTACACGGCTATCCATATAAACATGGAAATATCTACACCGCCATCTACATATCCATAGAAAAATCTGTGCCGCCACCCGTATAAACATGGAAATATCTACACGGTCATCTGTGTATAGTTGGAAATATCAACACCGCCATCTGTACAAACATGGAAATATCTGCACCGTTATCTGTATAAACATGGAACTATCTACACGGCGGTCTGTATAAACATGGAAATATCTACACCGCTATCTGTATAAACATGGAAATATCTACACAGTTATCTGTATAAATATGGAAATATCTACACCGCTATCTCTATAAACATGGAAATATCTACACCGCCATCTGTATAAACATGGAAATATCTACACTGCTATCTCTATAAACATGGAAATATCTACAATGCCATCTGTATACACATGGAAATACCTACAAGGCAATCTGTGTATAGATGGAAACATCAACACCGCCATCTGTACAGACATGGAAATATCTACACCGCTATCTGTATAAACATGGAAATATCTACACTGCGGTCTGTATAAACATGGAAATATCTACACCGGTATCTGTATAAACACGGAAATATCTACACCACGATATGTATAAACATGGAAATATTTACTCCGCTATCTGTATAAACATGGAAATATCTGCACCGCTATCTCTATAAACATGGAAATATCTACAAAGCCATCTGTATAAACATGGAAATACCTACACAGGCATGTGTATAAACATGGAAATATCTACACCGCAATCTGTATAAACATGGAAATATCTACACCGCTATCTGTATAAATATGAAATATCTAAACTGCTATCTCTATAAAAATGGAAATAACTACACTGCTATCTGTATAAACATGGAAATATCCTCACTGCTATCTCTATGAACATGGATATATCTACACCGGTATCTCTATAAACATGGAAATATCTACACCGCCATCTCTATAAACATGGAAATAACTACACCGCCATCTGTATAAACATGGAAATATCTACAGCGCTATCTGTATAAACTTGGAAATATCTACACCGCGATCTGTATAAACATGGAAATATCTACACCGCTATCTGTATAAACATGGAAATATCTACACAGCTATCTCTATAAACATGGAAATATCTACACTGCCATCTGTATAAACATGGAAATACCTACAAAGTCATCTGTATAAAGATGGAAATATCAACACAGCCCTCTGTATAAACATGGAAATATCTACACAGCCATCTGTATATAGATGGAAATATCTACACAGCCATCTGTATATAGATGGAAATATCTACACTTCTATTTGTAGAAACAAGGAAATATCTACACCGCCATATGTTTAAACATGGAAATATATACACAGACATCTGTTTATACATGGAAATATCTACACCGCTATCTGTATAAACATACTAATAACTACACCGCTATCTGTATAAATATGGAAATATTTGCACCGCTATCCCTATAAACATGGTAATATCAACACTGCGATCTGTATAAACATGGAAATATCTACACCATGATTTGTATAAACATGGAAACATCCACACCGTGATCTGTATAAACATGGAAATATCTACACCGCTATCTCTATAAACATGGAAATATCTACACCGTGATCTGTATAAACATGGAAATATTTACACCGCTATCTGTATAAACATGGAAACTTCTACACCGTTATCTGTATAAATATGGAAATATCTACTTCGCTATCTCTATAAACTTGGAAATATCTACACCGCCATCTGTATAAACATGGAAATACCTATACAGTCATCTGTGTAAACATGGAAATATCTACACCACCATCGGTATAAACATGGAAATATCCACAATGCCATCTGTATACACATGGAAATACCTACACGGCAATCTGTGTATAGATGGAAATATCAACACCGCCATCTGTACAAACATGGAAATATCTACACTGCTATCTCTATAAACATGGAAATATCTACACTGCGGTCTGTATAAACATGGAAATATCTACACCGGTATCTGTATAAACATGGAAATATCTACACCACGATCTGTATAAAACATGGCAATATTTACACCGCTATCTGTATAAACATGGAAATATCTACATCGTTATCTGTATAAATATGGAAATATCGTCACCGCTCTCTCTATAAACATGGAAATATCTACACCGCCCTCTGTATAAACATGGAAATATCTACCCTGGTATCTCTATAAACATGGAAATATCTACAATGCCATCTGTAAAAACATGGAAATACCTATACAGTGATCTGTATAAACATGGAAATATCTACACCACCATCTGTATAAACATGGAAATATCTACAATGCCATATGTATACACATGGAAATACCTACACGGCAATCTATGTATAGATGGAAACATCAACACCGCCATCTGTCCAAACATGGAAATATCTACACCGCTATCTATATAAACATGGAAACATCTACACCGCGGTCTGTATAAACATGGAAATATCTACACCGGTATCTGTATAAACATGGAAATATCTACACCAAGATCTGCATAAACATGGAAATATTTACACTGTTATCTGTATAAACATGGAAATATCTACAAAGCCATTTGTATAAACATGGAAATATCTACAAAGCCATCTGTATAAACATGGAAATAGCTACACAGTCATGTGTAGGAACATGGAAATATCTACACTGCAATCTGTATAAACATGGAAATATCTACACAGCCCTCTGTATAAATATGGAAATATCTGCATAGGCATCTGTATAAACATGGAAATATCTGCACCGCTATCTGTATAAACATGGAAATACCTACACCGCTGTCTCTATAAACATGGAAATATGTACACCGCTATGTGTATAAACATGGAAATACCTCCACTGCTGTCTGTATAAACATGGAAATATCTACACCGCGATCTGTATAAACATGGAAATATCTACACCGCTATCTGTATAAACATGGAAATATCTACACAGCTATCTCTATAAACATGGAAATACCTACACAGCCATATGTATAAACATGGAAATACCTACAAAGTCATCTGTATAAACATGGAAATATCTACACAGCCATCTGTATAAACATGTAAATAGCTACACCGCCATCTGTATATACATGGAAATATCTACACCGCTATCTGTATAAACATGGAAATATCTACACCACTATCTAAATAAACATGGTAATATCTACATCGCCATCTGTATAAACATGGAAATATCTACAATGCCATCTGTAGAAAGATGGAAGTATCTACAACGCAATCTGTTTAAACATGGAAATATCTACACTGATATCTGTAAAAACGTGGAAATATCTACACCGCTATCTGTATAAACATGGAAATATCTACACCGCGATCTGTATAAACATGGAAATATCTACAACGCCATCTGTATAAACATGGAAATATCTACAACGCTATCTGTATAAACATGGAAATATCTACACAGCTATCTCTATAAACATGGAAATATCTACAGCGCCATCTGTATAAACATTTAAATACCAACAAAGTCATCTGTAAAAACATGGAAATATCTACACAGCCATCTGTATAAACATGCAAATACCTACACAGCCATCTGTATAAACATGGAAATATCTACACCGCTATCTGTATAAACTTGGAAATAACTACACCGCTATTTGTATAAAGAAGGAAATATCTACACAGTTTTCTGTATAAACATGGAAATATCTACACCGCCATCTCTATAAACACGGAAATATCTACACCCCTATCTGTATAAACATGGAAATATCCGCACCGCTATCTCTATAAACATGGAAAAATCAACACCGCTATCTCTATGATCATGGAAATATCTACACCGCCATCTCTATAAACATGGAAATATTTACACCACGATCAGTATAAAGATGGAAATATCTACAATGCTATCTATATAAACATGGAAATAATTTCACCGCTATCTGTATAAACATGGAAATCACTACAACGCCATCTACATATCCATGGAAATATCTGCACCGCCATCTGTATAAACATGGAAATATCTACATGGTCATCTGTGTATAGATGGAAATATCAACAACGCCATCTGTACAAACATGGAAATATCTGCACCGAAATCTGTAAAAACATGGAAATATCTACAACGCGGTCTGTATAAACATGGAAATATCTAAACCTCTATCTGTATAAACATGGAAATATCTACACCGCTATCTCTATAAACATGGAAATATCTACACCGCGATCTGTTTAAACATGGAAATATCTAAACCGCTATCTGTGTAAACATGGAAATATTTACACAGCTATCTCAATAAACATGGAAATATCTACACCGCCATCTGTATAAACATGGAAATACCTACAAAGTCATCTGTATAAACATGGAAATATCTACACAGCCATCTGTATAAACATGAAAATATCTACACTTCTATCTCTATAAACATGGAAATATCTACACTGCCATCTGTGCAAACATGGAAATATCTACACAGTCATCTGTAGAAACATGGAAATATCTACACCGCTATCTCTATAAACATGGAAATAACTACACTGCTATCTCTATAAACATGGAAATATCCACACCGCTATCTCCATCAACATGGAAATATACACACTGCCATCTCTTTAAACATGGAGGTATCTACAACGCCATCTACATAAACAAGAAAATATCTACACTGCCATCTATATAAACATGGAAATATCTACACCGCCATCTCTATAAACATGGAAATATCTACACTGCCATTTGTAGAAAGATGGAAATATCTACACCGCCATCTGTATAAACGTGGAAATATCTACACCGCTATCTGTATAAACATGGAAATATCTACACCGCAATCTGTATAAACATGGAAATATCTACACCGCTCTCTGTATAAATATGAAATATCTAAACCGCTATCTCTATAAAAGTGGAAATATCTACACTGCTATCTGTATAAACGTGGAAATATCCTCATTGCTATCTCTATGAACATTGATATATCTACACCGCTATCTCTATAAAGATGGAAATATCTACACCGCCATCTCTATACACATGGAAATATCTACACGGTCATCTGTATAAACATGGAAATATCTACACGGTGATCTGTATAAACATGGAAATATCTACACCGCGATCTGTATAAACATGGAAATATCTACACCGCGATCTGTATAAACATGGAAATATCTAAACCGCTATCTGTGTAAACATGGAAATATCTACACAGCTATCTCTATAAACATGGAAATATCTAGACCGCCATCTGTATAAACATGGAAATACCTACAAAGTCATCTGTATAAACATGGAAATATCTACACAGCCATCTGTATAAACCTGGAAATATCTGCACTGTCATCTATATAAACATGGAAATATCTACACCGCTATCTGTATAAACATGGAAATATCGGCACAGCCATCTGTATAAACATGGAAATATCTACAACGCTATCTGTATAAACATGGAAATATCTACACCGTTATGTGTATTAACGTGGAAATATCTCCATTGCTATCTGTATAAACATGGACAAATCTCCACCGCAATATGTATAAACATGAAAATATCTACACTTCTATCTCTATAAACATGGAAATATCTACACTGCCATCTGTACAAACATGGAAATAGCTACACAGTCATCTGTAGAAACATGGAAATATCTACACCGCTATCTCTATAAACATGGAAATAGCTACACCGCTATCTCTATAAACATGGAAATATGTACACCGCTATCTCCATCAACATGGAAATATACACACCGCCATCTCTTTAAACATGGAGGTATCTACAACGCCATCTACATAAACAAGAAAATATCTACACTGCCATCTACATAAACATGGAAATATCTACACCGCCATCTCTATAAACATGGAAATATCTACACTGCCATTTGTAGAAAGATGGAAACATCTACACTGCCATCTGTATAATCGTGGAAATACCTACACCGCTATCTGTATAAACATGGAAGTATCTACACCGCGATCTGTTTAAACATGGAAATATCTACACCACGATCTGTATAAACATGGAAATATCTAAACTGCTATCTGTGTAAACATGGAAATATCTACACAGCGATCTCTATAAACATGGAAATATCTACACCGCCATCTGTATAAACATGGAAATACCTACAAAGTCATCTGTATAAACATGGAAATATCTACACAGCCATCTTTATAAACCTGGAAATATCTACACAGCCGTCTGTATAAACCTGGAAATATCTGCACTGTCATCTATATAAACATGGAAATATCTACAGAGAACTCTGTATAAACATGGAAATATCGGCACAGCCATCTGTATAAACATGGAAATATCTAAAACGCTATCTGTATAAACATGGAAATATCTACACCGCTATGTGTATTAAAGTGGAAATATCTCCATTGCTATCTGTATAAACATGGACAAATCTCCACCGCAATATGTATAAACATGAAAATATCTACACTTCTATCTCTATAAACATGGAAATATCTACACTGCCATCTGTACAAACATGGAAATATCTACACAGCCATCTGTAGAAACATGGAAATATCTACACCGCTATCTCTATAAACATGTAAATAACTACACCGCTATCTCTATAAACATGGAAATATCTACACCGCTATCTCCATCAACATGGAAATATACACACCGCCATCTCTTTAAACATGGAGGTATCTACAACGCCATCTACATAAACAAGAAAATATCTACACTGCCATCTATATAAACATGGAAACATCTACACCGCCATCTATATAAACATGGAAATATCTACACTGTCATTTGTAGAAAGATGGAAATATCTACACCGCCATCTGTATAAACGTGGAAATATCTACACCGCTATCTGTATAAACATGGAAATATCTACACTGCAATCTGTATAAACATGGAAATATCTACACCGCTCTCTGTATAAATATGAAATATCTAAACCGCTATCTCTATAAAAGTGGAAATATCTACACTGCTATCTGTATAAACATGGAAATATCCTCACTGCTATCTCTATGAACATTGATATATCTACACCGCTATCTCTATAAACATGGAAATATCTACACCGCCATCTCTATAAACATGGAAATATCTACACCGTCATCTGTATAAACATGGAAATATCTACACCGCGATCTGTATAAACATGGAAATATCTACACCGCGATCTGTATAAACATGGAAATATCTACAACGCGATCTGTATAAACATGGAAATATCTAAACCGCTATCTGTGTAAACATGGAAATATCTACACAGCTATCTCTATAAACATGGAAATATCTACACCGCCATCTGTATAAACATGGAAATACCTACAAAGTCATCTGTATAAACATGGAAATATCTACACAGCCATCTGTATAAACATGGAAATATCTACACAGCCATCTGTATAAACCTGGAAATATCTGCACTGTCATCTATATAAACATGGAAATATCTACAGAGAACTCTGTATAAACATGGAAATATAGGCACAGCCATCTCAATAAACATGGAAATATCTACAAAGCTATCTGTATAAACATGGAAATATCTACACCGCTATGTGTATTAACGTGGAAATATCTCCATTGCTATCTGTATAAACATGGACAAATCTCCACCACAATATGTATAAACATGAAAATATCTACACTTCTATCTCTATAAACATGGAAATATCTACACTGCCATCTGTACAAACATGGAAATATCTACACAGTCATCTGCAGAAACATGGAAATATCTACACCGCTATCTCTATAAACATGGAAATAACTACACTGCTATCTCTAAAAACATGGAAATATCCACACCGCTATCTCCATCAACATGGAAATATACACACCGCCATCTCTTTAAACATGGAGGTATCTACAACGCCATCTACATAAACAAGAAAATATCTACACTGCCATCTATATAAACATGGAAATATCTACACCGCCATCTCTATAAACACGGAAATATCTACACTGCCATTTGTAGAAAGATGGAAATATCTACACCGCCATCTGTATAAACGTGTAAATATCTACACCGCTATCTGTATAAACATGGAAATATCTACACCGCAATCTGTATAAACATGGAAATATCTACACCGCTCTCTGTATAAATATGAAATATCTAAACCGCTATCTCTATAAAAGTGGAAATATCTACACTGCTATCTGCATAAACATGGAAATATCCTCACTGCTATCTCTATGAACATTGATATATCTACACCGCTATCTCTATAAACATGGAAATATCTACACCGCCATCTCTATAAACAAGGAAATATCTACACCGCTATCTGTATAAACATGGAAATATCTACAGAGAACTCTGTATAAACCTGGATATATCTGCACTGTCATCTATATAAACATGGAAATATCTACAGAGAACTCTGTATAAACATGGAAATATCAGCACAGCCATCTGTATAAACATGGAAATATCTACAACGCTATCTGTATAAACATGGAAATATCTACACCGCTATGTGTATTAACGTGGAAATATCTCCATTGCTATCTGTATAAACATAGACAAATCTCCACCGCAATATGTATAAACATGAAAATATCTACACTTCTATCTCTATTAACATGGAAATATCTACACTGCCATCTGTACAAACATGGAAATATCTACACAGTCATCTGTAGAAACATGGAAATATCTACACCGCTATCTCTATAAACATGGAAATAACTAAACCGCTATCTCTATAAACATGGAAATATCTACACCGCGATCTGTATAAACATGGAAATATCTACAACGCGATCTGTATAAACATGGAAATATCTAAACCGCTATCTGTGTAAACATGGAAATATCTACACAGCTGTCTCTATAAATATGGAAATATCTACACCGCCATCTGTATAAACATGGAAATACCTACAAAGTCATCTGTATAAACATGGAAATACCTACACAGCCATCTGTATAAACATGGAAATATCTACACAGCCATCTGTATAAACCTGGAAATATCTGCACTGTCATCTATATAAACATGGAAATATCTACAGAGAACTCTGTATAAACATGGAAATATAGGCACAGCCATCTCAATAAACATGGAAATATCTACAAAGCTATCTGTATAAACATGGAAATATCTACACCGCTATGTGTATTAACGTGGAAATATCTCCATTGCTATCTGTATAAACATGGACAAATCTCCACCACAATATGTATAAACATGAAAATATCTACACTTCTATCTCTATAAACATGGAAATATCTACACTGCCATCTGTACAAACATGGAAATACCTACACAGTCATCTGTAGAAACATGGAAAAATCTACACCGCTATCTCTATAAACATGGAAATAACTACACTGCTATCTCTATAAACATGGAAATATCCACACCGCTATCTCCATCAACATGGAAATATACACACTGCCATCTCTTTAAACATGGAGGTATCTACAACGCCATCTACATAAACAAGAAAATATCTACACTGCCATCTATATAAACATGGAAATATCTACACCGCCATCTCTATAAACATGGAAATATCTACACTGCCATTTGTAGAAAGATGGAAATATCTACACCGCCATCTGTATAAACGTGTAAATATCTACACCGCTATCTGTATAAACATGGAAATATCTACACCGCAATCTGTATAAACATGGAAATACCTACACCGCTCTCTGTATAAATATGAAATATCTAAACCGCTATCTCTATAAAAGTGGAAATATCTACACTGCTATCTGTATAAACATGGAAATATCCTCACTGCTATCTCTATGAACATTGATATATCTACACCGCTATCTCTATAAACATGGAAATATCTACACCGCCATCTCTATAAACAAGGAAATATCTACACCGCTATCTGTATAAACATGGAAATATCTACAGAGAACTCTGTATAAACCTGGAAATATCTGCACTGTCATCTATATAAACATGGAAATATCTACAGAGAACTCTGTATAAACATGGAAATATCGGCACAGCCATCTGTATAAACATGGAAATATCTACAACGCTATCTGTATAAACATGGAAATATCTACACCGCTATGTGTATTAACGTCGAAATATCTCCATTGCTATCTGTATAAACATGGACAAATCTCCACCGCAATATGTATAAACATGAAAATATCTACACTTCTATCTCTATAAACATGGAAATATCTACACTGCCATCTGTACAAACATGGAAATATCTACACAGTCATCTGTAGAAACATGGAAATATCTACACCGCTATCTCTATAAACATGGAAATAACTACACTGCTATCTCTATAAACATGGAAATATCTACACCGCTATCTACATCAACATGGAAATATATACACCGCCATCTCTTTAAACATGGAGGTATCTACAACGCCATCTACATAAACAAGAAAATATCTACACTGCCATCTATATAAACATGGAAATATCTACACCGCCATCTCTATAAACATGGAAATATCTACCCTGCCATTTGTAGAAAGATGGAAATATCTACACCGCCATCTGTATAAACGTGTAAATATCTACACCGCTATCTGTATAAACATGGAAATATCGACACCGCAATCTGTATAAACATGGAAATATCTACACCGCTCTCTGTATAAATATGAAATATCTAAACCGCTATCTCTATAAAAGTGGAAATATCTACACTGCTATCTGTATAAACATGGAAATATCCTCACTGCTATCTCTATGAACATTGATATATCTACACCGCTATCTCTATAAACATGGAAATATCTACACCGCCATCTCTATAAACAAGGAAATATGTACACCGCTATCTGTATAAACATGGAAATATCTACAGAGAACTCTGTATAAACCTGGAAATATCTGCACTGTCATCTATATAAACATGGAAATATCTACAGAGAACTCTGTATAAACATGGAAATATCGGCACAGCCATCTGTATAAACATGGAAATATCTACAACGCTATCTGTATAAACATGGAAATATCTACACCACTATGTGTATTAACGTGGAAATATCTCCATTGCTATCTGTATAAACATGGACAAATCTACACCGCAATATGTATAAACATGAAAATATCTACACTTCTATCTCTATAAACATGGAAATATCTACACTGCCATCTGTACAAACATGGAAATATCTACACAGTCATCTGTAGAAACATGGAAATATCTAAACCGCTATCTCTATAAACATGGAAATAACTACACAGCTATCTCTATAAACATGGAAATATCTACACCGCTATCTCCATCAACATGGAAATATACACACCGCCATCTCTTTAAACATGGAGGTATCTACAACGCCATCTACATAAACAAGAAAATATCTACACTGCCATCTATATAAACATGGAAATATCTACACGGCCATCTACATAAACAAGAAAATATCTACACTGCCATCTATATAAACATGGAAATATCTACACCGCCATCTATATAAACATGGAAATATCTACACTGTCATTTGTAGAAAGATGGAAATATCTACACCGCCATCTGTATAAACGTGGAAGTATCTACACCGCTATCTGTATAAACATGGAAATATCTACACCGCTCTCTGTATAAATATGAAATATCTAAACCGCTATCTCCATAAAAGTGGAAATATCTACACTGCTATCTGTATAAACATGGAAATATCCTCACTGCTATCTCTATGAACATTGATAAATCTACACCGCTATCTCTATAAACATGGAAATATCTACACCGCCATCTCTATAATCATGGAAATATCTACACCGCTATCTGTATAAACATGGAAATATCTACAGAGAACTCTGTATAAACCTGGAAATATCTGCACTGTCATCTATATAAACATGGAAATATCTACAGAGAACTCTGTATAAACATGGAAATATCGGCACAGCCATCTGTATAAACATGGAAATATCTACAACGCTATCGGTATAAACATGGAAATATCTGCACCGCTATGTGTATTAACGTGGAAATATTTCCATTGCTATCTGTATAAACATGGGCAAATCTCCACCGCAATATGTATAAACATGAAAATATCTACACTTCTATCTCTATAAACATGGAAATATCTACACTGCCATCTGTACGAACATGGAAATATCTACACAGTCATCTGTAGAAAAATGGAAATATCTACACCGCTATCTCTATAAGCATGGAAATAACTACACCGCTATCTCTATAAACATGGAAATATCTACACCGCTATCTCCATCAACATGGAAATATACACACCGCCATCTCTTTAAACACGGAGGTAACCACAACGCCATCTACATAAACAAGAAAATATCTACACTGCCATCAATATAAACATGGAAATGTCTACACCGCCATCTATATAAACATGGAAATATCTACACTGTCATTTGTAGAAAGATGGAAATATCTACACCGCCATCTGTATAAACTTGGAAATATCTACACCGCTATCTGTATAAACATGGAAATATCTACACTGCAATCTGTATAAACATGGAAATATCTACACCGCTCTCTGTATAAATATGAAATATCTGAACCGCTATCTCTATAAAAGTGGAAATATCTACACTGTTATCTGTATAAACGTGGAAATATCCTCACTGCCATCTCTATGAACATTGATATATCTACACCGCTATCTCTATAAAGATGGAAATATCTACACCGCCATCTCTATAAACCTGGAAATATCTACACCGTCATCTGTATAAACATGGAAATATCTACACCGCGATCTGTATAAACATGGAAATATCTACACCGCGATCTGTATAAACATGGAAATATCTACACCGCGATCTGTATAAACATGGAAATATCTAAACCGCTATCTGTGTAAACATGGAAATATCTACACAGCTATCTCTATAAACATGGAAATATCTACACCGCCATCTGTATAAACATGGAAATACCTACAAAGTCATCTGTATAAACATGGAAATATCTACACAGCCATCTGTATAAACATGGAAATATCTACACAGCCATCTGTATAAATTTGGAAATATCTGCACTGTCATCTATATAAACATGGAAATATCTACACCGCTATCTGTATAAACATGGAAATATCGGCACAGCCATCTGTATAAACATGGAAATATCTACAACGCTATCTGTATAAACATGGAAATATCTACACCGCTATGTGTATTAACGTGGAAATATCTCCATTGCTATCTGTATAAACATGGACAAATCTCCACCGCAATATGAATAAACATGAAAATATCTACACTTCTATCTCTATAAACATGGAAATATCTACACTGCCATCTGTACAAACATGGAAATAGCTACACAGTCATCTGTAGAAACATGGAAATATCTACACCGCTATCTCTATAAACATGGAAATAACTACACCGCTATCTCTATAAACATGGAAATATCTACACCGCTATCTCCATCAACATGGAAATATACACACCGCCATCTCTTTAAACATGGAGGTATCTACAACGCCATCTACATAAACAAGAAAATATCTACACTGCCATCTATATAAACATGGAAATATCTACACCGCCATCTCTATAAACATGGAAATATCTACACTGCCATTTGTAGAAAGATGGAAACATCTACACTGCCATCTGTATAATCGTGGAAATACCTACACCGCTATCTGTATAAACATGGAAATATCTACACTGCGATCTGTTTAAACATGGAAATATCTACACCACGATCTGTATAAACATGGAAATATCTAAACTGCTATCTGTGTAAACATGGAAATATCTACACAGCTATCTCTATAAACATGGAAATATCTACACCGCCATCTGTATAAACATGGAAATACCTACAAAGTCATCTGTATAAACATGGAAATATCTACACAGCCATCTTTATAAACCTGGAAATATCTACACAGCCGTCTGTATAAACCTGGAAATATCTGCACTGTCATTTATATAAACATGGAAATATCTACAGAGAACTCTGTATAAACATGGAAATATCGGCACAGCCATCTCTATAAACATGGAAATATCTACACCGCTATCTCCATCAACATGGAAATATACACACCGCCATCTCTTTAAACATGGAGGTATCTACAACGCCATCTACATAAACAAGAAAATATCTACACTGCCATCTATATAAACATGGAAATATGTACACCGCCATCTCTATAAACATGGAAATATCTACACTGCCATTTGTAGAAAGATGGAAATATCTACACCGCCATCTGTATAAACGTGGAAATATCTACACCGCTATCTGTATAAACATGGAAATATCTACACCGTCATCTGTATAAACATGGAAATATCTACACCGCTCTCTGTATAAATATGAAATATCTAAACCGCTATCTCTATAACAGTGGAAATATCTACACTGCTATCTGTATAAACATGGAAATATCCTCACTGCTATCTCTATGAACATTGATAAATCTACACCGCTATCTCTATAAACATGGAAATATCTACACCGCCATCTCTATAAACAAGGAAATATCTACACTGCTATCTGTATAAACATGGAAATATCTACAGAGAACTCTGTATAAACCTGGAAATATCTGCACTGTCATCTATATAAACATGGAAATATCTACAGAGAACTCTGTATAAACATGGAAATATCGGCACAGCCATCTGTATAAACATGGAAATATGTACAACGCTATCTGTATAAACATGGAAATATCTACACCGCTATGTGTATTAACGTGGAAATATCTCCATTGCTATCTGTATAAACATGGACAAATCTCCACCGCAATATGTATAATCATGAAAATATCTACACTTCTATCTCTATAAACATGGAAATATCTACACTGCTATCTGTACAAACATGGAAATATCTACACAGTCATCTGTAGAAACATGGAAATATCTACACCGCTATCTCTATAAACATGGAAATAACTACACCGCTATCTCTATAAACATGGAAATATCTACACCGCTATCTCCATCAACATGGAAATATACACACCGCCATCTCTTTAAACATGGAGGTATCTACAACGCCATCTACATAAACAAGAAAATATCTACACTGCCATCTATATAAACATGGAAGTACCTACACCGCCATCTATATAAACATGGAAATATCTACACTGCCATTTGTAGATAGATGGAAATATCTACATCGCCATCTGTATAAACTTGGAAATATCTACACCGCTATCTGTATAAACATGGAAATATCTACACTGCAATCTGTATAAACATGGAAATATCTACACCGCTCTCTGTATAAATATGAAATATCTAAACTGCTATCTCTATAAAAGTGGAAATATCTACACTGCTATCTGTATAAACATGGAAATATCCTCACTGCTATCTCTATGAACATTGATATATCTACACCGCTATCTCTCTAAACATGGAAATATCTACACCGCCATCTCTATAAACTTTTAAATATCTACACCGTCATCTGTATAAACATGGAAATATCTACACCGCGATCTGTATAAACATGGAAATATCTACACCGCGATCTGTATAAACATGGAAATATCTACACCGCGATCTGTATAAACATGGAAATATCTAAACCGCTATCTGTGTAAACATGGAAATATCTACACAGCTATCTCTATAAACATGGAAATATCTACACCGCCATCTGTATAAACATGGAAATACCTACAAAGTCATCTGTATAAACATGGAAATATCTACACAGCCATCTGTATAAACATGGAAATATCTACACAGCCATCTGTATAAACCTGGAAATATCTGCACTGTCATCTATAAAAACATGGAAATATCTACAGAGAACTCTGTATAAACATGGAAATATCGGCACAGCCATCTGTATAAACATGGAAATATCCACAACGCTATCTGTATAAACATGGAAATATCTACACCGCTATGTGTATTAACGTGGAAATATCTCCATTGCTATCTGTATAAACATGGACAAATCTCCACCGCAATATGTATAAACATGAAAATATCTACACTTCTATCTCTATAAACATGGAAATATCAACACTGCCATCTGTACAAACATGGAAATATCTACACAGTCATCTGTAGAAACATGGAAATATCTACACCGCTATCTCTATAAACATGGAAATAACTACACCGCTATCTCTATAAACATGGAAATATCTACACCGCTATCTCCATCAACATGGAAATATACACACCGCCATCTCTTTAAACATGGAGGTATCTACAACGCCATCTACATAAACAAGAAAATATCTACACTGCCATCTATATAAACATGGAAATATCTACACCGCCATCTACATAAACAAGAAAATATCTACACTGCCATCTATATAAACATGGAAATATCTACACCGCCATCTATATAAACATGGAAATATCTACACTGTCATTTGTAGAAAGATGGAAATATCTACACCGCCATCTGTATAAACGTGGAAATATCTACACTGCTATCTGTATAAACATGGAAATATCTACACCGCTCTGTGTATAAATATGAAATATCTAAACCGCTATCTCTATAAAAGTGGAAATATCTACACTGCTATCTGTATAAACATGGAAATATCCTCACTGCTATCTCTATGAACATTGATAAATCTACACCGCTATCTCTATAAACATGGAAATATCTACACCGCCATCTCTATAATCATGGAAATATCTACACCGCTATCTGTATAAACATGGAAATATCTACAGAGAACTCTGTATAAACCTGGAAATATCTGCACTGTCATCTATATAAACATGGAAATATCTACAGAGAACTCTGTATAAACATGGAAATATCGGCCCAGCCATCTGTATAAACATGGAAATATCTACAACGCTATCTGTATAAACATGGAAATATCTACACCGCTATGTGTATTAACGTGGAAATATCTCCATTGCTCTCTGTATAAACATGGACAAATCTCCACCGCAATATGTATAAACATGAAAATATCTACACTTCTATCTCTATAAACATGGAAATATCTACACTGCCATCTGTACAAACATGGAAATATCTACACAGTCATCTGTAGAAACATGGAAATATCAACACCGCTATCTCTATAAACATGGAAATAACGACACCGCTATCTCTATAAACATGGAAATATCTACACCGCTATCTCCAACAACATGGAAATATACACACCGCCATCTCTTTAAACATGGAGGTATCTACAACGCCATCTACATAAACAAGAAAATATCTACAATGCCATCTATATAAACATGGAAATATCTACACCGCCATCTATATAAACATGGAAATATCTACACTGTCATTTGTAGAAAGATGGAAATATCTACACCGCCATCTGTATAAACGTGGAAATATCTACACCGCTATCTGTATAAACATGGAAATATCTACACTGCAATCTGTATAAACATGGAAATATCTAGACCGCTCTCTGTATAAATATGAAATATCTAAACCGCTATCTCTATAAAAGTGGAAATATCTACACTGCTATCTGTATAAACATGGAAATATCCTCACTGCTATCTCTATGAACATTGATATATCTACACCGCCATCTCTATAAACATGGAAATATCTACACTGCCATTTCTAGAAAGATGGAAACATCTACACTGCCATCTGTATAATCGTGGAAATACCTACAACGCTATCTGTATAAACATGGAAATATCTACACCGCGATCTGTTTAAACATGGAAATACCTAACTGCTATCTGTGTAAACATGGAAATATCTACACAGCTATCTCTATAAACATGGAAATATCTACACCGCCATCTGTATATACATGGAAATACCTACAAAGTCATCTGTATAAACATGGAAATATCTACACAGCCATCTTTATAAACCTGGAAATACCTACACAGCAGTCTGTATAAACCTGGAAATATCTGCACTGTCATCTATATAAACATGGAAATATCTACAGAGAACTCTGTATAAACATGGAAATATCGGCACAGCCATCTGTATAAACATGGAAATATCTACAACGCTATCTGTATAAACATGGAAATATCTACACTGCTATGTGTATTAACGTGGAAATATCTCCATTGCTATCTGTATAAACATGGACAAATCTCCACCACAATATGTATAAACATGAAAATATCTACACTTCTATCTCTATAAACATGGAAATATCTACACTGCCATCTGTACAAACATGGAAATATCTACACAGTCATCTGTAGAAACATGGAAATATCTACACCGCTATATCTATAAACATGGAAATAACTACACCGCTATCTCTATAAACATGGAAATATCTACACCGCTATCTCCATCAACATGGAAATATACACACCGCCATCTCTTTAAACATGGAGGTATCTACAACGCCATCTACATAAACAAGAAAATATCTACACTGCCATCTATATAAACATGGAAATATGTACACCACCATCTCTATAAACATGGAAATATCTACACTGCCATTTGTAGAAAGATGGAAATATCTACACCGCCATCTGTATAAACGTGGAAATATCTACACCGCTATCTGTATAAACATGGAAATATCTACACCGTCATCTGTATAAACATGGAAATATCTACACCGCTCTCTGTATAAATATGAAATATCTAAACCGCTATCTCTATAAAAGTGGAAATATCTACACTGCTATCTGTATAAACATGGAAATATCCTCACTGCTATCTCTATGAACATTGATATATCTACACCGCTATCTCTATAAACATGGAAATATCTACACCGCCATCTCTATAAACAAGGAAATATCTACACCGCTATCTGTATAAACATGGAAATATCTACAGAGAACTCTGTATAAACCTGGAAATCTCTGCACTGTCATCTATATAAGCATGGAAATATCTACAGAGAACTCTGTATAAACATGGAAGTATCGGCACAGCCATCTGTATAAACATGGAAATATCTACAACGCTATCTGTATAAACATGGAAATATCTACACCGCTATGTGTATTAACGTGGAAATATCTCCATTGCTATCTGTATAAACATGGACAAATCTCCACCGCAATATGTATAAACATGAAAATATCTACACTTCTATCTCTATAAACATGGAAATATCTACACTGCCATCTGTACAAACATGGAAATATCTACACAGTCATCTGTAGAAACATGGAAATATCTACACCGCTATCTCTATAAACATGGAAATAACTACACCGCTATCTCTATAAACATGGAAATATCTACACCGCTATCTCCATCAACATGGAAATATACACACCGCCATCTCTTTAAACATGGAGGTATCTACAACGCCATCTACATAAACAAGAAAATATCTACACAGTCATCTGTAGAAACATGGAAATATCTACACCGCCATCTACATAAACAAGAAAATATCTACACTGCCATCTATATAAACATGGAAATATCTACACCGCCATCTATATAAACATGGAAATATCTACACTGTCATTTGTAGAAAGATGGAAATATCTACACCGCCATCTGTATAAACGTGGAAATATCTACACCGCTATCTGTATAAACATGGAAATATCTACACCGCTCTGTGTATAAATATGAAATATCTAAACCGCTATCTCTATAAAAGTGGAAATATCTACACTGTTATCTGTATAAACATGGAAATATCCTCACTGCTATCTCTATGAACATTGATAAATCTACACCGCTATCTGTATAAACATGTAAATATCTACACCGCCATCTCTATAATCATGGAAATATCTACACCGCTATCTGTATAAACATGGAAATATCTACAGAGAACTCTGTATAAACCTGGAAATATCTGCACAGTCATCTATATAAACATGGAAATATCTACAGAGAACTCTGTATAAACATGGAAATATCGGCACAGCCATCTCTATAAACATGGAAATATCTACAACGCTATCTGTCTAAACATGGAAATATCTACACCGCTATGTGTATTAACGTGGAAATATCTCCATTGCTATCTGTATAAACATGGACAAATCTCCACCGCAATATGTTTAAACATGAAAATATCTACACTTCTATCTCTATAAACATGGAAATATCTACACTGCCATCTGTACAAACATGGAAATATCTACACAGTAGTCTGTAGAAACATGGAAATATCTACACCGCTATCTCTATAAACATGGAAATAACTACACCGCTATCTCTATAAACATGGAAATATCTACACCGCTATCTCCATCAACATGGAAATATACACACCGCCATCTCTTTAAACATGGAGGTATCTACAACGCCATCTACATAAACAAGAAAATATCTACACTGCCATATATATAAACATGGAAATATCTACACCGCCATCTATATAAACATGGAAATATCTACACTGTCATTTGTAGAAAGATGGAAATATCTACACCGCCATCTGTATAAATGTGGAAATATCTACACCGCTATCTGTATAAACATGGAAATATCTACACTGCAATCTGTATAAACATGGAAATATCTACACCGCTCTCTGTATAAATATGAAATATCTAAACCGCTATCTCTATAAAAGTGGAAATATCTACACTGCTATCTGTATAAACATGGAAATATCCTCACTGCTATCTCTATGAACATTGATATATCTACACCGCTATCTCTATAAACATGGAAATATCTACACCGCCATCTCTATAAACATGGAAATATCTTCACCGTCATCTGTATAAACATGGAAATATCTACAACGCGATCTGTATTAACATTGAAATATCTACACAGCGATCTGTATAAACATGGAAATATCTACACCGTGATCTGTATAAACATGGAAATATCTAAACCGCTATCTGTGTAAACATGGAAATATCTACACAGCTATCTCTATAAACATGGAAATATCTACACCGCCATCTGTATAAACATGGAAATACCTACAAAGTCATCTGTATAAACATGGAAATATCTACACAGCCATCTGTATAAACATGGAAATATCAACACAGCCATCTGTATAAACCTGGAAATATCTGCACTGTCATCTATATAAACATGGAAATATCTACACCGCTATCTGTATAAACATGGAAATATCGGCACAGCCATCTGTATAAACATGGAAATATCGACAACGCTATCTGTCTAAACATGGAAATATCTACACCGCTATGTGTATTAACGTGGAAATATCTCCATTGCTATCTGTATAAACATGGACAAATCTCCACCGCAATATGTATAAACATGAAAATATCTACACTTCTATCTCTATAAACATGGAAATATCTACACTGACATCTGTACAAACATGGAAATATCTACACAGTCATCTGTAGAAACATGGAAATATCTACACCGCTATCTCTATAAACATGGAAATAACTACACCGCTATCTCTATAAACATGGAAATATCTACACCGCTATCTCCATCAACATGGAAATATACACACCGCCATCTCTTTAAACATGGAGGTATCTACAACGCCATCTACATAAACAAGAAAATACCTACACTGCCATCTATATAAACATGGAAATATCTACACCGCCATCTACATAAACAAGAAAATATCTACACTGCCATCTATATAAACATGGAAATATCTACACCGCCATCTATATAAACATGGAAATATCTACACTGTCATTTGTAGAAAGATGGAAATATCTACACCGCCATCTGTATAAACGTGGAAATATCTACACCGCTATCTGTATAAACATGGAAATATCTACACCGCTCTGTGTATAAATATGAAATATCTAAACCGCTATCTATATAAAAGTGGAAATATCCAAACTGCTATCTGTATAAACATGGAAATATCCTCACTGCTATCTCTATGAACATTGATAAATCTACACCGCTATCTCTATAAACATGGAAATATCTACACCGCCATCTCTATAATCATGGAAATATCTACACCGCTATCTGTATAAACATGGAAATATCTACAGAGAACTCTGTATAAACCTGGAAATATCTGCACTGTCATCTATATAAACATGGAAATATCTACAGAGAACTCTGTATAAACATGGAAATATCGGCACAGCCATCTGTAAAAACATGGAAATATCTACAACGCTATCTGTATAAACATGGAAATATCTACACCGCTATGTGTATTAACGTGGAAATATCTCCATTGCTATCTGTATAAACATGGACAAATCTCCACCGCAATATGTATAATCATGAAAATATCTACACTTCTATCTCTATAAACATGGAAATATCTACACTGCCATCTGTACAAACATGGAAATATCTACACAGTCATCTCTAGAAACATGGAAATATCTACACCGCTATCTCTATAAACATGGAAATAACTACACCGCTATCTCTATAAACATGGAAATATCTACACCGCTATCTCCACCAACATGGAAATATACACACCACCATCTCTTTAAACATGGAGGTATCTACAACGCCATCTACAGAAACAAGAAAATATCTACACTGCCATCTATATAAACATGGAAATATCTACACCGCCATCTATATAAACATGTAAATATCTACACTGTCATTTGTAGAAAGATGGAAATATCTACAACGCCATCTGTATAAATGTGGAAATATCTACACCGCTATCTGTATAAACATGGAAATATCTACACTGCAATCTGTATAAACATGGAAATATCTACACCGCTCTCTGTATAAATATGAAATATCTAAACCGCTATCTCTATAAAAGTGGAAATATCTACACTGCTATCTGTATAAACATGGAAATATCCTCACTGCTATCTCTATGAACATTGATATATCTACACCGCTATCTCTATAAACATGGAAATATCTACACCGCCATCTCTATAAACATGGAAATATCTACACCGTCATCTGTATAAACATGGAAATATCTACACCGCGATCTGTATAAACATGGAAATATCTACACAGCGATCTGTATAAACATGGAAATATCTACACCGCGATCTGTATAAACATGGAAATATCTAAACCGCTATCTGTGTAAACATGGAAATATCTACACAGCTATCTCTATAAACATGGAAATATCTACACCACCATCTCTATAAACATGGAAATACCTACAAAGTCATCTGTATAAACATGGAAATATCTACACAGCCATCTGTATAAACATGGAAATATCTACACTGCCATCTGTATAAACCTGGAAATATCTGCACTGTCATCTATATGAACATGGAAATATCTACACCGCTATCTGTATAAACATGGAAATATCGGCACAGCCATCTGTATAAACATGGAAATATCTACAACGCTATCTGTCTAAACATGGAAATATCTACACCGCTATGTGTATTAACGTGGAAATATCTCCATTGCTATCTGTATAAACATGGACAAATCTCCACCGCAATATGTATAAACATGAAAATATCTACACTTCTATCTCTATAAACATGGAAATATCTACACTGCCATCTGTACAAACATGGAAATATCTACACAGTCATCTGTAGAAACATGGAAATATCTACACCGCTATCTCTATAAACATGGAAATAACTACACCGCTATCTCTATAAACATGGAAATATCTACACCGCTATCTCCATCAACATGGAAATATACACACCAACATCTCTTTAAACATGGAGGTATCTACAACGCCATCTACATAAACAAGAAAATATCTACACTGCCATCTATATAAACATGGAAATATCTACACCGCCATCTATATAAACATGTAAATATCTACACTGTCATTTGTAGAAAGATGGAAATATCTACACCGCCATCTGTATAAATGTGGAAATATCTACACCGCTATCTGTATAAACATGGAAATATCTACACTGCAATCTGTATAAACATGGAAATATCTACACCGCTCTCTGTATAAATATGAAATATCTAAACCGCTATCTCTATAAAAGTGGAAATATCTACACTGCTATCTGTATAAACATGGAAATATCCTCACTGCTATCTCTATGAACATTGATATATCTACACCGCTGTCTCTATAAACATGGAAATATCTACACCGCCATCTCTATAAACCTGGAAATATCTACACCGTCATCTGTATAAACATGGAAATATCTACAACGCGATCTGTATAAACATGGAAATATCTACACAGCGATCTGTATAAACATGGAAATATCTACACCGCGATCTGTATAAACATGGAAATATCTAAACCGCTATCTGTGTAAACATGGAAATATCTACACAGCTATCTCTATAAACGTGGAAATATCTACACCGCCATCTGTATAAACATGGAAATACCTACAAAGTCATCTGTATAAACATGGAAATATCTACACAGCCATCTGTATAAACATGGAAACATCTACACAGCCATCTGTATAAACCTGGAAATATCTGCACTGTCATCTATATAAACATGGAAATATCTACACCGCTATCTGTATAAACATGGAAATATCGGCACAGCCATCTGTATAAACATGGAAATATCTACAACGCTATCTGTCTAAACATGGAAATATCTACACCGCTATGTGTATTAACGTGGAAATATCTCCATTGCTATCTGTATAAACATGGACAAATCTCCACCGCAATATGTATAAACATGAAAATATCTACACTTCTATCTCTATAAACATGGAAATATCTACACTGCCATCTGTACAAACATGGAAATAGCTACACAGTCATCTGTAGAAACATGGAAATATCTACACCGCTATGTGTATTAACGTGGAAATATCTCCATTGCTATCTGTATAAACATGGACAAATCTCCACCGCAATATGTATAAACATGAAAATATACACACCGCCATCTCTTTAAACATGGAGGTATCTACAACGCCATCTACATAAACAAGAAAATATCTACACAGTCATCTGTAGAAACATGGAAATATCTACACCGCCATCTACATAAACAAGAAAATATCTACACTGCCATCTATATAAACATGGAAATATCTACACCGCCATCTATATAAACATGGAAATATCTACACTGTCATTTGTAGAAAGATGGAAATATCTACACCGCCATCTGTATAAACATGGAAATATCTACACCGCTATATGTATAAACATGGAAATATCTACACCGCTCTGTGTATAAATATGAAATATCTAAACCGCTATCTCTATAAAAGTGGAAATATCTACACTGTTATCTGTATAAACATGGAAATATCCTCACTGCTATCTCTATGAACATTGATAAATCTACACCGCTATCTGTATAAACATGTAAATATCTACACCGCCATCTCTATAATCATGGAAATATCTACACCGCTATCTGTATAAACATGGAAATTTCTACAGAGAACTCTGTATAAACCTGGAAATATCTGCACAGTCATCTATATAAACATGGAAATATCTACAGAGAACTCTGTATAAACATGGAAATATCGGCACAGCCATCTCTATAAACATGGAAATATCTACAACGCTATCTGTCTAAACATGGAAATATCTACACCGCTATGTGTATTAACGTGGAAATATCTCCATTGCTATCTGTATAAACATGGACAAATCTCCACCGCAATATGTTTAAACATGAAAATATCTACACTTCTATCTCTATAAACATGGAAATATCTACACTGCCATCTGTACAAACATGGAAATATCTACACAGTAATCTGTAGAAACATGGAAATATCTACACCGCTATCTCTATAAACATGGAAATAACTACACCGCTATCTCTATAAACATGGAAATATCTACACCGCTGTCTCCATCAACATGGAGATATACACACCGCCATCTCTTTAAACATGGAGGTATCTACAACGCCATCTACATAAACAAGAAAATATCTACACTGCCATATATATAAACATGGAAATATCTACACCGCCATCTATATAAACATGGAAATATCTACACTGTCATTTGTAGAAAGATGGAAATATCTACACCGCCATCTGTATAAATGTGGAAATATCTACACCGCTATCTGTATAAACATGGAAATATCTACACTGCAATCTGTATAAACATGGAAATATCTACACCGCTCTCTGTATAAATATGAAATATCTAAACCGCTATCTCTATAAAAGTGGAAATATCTACACTGCTATCTGTATAAACATGGAAATATCCTCACTGCTATCTCTATGAACATTGATATATCTACACCGCTATCTCTATAAACATGGAAATATCTACACCGCCATCTCTATAAACATGGAAATATCTTCACCGTCATCTGTATAAACATGGAAATATCTACAACGCGATCTGTATTAACATAGAAATATCTACACAGCGATCTGTATAAACATGGAAATATCTACACCGTGATCTGTATAAACATGGAAATATCTAAACCGCTATCTGTGTAAACATGGAAATATCTACACAGCTATATCTATAAACATGGAAATATCTACACCGCCATCTGTATAAACATGGAAATACCTACAAAGTCATCTGTATAAACATGGAAATATCTACACAGCCATCTGTATAAACATGGAAATATCAACACAGCCATCTGTATAAACCTGGAAATATCTGCACTGTCATCTATATAAACATGGAAATATCTACACCGCTATCTGTATAAACATGGAAATATCGGCACAGCCATCTGTATAAACATGGAAATATCGACAACGCTATCTGTCTAAACATGGAAATATCTACACCGCTATGTGTATTAACGTGGAAATATCTCCATTGCTATCTGTATAAACATGGACAAATCTCCACCGCAATATGTATAAACATGAAAATATCTACACTTCTATCTCTATAAATATGGAAATATCTACACTGCCATCTGTACAAACATGGAAATATCTACACAGTCATCTGTAGAAACATGGAAATATCTACACCGCTATCTCTATAAACATGGAAATAACTACACCGCTATCTCTATAAACATGGAAATATCTACACCGCTATCTCCATCAACATGGAAATATACACACCAACATCTCTTTAAACATGGAGGTATCTACAACGCCATCTACATAAACAAGAAAATATCTACACTGCCATCTATATAAACATGGAAATATCTACACCGCCATCTATATAAACATGTAAATATCTACACTGTCATTTGTAGAAAGATGGAAATATCTACACCGCCATCTGTATAAATGTGGAAATATCTACACCGCTATCTGTATAAACATGGAAATATCTACACTGCAATCTGTATAAACATGGAAATATCTACACCACTCTCTGTATAAATATGAAATATCTAAACCGCTATCTCTATAAAAGTGGAAATATCTACACTGCAATCTGTATAAACATGGAAATATCTACACCGCTCTCTGTATAAATATGAAATATCTAAACCGCTATCTCTATAAAAGTGGAAATATCTACACTGCTATCTGTATAAACATGGAAATATCCTCACTGCTATCTCTATGAACATTGATATATCTACACCGCCATCTCTATAAACATGGAAATATCTACACTGCCATTTCTAGAAAGATGGAAACATCTACACTGCCATCTGTATAATCGTGGAAATACCTACAACGCTATCTGTATAAACATGGAAATATCTACACCGCGATCTGTTTAAACATGGAAATATCTAAACTGCTATCTGTGTAAACATGGAAATATCTACACAGCTATCTCTATAAACATGGAAATATCTACACCGCCATCTGTATATACATGGAAATACCTACAAAGTCATCTGTATAAACATGGAAATATCTACACAGCCATCTTTATAAACCTGGAAATACCTACACAGCAGTCTGTATAAACCTGGAAATATCTGCACTGTCATCTATATAAACATGGAAATATCTACAGAGAACTCTGTATAAACATGGAAATATCGGCACAGCCATCTGTATAAACATGGAAATATCTACAACGCTATCTGTATAAACATGGAAATATCTACACTGCTATGTGTATTAACGTGGAAATATCTCCATTGCTATCTGTATAAACATGGACAAATCTCCACCACAATATGTATAAACATGAAAATATCTACACTTCTATCTCTATAAACATGGAAATATCTACACTGCCATCTGTACAAACATGGAAATATCTACACAGTCATCTGTAGAAACATGGAAATATCTACACCGCTATATCTATAAACATGGAAATAACTACACCGCTATCTCTATAAACATGGAAATATCTACACCGCTATCTCCATCAACATGGAAATATACACACCGCCATCTCTTTAAACATGGAGGTATCTACAACGCCATCTACATAAACAAGAAAATATCTACACTGCCATCTATATAAACATGGAAATATGTACACCACCATCTCTATAAACATGGAAATATCTACACTGCCATTTGTAGAAAGATGGAAATATCTACACCGCCATCTGTATAAACGTGGAAATATCTACACCGCTATCTGTATAAACATGGAAATATCTACACCGTCATCTGTATAAACATGGAAATATCTACACCGCTCTCTGTATAAATATGAAATATCTAAACCGCTATCTCTATAAAAGTGGAAATATCTACACTGCTATCTGTATAAACATGGAAATATCCTCACTGCTATCTCTATGAACATTGATATATCTACACCGCTATCTCTATAAACATGGAAATATCTACACCGCCATCTCTATAAACAAGGAAATATCTACACCGCTATCTGTATAAACATGGAAATATCTACAGAGAACTCTGTATAAACCTGGAAATCTCTGCACTGTCATCTATATAAGCATGGAAATATCTACAGAGAACTCTGTATAAACATGGAAGTATCGGCACAGCCATCTGTATAAACATGGAAATATCTACAACGCTATCTGTATAAACATGGAAATATCTACACCGCTATGTGTATTAACGTGGAAATATCTCCATTGCTATCTGTATAAACATGGACAAATCTCCACCGCAATATGTATAAACATGAAAATATCTACACTTCTATCTCTATAAACATGGAAATATCTACACTGCCATCTGTACAAACATGGAAATATCTACACAGTCATCTGTAGAAACATGGAAATATCTACACCGCTATCTCTATAAACATGGAAATAACTACACCGCTATCTCTATAAACATGGAAATATCTACACCGCTATCTCCATCAACATGGAAATATACACACCGCCATCTCTTTAAACATGGAGGTATCTACAACGCCATCTACATAAACAAGAAAATATCTACACAGTCATCTGTAGAAACATGGAAATATCTACACCGCCATCTACATAAACAAGAAAATATCTACACTGCCATCTATATAAACATGGAAATATCTACACCGCCATCTATATAAACATGGAAATATCTACACTGTCATTTGTAGAAAGATGGAAATATCTACACCGCCATCTGTATAAACGTGGAAATATCTACACCGCTATCTGTATAAACATGGAAATATCTACACCGCTCTGTGTATAAATATGAAATATCTAAACCGCTATCTCTATAAAAGTGGAAATATCTACACTGTTATCTGTATAAACATGGAAATATCCTCACTGCTATCTCTATGAACATTGATAAATCTACACCGCTATCTGTATAAACATGTAAATATCTACACCGCCATCTCTATAATCATGGAAATATCTACACCGCTATCTGTATAAACATGGAAATATCTACAGAGAACTCTGTATAAACCTGGAAATATCTGCACAGTCATCTATATAAACATGGAAATATCTACAGAGAACTCTGTATAAACATGGAAATATCGGCACAGCCATCTCTATAAACATGGAAATATCTACAACGCTATCTGTCTAAACATGGAAATATCTACACCGCTATGTGTATTAACGTGGAAATATCTCCATTGCTATCTGTATAAACATGGACAAATCTCCACCGCAATATGTTTAAACATGAAAATATCTACACTTCTATCTCTATAAACATGGAAATATCTACACTGCCATCTGTACAAACATGGAAATATCTACACAGTAGTCTGTAGAAACATGGAAATATCTACACCGCTATCTCTATAAACATGGAAATAACTACACCGCTATCTCTATAAACATGGAAATATCTACACCGCTATCTCCATCAACATGGAAATATACACACCGCCATCTCTTTAAACATGGAGGTATCTACAACGCCATCTACATAAACAAGAAAATATCTACACTGCCATATATATAAACATGGAAATATCTACACCGCCATCTATATAAACATGGAAATATCTACACTGTCATTTGTAGAAAGATGGAAATATCTACACCGCCATCTGTATAAATGTGGAAATATCTACACCGCTATCTGTATAAACATGGAAATATCTACACTGCAATCTGTATAAACATGGAAATATCTACACCGCTCTCTGTATAAATATGAAATATCTAAATCGCTATCTCTATAAAAGTGGAAATATCTACACTGCTATCTGTATAAACATGGAAATATCCTCACTGCTATCTCTATGAACATTGATATATCTACACCGCTATCTCTATAAACATGGAAATATCTACACCGCCATCTCTATAAACATGGAAATATCTTCACCGTCATCTGTATAAACATGGAAATATCTACAACGCGATCTGTATTAACATTGAAATATCTACACAGCGATCTGTATAAACATGGAAATATCTACACCGTGATCTGTATAAACATGGAAATATCTAAACCGCTATCTGTGTAAACATGGAAATATCTACACAGCTATCTCTATAAACATGGAAATATCTACACCGCCATCTGTATAAACATGGAAATACCTACAAAGTCATCTGTATAAACATGGAAATATCTACACAGCCATCTGTATAAACATGGAAATATCAACACAGCCATCTGTATAAACCTGGAAATATCTGCACTGTCATCTATATAAACATGGAAATATCTACACCGCTATCTGTATAAACATGGAAATATCGGCACAGCCATCTGTATAAACATGGAAATATCGACAACGCTATCTGTCTAAACATGGAAATATCTACACCGCTATGTGTATTAACGTGGAAATATCTCCATTGCTATCTGTATAAACATGGACAAATCTCCACCGCAATATGTATAAACATGAAAATATCTACACTTCTATCTCTATAAACATGGAAATATCTACACTGACATCTGTACAAACATGGAAATATCTACACAGTCATCTGTAGAAACATGGAAATATCTACACCGCTATCTCTATAAACATGGAAATAACTACACCGCTATCTCTATAAACATGGAAATATCTACACCGCTATCTCCATCAACATGGAAATATACACACCGCCATCTCTTTAAACATGGAGGTATCTACAACGCCATCTACATAAACAAGAAAATATCTACACTGCCATCTATATAAACATGGAAATATCTACACCGCCATCTACATAAACAAGAAAATATCTACACTGCCATCTATATAAACATGGAAATATCTACACCGCCATCTATATAAACATGGAAATATCTACACTGTCATTTGTAGAAAGATGGAAATATCTACACCGCCATCTGTATAAACGTGGAAATATCTACACCGCTATCTGTATAAACATGGAAATATCTACACCGCTCTGTGTATAAATATGAAATATCTAAACCGCTATCTATATAAAAGTGGAAATATCCACACTGCTATCTGTATAAACATGGAAATATCCTCACTGCTATCTCTATGAACATTGATAAATCTACACCGCTATCTGTATAAACATGGAAATATCTACAGAGAACTCTGTATAAACCTGGAAATATCTGCACTGTCATCTATATAAACATGGAAATATCTACAGAGAACTCTGTATAAACATGGAAATATCGGCACAGCCATCTGTAAAAACATGGAAATATCTACAACGCTATCTGTATAAACATGGAAATATCTACACCGCTATGTGTATTAACGTGGAAATATCTCCATTGCTATCTGTATAAACATGGACAAATCTCCACCGCAATATGTATAAACATGAAAATATCTACACTTCTATCTCTATAAACATGGAAATATCTACACTGCCATCTGTACAAACATGGAAATATCTACACAGTCATCTCTAGAAACATGGAAATATCTACACCGCTATCTCTATAAACATGGAAATAACTACACCGCTATCTCTATAAACATGGAAATATCTACACCGCTATCTCCACCAACATGGAAATATACACACCACCATCTCTTTAAACATGGAGGTATCTACAACGCCATCTACAGAAACAAGAAAATATCTACACTGCCATCTATATAAACATGGAAATATCTACACCGCCATCTATATAAACATGTAAATATCTACACTGTCATTTGTAGAAAGATGGAAATATCTACACGGCCATCTGTATAAATGTGGAAATATCTACACCGCTATCTGTATAAACATGGAAATATCTACACTGCAATCTGTATAAACATGGAAATATCTACACCGCTCTCTGTATAAATATGAAATATCTAAACCGCTATCTCTATAAAAGTGGAAATATCTACACTGCTATCTGTATAAACATGGAAATATCCTCACTGCTATCTCTATGAACATTGATATATCTACACCGCTATCTCTATAAACATGGAAATATCTACACCGCCATCTCTATAAACCTGGAAATATCTACACCGTCATCTGTATAAACATGGAAATATCTACAACGCGATCTGTATAAACATGGAAATATCTACACAGCGATCTGTATAAACATGGAAATATCTACACCGCGATCTGTATAAACATGGAAATATCTAAACCGCTATCTGTGTAAACATGGAAATATCTACACAGCTATCTCTATAAACGTGGAAATATCTACACCGCCATCTGTATAAACATGGAAATACCTACAAAGTCATCTGTATAAACATGGAAATATCTACACAGCCATCTGTATAAACATGGAAACATCTACACAGCCATCTGTATAAACCTGGAAATATCTGCACTGTCATCTATATAAACATGGAAATATCTACACCGCTATCTGTATAAACATGGAAATATCGGCACAGCCATCTGTATAAACATGGAAATATCTACAACGCTATCTGTCTAAACATGGAAATATCTACACCGCTATGTGTATTAACGTGGAAATATCTCCATTGCTATCTGTATAAACATGGACAAATCTCCACCGCAATATGTATAAACATGAAAATATCTACACTTCTATCTCTATAAACATGGAAATATCTACACTGCCATCTGTACAAACATGGAAATAGCTACACAGTCATCTGTAGAAACATGGAAATATCTACACCGCTATGTGTATTAACGTGGAAATATCTCCATTGCTATCTGTATAAACATGGACAAATCTCCACCGCAATATGTATAAACATGAAAATATACACACCGCCATCTCTTTAAACATGGAGGTATCTACAACGCCATCTACATAAACAAGAAAATATCTACACAGTCATCTGTAGAAACATGGAAATATCTACACCGCCATCTACATAAACAAGAAAATATCTACACTGCCATCTATATAAACATGGAAATATCTACACCGCCATCTATATAAACATGGAAATATCTACACTGTCATTTGTAGAAAGATGGAAATATCTACACCGCCATCTGTATAAACGTGGAAATATCTACACCGCTATATGTATAAACATGGAAATATCTACACCGCTCTGTGTATAAATATGAAATATCTAAACCGCTATCTCTATAAAAGTGGAAATATCTACACTGTTATCTGTATAAACATGGAAATATCCTCACTGCTATCTCTATGAACATTGATAAATCTACACCGCTATCTGTATAAACATGTAAATATCTACACCGCCATCTCTATAATCATGGAAATATCTACACCGCTATCTGTATAAACATGGAAACTTCTACAGAGAACTCTGTATAAACCTGGAAATATCTGCACAGTCATCTATATAAACATGGAAATATCTACAGAGAACTCTGTATAAACATGGAAATATCGGCACAGCCATCTCTATAAACATGGAAATATCTACAACGCTATCTGTCTAAACATGGAAATATCTACACCGCTATGTGTATTAACGTGGAAATATCTCCATTGCTATCTGTATAAACATGGACAAATCTCCACCGCAATATGTTTAAACATGAAAATATCTACACTTCTATCTCTATAAACATGGAAATATCTACACTGCCATCTGTACAAACATGGAAATATCTACACAGTAATCTGTAGAAACATGGAAATATCTACACCGCTATCTCTATAAACATGGAAATAACTACACCGCTATCTCTATAAACATGGAAATATCTACACCGCTGTCTCCATCAACATGGAGATATACACACCGCCATCTCTTTAAACATGGAGGTATCTACAACGCCATCTACATAAACAAGAAAATATCTACACTGCCATATATATAAACATGGAAATATCTACACCGCCATCTATATAAACATGGAAATATCTACACTGTCATTTGTAGAAAGATGGAAATATCTACACCGCCATCTGTATAAATGTGGAAATATCTACACCGCTATCTGTATAAACATGGAAATATCTACACTGCAATCTGTATAAACATGGAAATATCTACACCGCTCTCTGTATAAATATGAAATATCTAAACCGCTATCTCTATAAAAGTGGAAATATCTACACTGCTATCTGTATAAACATGGAAATATCCTCACTGCTATCTCTATGAACATTGATATATCTACACCGCTATCTCTATAAACATGGAAATATCTACACCGCCATCTCTATAAACATGGAAATATCTTCACCGTCATCTGTATAAACATGGAAATATCTACAACGCGATCTGTATTAACATAGAAATATCTACACAGCGATCTGTATAAACATGGAAATATCTACACCGTGATCTGTATAAACATGGAAATATCTAAACCGCTATCTGTGTAAACATGGAAATATCTACACAGCTATATCTATAAACATGGAAATATCTACACCGCCATCTGTATAAACATGGAAATACCTACAAAGTCATCTGTATAAACATGGAAATATCTACACAGCCATCTGTATAAACATGGAAATATCAACACAGCCATCTGTATAAACCTGGAAATATCTGCACTGTCATCTATATAAACATGGAAATATCTACACTGCTATCTGTATAAACATGGAAATATCGGCACAGCCATCTGTATAAACATGGAAATATCGACAACGCTATCTGTCTAAACATGGAAATATCTACACCGCTATGTGTATTAACGTGGAAATATCTCCATTGCTATCTGTATAAACATGGACAAATCTCCACCGCAATATGTATAAACATGAAAATATCTACACTTCTATCTCTATAAATATGGAAATATCTACACTGCCATCTGTACAAACATGGAAATATCTACACAGTCATCTGTAGAAACATGGAAATATCTACACCGCTATCTCTATAAACATGGAAATAACTACACCGCTATCTCTATAAACATGGAAATATCTACACCGCTATCTCCATCAACATGGAAATATACACACCAACATCTCTTTAAACATGGAGGTATCTACAACGCCATCTACATAAACAAGAAAATATCTACACTGCCATCTATATAAACATGGAAATATCTACACCGCCATCTATATAAACATGTAAATATCTACACTGTCATTTGTAGAAAGATGGAAATATCTACACCGCCATCTGTATAAATGTGGAAATATCTACACCGCTATCTGTATAAACATGGAAATATCTACACTGCAATCTGTATAAACATGGAAATATCTACACCACTCTCTGTATAAATATGAAATATCTAAACCGCTATCTCTATAAAAGTGGAAATATCTACACTGCTATCTGTATAAACATGGAAATATCCTCACTGCTATCTCTATGAACATTGATATATCTACACCGCTGTCTCTATAAACATGGAAATATCTACACCGCCATCTCTATAAACCTGGAAATATCTACACCGTCATCTGTATAAACATGGAAATATCTACAACGCGATCTGTATAAACATGGAAATATCTACACAGCGATCTGTATAAACATGGAAATATCTACACCGCGATCTGTATAAACATGGAAATATCTAAACCGCTATCTGTGTAAACATGGAAATATCTACACAGCTATCTCTATAAACATGGAAATATCTACACCGCCATCTGTATAAACATGGAAATACCTACAAAGTCATCTGTATAAACATGGAAATATCTACACAGCCATCTGTATAAACATGGAAACATCTACACAGCCATCTGTATAAACCTGGAAATATCTGCACTGTCATCTATATAAACATGGAAATATCTACACCGCTATCTGTATAAACATGGAAATATCGGCACAGCCATCTGTATAAACATGGAAATATCTACAACGCTATCTGTCTAAACATGGAAATATCTACACCGCTATGTGTATTAACGTGGAAATATCTCCATTGCTATCTGTATAAACATGGACAAATCTCCACCGCAATATGTATAAACATGAAAATATCTACACTTCTATCTCTATAAACATGGAAATATCTACACTGCCATCTGTACAAACATGGAAATAGCTACACAGTCATCTGTAGAAACATGGAAATATCTACACCGCTATGTGTATTAACGTGGAAATATCTCCATTGCTATCTGTATAAACATGGACAAATCTCCACCGCAATATGTATAAACATGAAAATATACACACCGCCATCTCTTTAAACATGGAGGTATCTACAACGCCATCTACATAAACAAGAAAATATCTACACAGTCATCTGTAGAAACATGGAAATATCTACACCGCCATCTACATAAACAAGAAAATATCTACACTGCCATCTATATAAACATGGAAATATCTACACCGCCATCTATATAAACATGGAAATATCTACACTGTCATTTGTAGAAAGATGGAAATATCTACACCGCCATCTGTATAAACGTGGAAATATCTACACCGCTATCTGTATAAACATGGAAATATCTACACCGCTCTGTGTATAAATATGAAATATCTAAACCGCTATCTCTATAAAAGTGGAAATATCTACACTGTTATCTGTATAAACATGGAAATATCCTCACTGCTATCTCTATGAACATTGATAAATCTACACTGCTATCTGTATAAACATGTAAATATCTACACCGCCATCTCTATAATCATGGAAATATCTACACCGCTATCTGTATAAACATGGAAATATCTACAGAGAACTCTGTATAAACCTGGAAATATCTGCACAGTCATCTATATAAACATGGAAATATCTACAGAGAACTCTGTATAAACATGGAAATATCGGCACAGCCATCTCTATAAACATGGAAATATCTACAACGCTATCTGTCTAAACATGGAAATATCTACACCGCTATGTGTATTAACGTGGAAATATCTCCATTGCTATCTGTATAAACATGGACAAATCTCCACCGCAATATGTTTAAACATGAAAATATCTACACTTCTATCTCTATAAACATGGAAATATCTACACTGCCATCTGTACAAACATGGAAATATCTACACAGTAATCTGTAGAAACATGGAAATATATACACCGCTATCTCTATAAACATGGAAATAACTACACCGCTATCTCTATAAACATGGAAATATCTACACCGCTATCTCCATCAACATGGAAATATACACACCGCCATCTCTTTAAACATGGAGGTATCTACAACGCCATCTACATAAACAAGAAAATATCTACACTGCCATATATATAAACATGGAAATATCTACACCGCCATCTATATAAACATGGAAATATCTACACTGTCATTTGTAGAAAGATGGAAATATCTACACCGCCATCTGTATAAATGTGGAAATATCTACACCGCTATCTGTATAAACATGGAAATATCTACACTGCAATCTGTATAAACATGGAAATATCTACACCGCTCTCTGTATAAATATGAAATATCTAAACCGCTATCTCTATAAAAGTGGAAATATCTACACTGCTATCTGTATAAACATGGAAATATCCTCACTGCTATCTCTATGAACATTGATATATCTACACCGCTATCTCTATAAACATGGAAATATCTACACCGCCATCTCTATAAACATGGAAATATCTTCACCGTCATCTGTATAAACATGGAAATATCTACAACGCGATCTGTATTAACATGGAAATATCTACACAGCGATCTGTATAAACATGGAAATATCTACACCGTGATCTGTATAAACATGGAAATATCTAAACCGCTATCTGTGTAAACATGGAAATATCTACACAGCTATATCTATAAACATGGAAATATCTACACCGCCATCTGTATAAACATGGAAATAGCTACAAAGTCATCTGTATAAACATGGAAATATCTACACAGCCATCTGTATAAACATGGAAATATCAACACAGCCATCTGCATAAACCTGGAAATATCTGCACTGTCATCTATATAAACATGGAAATATCTACACCGCTATCTGTATAAACATGGAAATATCGGCACAGCCATCTGTATAAACATGGAAATATCGACAACGCTATCTGTCTAAACATGGAAATATCTACACCGCTATGTGTATTAACGTGGAAATATCTCCATTGCTATCTGTATAAACATGGACAAATCTCCACCGCAATATGTATAAACATGAAAATATCTACACTTCTATCTCTATAAACATGGAAATATCTACACTGCCATCTGTACAAACATGGAAATATCTACACAGTCATCTGTAGAAACATGGAAATATCTACACCGCTATCTCTATAAACATGGAAATAACTACACCGCTATCTCTATAAACATGGAAATATCTACACCGCTATCTCCATCAACATGGAAATATACACACCGCCATCTCTTTAAACATGGAGGTATCTACAACGCCATCTACATAAACAAGAAAATATCTACACTGCCATCTATATAAACATGGAAATATCTACACCGCCATCTACATAAACAAGAAAATATCTACACTGCCATCTATATAAACATGGAAATATCTACACCGCCATCTATATAAACATGGAAATATCTACACTGTCATTTGTAGAAAGATGGAAATATCTACACCGCCATCTGTATAAACGTGGAAATATCTACACCGCTATCTGTATAAACATGGAAATATCTACACCGCTCTGTGTATAAATAGGAAATATCTAAACCGCTATCTATATAAAAGTGGAAATATCCACACTGCTATCTGTATAAATATGGAAATATCCTCACTGCTATCTCTATGAACATTGATAAATCTACACCGCTATCTCTATAAACATGGAAATATCTACACCACCATCTCTATAATCATGGAAATATCTACACCGCTATCTGTATAAACATGGAAATATCTACAGAGAACTCTGTATAAACCTGGAAATATCTGCACTGTCATCTATATAAACATGGAAATATCTACAGAGAACTCTGTATAAACATGGAAATATCGGCACAGCCATCTGTAAAAACATGGAAATATCTACAACGCTATCTGTATAAACATGGAAATATCTACACCGCTATGTGTATTAACGTGGAAATATCTCCATTGCTATCTGTATAAACAGGGAAAAATCTCCACCGCAATATGTATAAACATGAAAATATCTACACTTCTATCTCTATAAACATGGAAATATCTACACTGCCATCTGTACAAACATGGAAATATCTACACAGTCATCTGTAGAAACATGGAAATATCTACACCGCTATCTCTATAAACATGGAAATAACTACACCGCTATCTCTATAAACATGGAAATATCTACACCGCTATCTCCATCAACATGGAAATATACACACCGCCATCTCTTTAAACATGGAGGTATCTACAACGTCATCTACATTAACAAGAAAATATCTACACTGCCATCTATATAAACATGGAAATATCTACACCGCCATCTATATAAACATGGAAATATCTACACTGTCATTTGTAGTAAGATGGAAATATCTACACCGCCATCTGTATAAACGTGGAAATATCTACACCGCTATCTGTATAAACATGGAAAGATCTACACTGCAATCTGTATGAACATGGAAATATCTACACCGCTCTCTGTATAAATATGAAATATCAAAACCGCTATCTCTATAAAAGTGGAAATATCTACACTGCTATCTGCATAAACATGGAAATATCCTCACTGCTATCTCTATGAACATTGATATATCTACACAGCTATCTCTATAAACATGGAAATATCTACACCGCCATCTCTATAAACATGGAAATATCTACACCGTCATCTGTATAAACATGGAAATATCTACAACGCGATCTGTATAAACATGGAAATATCTACACAGCGATCTGTATAAACATGGAAATATCTACACAGCGATCTGTATAAACATGGAAATATCTAAACCGCTATCTGTGTAAACATGGAAATATCTACACAGCTATCTCTATAAACATGGAAATATCTACACCGCCATCTGTATAAACATGGAAATACCTACAAAGTCATCTGTATAAACATGGAAATATCTACACAGCCATCTGTATAAACATGGAAATATCTACACAGCCATCTGTATAAACCTGGAAATATCTGCACTGTCATCTATATAAACATGTAAATATCTACACCGCTATCTGTATAAACATGGAAATATCGGCACAGCCATCTGTATAAACATGGAAATATCTACAACGCTATCTGTCTAAACATGGAAATATGTACACCGCTATGTGTATTAACGTGGAAATATCTCCATTGCTATCTGTATAAACATGGACAAATCTCCACCACAATATGTATAAACATGAAAATATCTACACATCTATCTCTATAAACATGGAAATATCTACACTGCCATCTGTACAAACATGGAAATAGCTACACAGTCATCTGTAGAAACATGGAAATATCTACACCGCTATCTCTATAAACATGGAAATATCTACACCGCGATCTGTTTAAACATGGAAATATCTACACCGCGCTCTGTATAAACATGGAAATATCTAAACCGCTATCTGTGTAAACATGGAAATATCTACACAGCTATCTCTATAAACATGGAAATATCTACACCGCCATCTGTATAAACATGGAAATACCTACAAAGTCATCTGTATAAACATGGAAATATCTACACAGCCAACTGTATAAACATGGAAATATCTACATAGCCATCTGTATAAACATGGAAATATCTACACAGCCATCTGTATAAACCTGGAAATATCTGCACTGTCATCGATATAAACGTGGAAATATCTACAGAGAACTCTGTATAAACATGTAAATATCGGCACAGCCATCTCTATAAACATGGAAATATATACAAAGCTATCTGTATAAACAAGGAAATATCTACACTGCTATGTGTATTAACGTGGAAATATCTCCATTGCTATCTGTATAAACATGGACAAATCTCCACCACAATATGTATAAACATGAAAATATCTACACTTCTATCTCTATAAACATGGAAATATCTACACTGCCTTCTGTACAAACATGGAAATATCTTCACAGTCATCTGTAGAAACATGGAAATATCTACACCGCTATCTCTATAAACATGGAAATAACTACACTGCTATCTCTATAAACATGGAAATAACTGCACTGCTATCTCTATAAACATGGAAATATCCACACCGCTATCTCCATCAACATGGAAATATACACACCACCATCTCTTTAAACATGGAGGTATCTACAACGCCATCTACATAAACAAGAAAATATCTACACTGCCATCTATATAAACATGGAAATATCTACACCGCCATCTCTATAAACATGGAAATATCTACACTGCCATTTGTAGAAAGGTGGAAATATCTACACCGCCATCTGTATAAACGTGGAAATATCTACACCGCTATCTGTATAAACATGGAAATATCTACACTGCAATCTGTATAAACATGGAAATATCTACACCGCTCTCTGTATAAATATGAAATATCTAAACCGCTATCTCTATAAAAGTGGAAATATCTACACTGCTATCTGTATAAACATGGAAATATCCTCACTGCTATCTCTATGAACATTGATATATCTACACCGCTATCTCTATAAACATGGAAATATCTACACCGCCATCTCTATAAACATGGAAATATCTACACCGTCATCTGTATAAACATGGAAATATCTACACCGCGATCTGTATAAACATGGAAATATCTACACCGCGATCTGTATAAACATGGAAATATCTACACCGCGATCTGTATAAACATGGAAATATCTAAACCGCTATCTGTGTAAACATGGAAATATCTACACAGCTATCTCTATAAACATGGAAATATCTACACCGCCATCTGTATAAACATGGAAATACCTACAAAGTCATCTGTATAAACATGGAAATATCTACACAGCCATCTGTATAAACCTGGAAATATCTACACAGCCATCTGTATAAACCTGGAAATATCTGCACTGTCATCTATATAAACATGGAAATATCTACAGAGAACTCTGTATAAACATGGAAATATCGGCACAGCCATCTCTATAAACATGGAAATATCTACAACGCTATCTGTATAAACATGGAAATATCTACACCGCTATGTGTATTAACGTGGAAATATCTCCATTGCTATCTGTATAAACATGGACAAATCTCCACCGCAATATGTATAAACATGAAAATATCTACACTTCTGTCTCTATAAACATGGAAATATCTACACTGCCATCTGTACAAACATGGAAATATCTACACAGTCATCTGTAGAAACATGGAAATATCTGCACCGCTATCTCTATAAACATGGAAATAACTACACCGCTATCTCTATAAACATGGAAATATCTACACCGCTATCTCCATCTACATGGAAGTATACACACCGCCATCTCTTTAAACATGGAGGTATCTACAACGCCATCTACATAAACAAGAAAATATCTACACTGCCATCTATATAAACATGGAAATATCTACACCGCCATCTCTATAAACATGGAAATATCTACACTGCCATTTGTAGAAAGATGGAAACATCTACACTGCCATCTGTATAAACGTGGAAATACCCACACCGCTATCTGTATAAACATGGAAATATCTACACCGCGATCTGTTTAAACATGGAAATATCTACACCGCGATCTGTATAAACATGGAAATAACTAAACCGCTATCTGTGTAAACATGGAAATATCAACACAGCTATCTCTACAAACATGGAAATATCTACACCGCCATCTGTATAAACATGGAAATACCTACAAAGTCATCTGTATAAACATGGAAATATCTACACAGCCATCTGTATAAACATGGAAATATCTACACAGCCATCTGTATAAACATGGAAATATCTACACAGCCATCTGTATAAACCTGGAAATATCTGCACTGTCATCTATATAAACATGGAAATATCTACAGAGAACTCTGTATAAACATGGAAATATCGGCACAGCCATCTCTATAAACATGGAAATATATACAACGCTATCTGTATAAACATGGAAATATCTACACTGCTATGTGTATTAACATGGAAATATCTCCATTGCTATCTGTATAAACATGGACAAATCTCCACCACAATATGTATAAACATGAAAATATCTACACTTCTATCTCTATAAACATGGAAATATCTACAATGCCATCTGTACAAACATGGAAATGTCTACACAGTCATCTGTAGAAACATGGAAATATCTACACCGCTATCTCTATAAACATGGAAATAACTACAATGCTATCTCTATAAACATGGAAATAACTGCACTGCTATCTCTATAAACTTGGAAATATCCACACCGCTATCTCCATCAACATGGAAATATACACACCGCCATCTCTTTAAACATGGAGGTATCTACAACGCCATCTACATAAACAAGAAAATATCTACACTGCCATCTATATAAACATGGAAATATCTACACCGCCATCTCTATAAACATGGAAATATCTACACTGCCATTTGTAGAAAGGTGGAAATATCTACACCGCCATCTGTATAAACGTGGAAATATCTACACCGCTATCTGTATAAACATGGAAATATCTACAGTGCAATCTGTATAAACTTGGAAATATCTACACCGCTCTCTGTATAAATATGAAATATCTAAACCGCTATCTCTATAAAAGTGGAAATATCTACACTGCTATCTGTATAAACATGGAAATATCCTCACTGCTATCTCTATGAACATTGATATATCTACACCGCTATCTCTATAAACATGGAAATATCTACACCGCCATCTCTATAAACATGGAAATATCTTCACCGTCATCTGTATAAACATGGAAATATCTACAACGCGATCTGTATTAACATAGAAATATCTACACAGCGATCTGTATAAACATGGAAATATCTACACCGTGATCTGTATAAACATGGAAATATCTAAACCGCTATCTGTGTAAACATGGAAATATCTACACAGCTATATCTATAAACATGGAAATATCTACACCGCCATCTGTATAAACATGGAAATACCTACAAAGTCATCTGTATAAACATGGAAATATCTACACAGCCATCTGTATAAACATGGAAATATCAACACAGCCATCTGTATAAACCTGGAAATATCTGCACTGTCATCTATATAAACATGGAAATATCTACACCGCTATCTGTATAAACATGGAAATATCGGCACAGCCATCTGTATAAACATGGAAATATCGACAACGCTATCTGTCTAAACATGGAAATATCTACACCGCTATGTGTATTAACGTGGAAATATCTCCATTGCTATCTGTATAAACATGGACAAATCTCCACCGCAATATGTATAAACATGAAAATATCTACACTTCTATCTCTATAAACATGGAAATATCTACACTGCCATCTGTACAAACATGGAAATATCTACACAGTCATCTGTAGAAACATGGAAATATCTACACCGCTATCTCTATAAACATGGAAATAACTACACCGCTATCTCTATAAACATGGAAATATCTACACCGCTATCTCCATCAACATGGAAATATACACACCGCCATCTCTTTAAACATGGAGGTATCTACAACGCCATCTACATAAACAAGAAAATATCTACACTGCCATCTATATAAACATGGAAATATCTACACCGCCATCTACATAAACAAGAAAATATCTACACTGCCATCTATATAAATATGGAAATATCTACACCGCCATCTATATAAACATGGAAATATCTACACTGTCATTTGTAGAAAGCTGGAAATATCTACACCGCCATCTGTATAAACGTGGAAATATCTACACCGCTATCTGTATAAACATGGAAATATCTACACCGCTCTGTGTATAAATATGAAATATCTAAACCGCTATCTATATAAAAGTGGAAATATCCACACTGCTATCTGTATAGACATGGAAATATCCTCACTGCTATCTCTATGAACATTGATAAATCTACACCGCTATCTCTATAAACATGGAAATATCTACACCACCATCTCTATAATCATGGAAATATCTACACCGCTATCTGTATAAACATGGAAATATCTACAGAGAACTCTGTATAAACCTGGAAATATCTGCACTGTCATCTATATAAACATGGAAATATCTACAGAGAACTCTGTATAAACATGGAAATATCGGCACAGCCATCTGTAAAAACATGGAAATATCTACAACGCTATCTGTATAAACATGGAAATATCTACACCGCTATGTGTATTAACGTGGAAATATCTCCATTGCTATCTGTATAAACAGGGACAAATCTCCACCGCAATATGTATAAACATGAAAATATCTACACTTCTATCTCTATAAACATGGAAATATCTACACTGCCATCTGTACAAACATGGAAATATCTACACAGTCATCTGTAGAAACATGGAAATATCTACACCGCTATCTCTATAAACATGGAAATAACTACACCGCTATCTCTATAAACATGGAAATATCTACACCGCTATCTCCATCAACATGGAAATATACACACCGCCATCTCTTTAAACATGGAGGTATCTACAACGTCATCTACATAAACAAGAAAATATCTACACTGCCATCTATATAAACATGGAAATATCTACACCGCCATCTATATAAACATGGAAATATCTACACTGTCATTTGTAGTAAGATGGAAATATCTACACCGCCATCTGTATAAACGTGGAAATATCTACACCGCTATCTGTATAAACATGGAAAGATCTACACTGCAATCTGTATGAACATGGAAATATCTACACCGCTCTCTGTATAAATATGAAATATCAAAACCGCTATCTCTATAAAAGTGGAAATATCTACACTGCTATCTGCATAAACATGGAAATATCCTCACTGCTATCTCTATGAACATTGATATATCTACACAGCTATCTCTATAAACATGGAAATATCTACACCGCCATCTCTATAAACATGGAAATATCTACACCGTCATCTGTATAAACATGGAAATATCTACAACGCGATCTGTATAAACATGGAAATATCTACACAGCGATCTGTATAAACATGGAAATATCTACACAGCGATCTGTATAAACATGGAAATATCTAAACCGCTATCTGTGTAAACATGGAAATATCTACACAGCTATCTCTATAAACATGGAAATATCTACACCGCCATCTTTATAAACATGGAAATACCTACAAAGTCATCTGTATAAACATGGAAATATCTACACAGCCATCTGTATAAACATGGAAATATCTACACAGCCATCTGTATAAACCTGGAAATATCTGCACTGTCATCTATATAAACATGGAAATATCTACACTGCTATCTATATAAACATGGAAATATCTACACCGCCGTCTATATAAACATGGAAATATCTACACTGTCATTTGTAGTAAGATGGAAATATCTACACCGCCATCTGTATAAACGTGGAAATATCTACACCGCTATCTGTATAAACATGGAAAGATCTACACTGCAATCTGTATGAACATGGAAATATCTACACCGCTCTCTGTATAAATATGAAATATCAAAACCGCTATCTCTATAAAAGTGGAAATATCTACACTGCTATCTGCATAAACATGGAAATATCCTCACTGCTATCTCTATGAACATTGATATATCTACACAGCTATCTCTATAAACATGGAAATATCTACACCGCCATCTCTATAAACATGGAAATATCTACACCGTCATCTGTATAAACATGGAAATATCTACAACGCGATCTGTATAAACATGGAAATATCTACACAGCGATCTGTATAAACATGGAAATATCTACACAGCGATCTGTATAAACATGGAAATATCTAAACCGCTATCTGTGTAAACATGGAAATATCTACACAGCTATCTCTATAAACATGGGAATATCTACACCGCCATCTGTATAAACATGGAAATACCTACAAAGTCATCTGTATAAACATGGAAATATCTACACAGCCATCTGTATAAACCTGGAAATATCTGCACTGTCATCTATATAAACATGGAAATATCTACACCGCTATCTGTATAAACATGGAAATATCGGCACAGCCATCTGTATAAACATGGAAATATCTACAACGCTATCTGTCTAAACATGGAAATATGTACACCGCTATGTGTATTAACGTGGAAATATCTCCATTGCTATCTGTATAAACATGGACAAATCTCCACCACAATATGTATAAACATGAAAATATCTACACATCTATCTCTATAAACATGGAAATATCTACACTGCCATCTGTACAAACATGGAAATAGCTACACAGTCATCTGTAGAAACATGGAAATATCTACAACGCTATCTCTATAAACATGGAAATATCTACACCGCGATCTGTTTAAACATGGAAATATCTACACCGCGCTCTGTATAAACATGGAAATATCTAAACCGCTATCTGTGTAAACATGGAAATATCTACACAGCTATCTCTATAAACATGGAAATATCTACACCGCCATCTGTATAAACATGGAAATACCTACAAAGTCATCTGTATAAACATGGAAATATCTACACAGCCAACTGTATAAACATGGAAATATCTACATAGCCATCTGTATAAACATGGAAATATCTACACAGCCATCTGTATAAACCTGGAAATATCTGCACTGTCATCGATATAAACGTGGAAATATCTACAGAGAACTCTGTATAAACATGGAAATATCGGCACAGCCATCTCTATAAACATGGAAATATATACAAAGCTATCTGTATAAACAAGGAAATATCTACACTGCTATGTGTATTAACGTGGAAATATCTCCATTGCTATCTGTATAAACATGGACAAATCTCCACCACAATATGTATAAACATGAAAATATCTACACTTCTATCTCTATAAACATGGAAATATCTACACTGCCTTCTGTACAAACATGGAAATATCTTCACAGTCATCTGTAGAAACATGGAAATATCTACACCGCTATCTCTATAAACATGGAAATAACTACACTGCTATCTCTATAAACATGGAAATAACTGCACTGCTATCTCTATAAACATGGAAATATCCACACCGCTATCTCCATCAACATGGAAATATACACACCACCATCTCTTTAAACATGGAGGTATCTACAACGCCATCTACATAAACAAGAAAATATCTACACTGCCATCTATATAAACATGGAAATATCTACACCGCCATCTCTATAAACATGGAAATATCTACACTGCCATTTGTAGAAAGGTGGAAATATCTACACCGCCATCTGTATAAACGTGGAAATATCTACACCGCTATCTGTATAAACATGGAAATATCTACACTGCAATCTGTATAAACATGGAAATATCTACACCGCTCTCTGTATAAATATGAAATATCTAAACCGCTATCTCTATAAAAGTGGAAATATCTACACTGCTATCTGTATAAACATGGAAATATCCTCACTGCTATCTCTATGAACATTGATATATCTACACCGCTATCTCTATAAACATGGAAATATCTACACCGCCATCTCTATAAACATGGAAATATCTACACCGTCATCTGTATAAACATGGAAATATCTACACCGCGATCTGTATAAACATGGAAATATCTACACCGCGATCTGTATAAACATGGAAATATCTACACCGCGATCTGTATAAACATGGAAATATCTAAACCGCTATCTGTGTAAACATGGAAATATCTACACAGCTATCTCTATAAACATGGAAATATCTACACCGCCATCTGTATAAACATGGAAATACCTACAAAGTCATCTGTATAAACATGGAAATATCTACACAGCCATCTGTATAAACCTGGAAATATCTACACAGCCATCTGTATAAACCTGGAAATATCTGCACTGTCATCTATATAAACATGGAAATATCTACAGAGAACTCTGTATAAACATGGAAATATCGGCACAGCCATCTCTATAAACATGGAAATATCTACAACGCTATCTGTATAAACATGGAAATATCTACACCGCTATGTGTATTAACGTGGAAATATCTCCATTGCTATCTGTATAAACATGGACAAATCTCCACCGCAATATGTATAAACATGAAAATATCTACACTTCTGTCTCTATAAACATGGAAATATCTACACTGCCATCTGTACAAACATGGAAATATCTACACAGTCATCTGTAGAAACATGGAAATATCTGCACCGCTATCTCTATAAACATGGAAATAACTACACCGCTATCTCTATAAACATGGAAATATCTACACCGCTATCTCCATCTACATGGAAGTATACACACCGCCATCTCTTTAAACATGGAGGTATCTACAACGCCATCTACATAAACAAGAAAATATCTACACTGCCATCTATATAAACATGGAAATATCTACACCGCCATCTCTATAAACATGGAAATATCTACACTGCCATTTGTAGAAAGATGGAAACATCTACACTGCCATCTGTATAAACGTGGAAATACCCACACCGCTATCTGTATAAACATGGAAATATCTACACCGCGATCTGTTTAAACATGGAAATATCTACACCGCGATCTGTATAAACATGGAAATAACTAAACCGCTATCTGTGTAAACATGGAAATATCTACACAGCTATCTCTACAAACATGGAAATATCTACACCGCCATCTGTATAAACATGGAAATACCTACAAAGTCATCTGTATAAACATGGAAATATCTACACAGCCATCTGTATAAACATGGAAATATCTACACAGCCATCTGTATAAACATGGAAATATCTACACAGCCATCTGTATAAACCTGGAAATATCTGCACTGTCATCTATATAAACATTTAAATATCTACAGAGAACTCTGTATAAACATGGAAATATCGGCACAGCCATCTCTATAAACATGGAAATATATACAACGCTATCTGTATAAACATGGAAATATCTACACTGCTATGTGTATTAACATGGAAATATCTCCATTGCTATCTGTATAAACATGGACAAATCTCCACCACAATATGTATAAACATGAAAATATCTACACTTCTATCTCTATAAACATGGAAATATCTACACTGCCATCTGTACAAACATGGAAATGTCTACACAGTCATCTGTAGAAACATGGAAATATCTACACCGCTATCTCTATAAACATGGAAATAACTACAATGCTATCTCTATAAACATGGAAATAACTGCACTGCTATCTCTATAAACATGGAAATATACACACCGCTATCTCCATCAACATGGAAATATACACACCGCCATCTCTTTAAACATGGAGGTATCTACAACGCCATCTACATAAACAAGAAAATATCTACACTGCCATCTATATAAACATGGAAATATCTACACCGCCATCTCTATAAACATGGAAATATCTACACTGCCATTTGTAGAAAGGTGGAAATATCTACACCGCCATCTGTATAAACGTGGAAATATCTACACCGCTATCTGTATAAACATGGAAATATCTACAGTGCAATCTGTATAAACTTGGAAATATCTACACCGCTCTCTGTATAAATATGAAATATCTAAACCGCTATCTCTATAAAAGTGGAAATATCTACACTGCTATCTGTATAAACATGGAAATATCCTCACTGCTATCTCTATGAACATTGATATATCTACACCGCTATCTCTATAAACATGGAAATATCTACACCGCCATCTCTATAAACATGGAAATATCTTCACCGTCATCTGTATAAACATGGAAATATCTACAACGCGATCTGTATTAACATTGAAATATCTACACAGCGATCTGTATAAACATGGAAATATCTACACCGTGATCTGTATAAACATGGAAATATCTAAACCGCTATCTGTGTAAACATGGAAATATCTACACAGCTATATCTATAAACATGGAAATATCTACACCGCCATCTGTATAAACATGGAAATACCTACAAAGTCATCTGTATAAACATGGAAATATCTACACAGCCATCTGTATAAACATGGAAATATCAACACAGCCATCGGTATAAACCTGGAAATATCTGCACTGTCATCTATATAAACATGGAAATATCTACACCGCTATCTGTATAAACATGGAAATATCGGCACAGCCATCTGTATAAACATGGAAATATCGACAACGCTATCTGTCTAAACATGGAAATATCTACACCGCTATGTGTATTAACGTGGAAATATCTCCATTGCTATCTGTATAAACATGGACAAATCTCCACCGCAATATGTATAAACATGAAAATATCTACACTTCTATCTCTATAAACATGGAAATATCTACACTGCCATCTGTACAAACATGGAAATATCTACACAGTCATCTGTAGAAACATGGAAATATCTACACCGCTATCTCTATAAACATGGAAATAACTACACCGCTATCTCTATAAACATGGAAATATCTACACCGCTATCTCCATCAACATGGAAATATACACACCGCCATCTCTTTAAACATGGAGGTATCTACAACGCCATCTACATAAACAAGAAAATATCTACACTGCCATCTATATAAACATGGAAATATCTACACCGCCATCTACATAAACAAGAAAATATCTACACTGCCATCTATATAAACATGGAAATATCTACACCGCCATCTATATAAACATGGAAATATCTACACTGTCATTTGTAGAAAGATGGAAATATCTACACCGCCATCTGTATAAACGTGGAAATATCTACACCGCTATCTGTATAAACATGGAAATATCTACACCGCTCTGTGTATAAATATGAAATATCTAAACCGCTATCTATATAAAAGTGGAAATATCCACACTGCTATCTGTATAAACATGGAAATATCCTCACTGCTATCTCTATGAACATTGATAAATCTACACCGCTATCTCTATAAACATGGAAATATCTACACCACCATCTCTATAATCATGGAAATATCTACACCGCTATCTGTATAAACATGGAAATATCTACAGAGAACTCTGTATAAACATGGAAATATCGGCACAGCCATCTGTAAAAACATGGAAATATCTACAACGCTATCTGTATAAACATGGAAATATCTACACCGCTATGTGTATTAACGTGGAAATATCTCCATTGCTATCTGTATAAACATGGACAAATCTCCACCGCAATATGTATAAACATGAAAATATCTACACTTCTATCTCTATAAACATGGAAATATCTACACTGCCATCTGTACAAACATGGAAATATCTACACAGTCATCTGTAGAAACATGGAAATATCTACACCGCTATCTCTATAAACATGGAAATAACTACACCGCTATCTCTATAAACATGGAAATATCTACACCGCTATCTCCATCAACATGGAAATATACACACCGCCATCTCTTTAAACATGGAGGTATCTACAACGTCATCTACATAAACAAGAAAATATCTACACTGCCATCTATATAAACATGGAAATATCTACACCGCCATCTATATAAACATGGAAATATCTACACTGTCATTTGTAGTAAGATGGAAATATCTACACCGCCATCTGTATAAACGTGGAAATATCTACACCGCTATCTGTATAAACATGGAAAGATCTACACTGCAATCTGTATGAACATGGAAATATCTACACCGCTCTCTGTATAAATATGAAATATCAAAACCGCTATCTCTATAAAAGTGGAAATATCTACACTGCTATCTGCATAAACATGGAAATATCCTCACTGCTATCTCTATGAACATTGATATATCTACACAGCTATCTCTATAAACATGGAAATATCTACACCGCCATCTCTATAAACATGGAAATATCTACACCGTCATCTGTATAAACATGGAAATATCTACAACGCGATCTGTATAAACATGGAAATATCTACACAGCGATCTGTATAAACATGGAAATATCTACACAGCGATCTGTATAAACATGGAAATATCTAAACCGCTATCTGTGTAAACATGGAAATATCTACACAGCTATCTCTATAAACATGGAAATATCTACACCGCCATCTGTATAAACATGGAAATACCTACAAAGTCATCTGTATAAACATGGAAATATCTACACAGCCATCTGTATAAACATGGAAATATCTACACAGCCATCTGTATAAACCTGGAAATATCTGCACTGTCATCTATATAAACATGGAAATATCTACACCGCTATCTGTATAAACATGGAAATATCGGCACAGCCATCTGTATAAACATGGAAATATCTACAACGCTATCTGTCTAAACATGGAAATATGTACACCGCTATGTGTATTAACGTGGAAATATCTCCATTGCTATCTGTATAAACATGGACAAATCTCCACCACAATATGTATAAACATGAAAATATCTACACATCTATCTCTATAAACATGGAAATATCTACACTGCCATCTGTACAAACATGGAAATAGCTACACAGTCATCTGTAGAAACATGGAAATATCTACACCGCTATCTCTATAAACATGGAAATATCTACACCGCGATCTGTTTAAACATGGAAATATCTACACCGCGCTCTGTATAAACATGGAAATATCTAAACCGCTATCTGTGTAAACATGGAAATATCTACACAGCTATCTCTATCAACATGGAAATATCTACACCGCCATCTGTATAAACATGGAAATACCTACAAAGTCATCTGTATAAACATGGAAATATCTACACAGCCAACTGTATAAACATGGAAATATCTACATAGCCATCTGTATAAACATGGAAATATCTACACAGCCATCTGTATAAACCTGGAAATATCTGCACTGTCATCGATATAAACGTGGAAATATCTACAGAGAACTCTGTATAAACATGGAAATATCGGCACAGCCATCTCTATAAACATGGAAATATATACAAAGCTATCTGTATAAACAAGGAAATATCTACACTGCTATGTGTATTAACGTGGAAATATCTCCATTGCTATCTGTATAAACATGGACAAATCTCCACCACAATATGTATAAACATGAAAATATCTACACTTCTATCTCTATAAACATGGAAATATCTACACTGCCTTCTGTACAAACATGGAAATATCTTCACAGTCATCTGTAGAAACATGGAAATATCTACACCGCTATCTCTATAAACATGGAAATAACTACACTGCTATCTCTATAAACATGGAAATAACTGCACTGCTATCTCTATAAACATGGAAATATCCACACCGCTATCTCCATCAACATGGAAATATACACACCACCATCTCTTTAAACATGGAGGTATCTACAACGCCATCTACATAAACAAGAAAATATCTACACTGCCATCTATATAAACATGGAAATATCTACACCGCCATCTCTATAAACATGGAAATATCTACACTGCCATTTGTAGAAAGGTGGAAATATCTACACCGCCATCTGTATAAACGTGGAAATATCTACACCGCTATCTGTATAAACATGGAAATATCTACACTGCAATCTGTATAAACATGGAAATATCTACACCGCTCTCTGTATAAATATGAAATATCTAAACCGCTATCTCTATAAAAGTGGAAATATCTACACTGCTATCTGTATAAACATGGAAATATCCTCACTGCTATCTCTATGAACATTGATATATCTACACCGCTATCTCTATAAACATGGAAATATCTACACCGCCATCTCTATAAACATGGAAATATCTACACCGCGACCTGTATAAACATGGAAATATCTAAACCGCTATCTGTGTAAACATGGAAATATCTACACAGCTATCTCTATAAACATGGAAATATCTACACCGCCATCTGTATAAACATGGAAATACCTACAAAGTCATCTGTATAAACATGGAAATATCTACACAGCCATCTGTATAAACCTGGAAATATCTACACAGCCATCTGTATAAACCTGGAAATATCTGCACTGTCATCTATATAAACATGGAAATATCTACAGAGAACTCTGTATAAACATGGAAATATCGGCACAGCCATCTCTATAAACATGGAAATATCTACAACGCTATCTGTATAAACATGGAAATATCTACACCGCTATGTGTATTAACGTGGAAATATCTCCATTGCTATCTGTATAAACATGGACAAATCTCCACCGCAATATGTATAAACATGAAAATATCTACACTTCTGTCTCTATAAACATGGAAATATCTACACTGCCATCTGTACAAACATGGAAATATCTACACAGTCATCTGTAGAAACATGGAAATATCTACACCGCTATCTCTATAAACATGGAAATAACTACACCGCTATCTCTATAAACATGGAAATATCTACACCGCTATCTCCATCTACATGGAAATATACACACCGCCATCTCTTTAAACATGGAGGTATCTACAACGCCATCTACATAAACAAGAAAATATCTACACTGCCATCTATATAAACATGGAAATATCTACACCGCCATCTCTATAAACATGGAAATATCTACACCGTCATCTGTATAAACATGGAAATATCTACACCGCTATCTGTATAAACATGGAAATATCTACACCGCGATCTGTATAAACATGGAAATATCTACATCGCGATCTGTATAAACATGGAAATATCTAAACCGCTATCTGTGTAAACATGGAAATATCTACACAGCTATCTCTACAAACATGGAAATATCTACACCGCCATCTGTATAAACATGGAAATATCTACACTGCCATCTGTACAAACATGGAAATATCTACAGAGTCATCTGTAGAAACATGGAAATATCTACACCGCTATCTCTATAAACATGGAAATAACTGCACTGCTATCTCTATAAACATGGAAATATCCACACCGCTATCTCCATCAACATGGAAATATACACACCGCCATCTCTTTAAACATGGAGGTATCTACAACGCCATCTACATAAACAAGAAAATATCTACACTGCCATCTATGTAAACATGGAAATATCTACACCGCCATCTCTATAAACATGGAAATATCTACACTGCCATTTGTAGAAAGGTGGAAATATCTACACCGCCATCTGTATAAACGTGGAAATATCTACACCGCTATCTGTATAAACATGGAATTATCTACACTGCAATCTGTATAAACATGGAAATATCTACACCGCTCTCTGTATAAATATGAAATATCTAAACCGCTATCTCTATAAAAGTGGAAATATCTACACTGCTATCTGTATAAACATGGAAATATCCTCACTGCTATCTCTATGAACATTGATATATCTACACCGCTATCTCTATAAACATGGAAATATCTACACCGCCATCTCTATAAACATGGAAATATCTTCACCGTCATCTGTATAAACATGGAAATATCTACAACGCGATCTGTATTAACATAGAAATATCTACACAGCGATCTGTATAAACATGGAAATATCTACACCGTGATCTGTATAAACATGGAAATATCTAAACCGCTATCTGTGTAAACATGGAAATATCTACACAGCTATATCTATAAACATGGAAATATCTACACCGCCATCTGTATAAACATGGAAATACCTACAAAGTCATCTGTATAAACATGGAAATATCTACACAGCCATCTGTATAAACATGGAAATATCAACACAGCCATCTGTATAAACCTGGAAATATCTGCACTGTCATCTATATAAACATGGAAATATCTACACCGCTATCTGTATAAACATGGAAATATCGGCACAGCCATCTGTATAAACATGGAAATATCGACAACGCTATTTGTCTAAACATGGAAATATCTACACCGCTATGTGTATTAACGTGGAAATATCTCCATTGCTATCTGTATAAACATGGACAAATCTCCACCGCAATATGTATAAACATGAAAATATCTACACTTCTATCTCTATAAACATGGAAATATCTACACTGCCATCTGTACAAACATGGAAATATCTACACAGTCATCTGTAGAAACATGGAAATATCTACACCGCTATCTCTATAAACATGGAAATAACTACACCGCTATCTCTATAAACATGGAAATATCTACACCGCTATCTCCATCAACATGGAAATATACACACCGCCATCTCTTTAAACATGGAGGTATCTACAACGCCATCTACATAAACAAGAAAATATCTACACTGCCATCTATATAAACATGGAAATATCTACACCGCCATCTACATAAACAAGAAAATATCTACACTGCCATCTATATAAACATGGAAATATCTACACCGCCATCTATATAAACATGGAAATATCTACACTGTCATTTGTAGAAAGATGGAAATATCTACACCGCCATCTGTATAAACGTGGAAATATCTACACCGCTATCTGTATAAACATGGAAATATCTACACCGCTCTGTGTATAAATATGAAATATCTAAACCGCTATCTATATAAAAGTGGAAATATCCACACTGCTATCTGTATAAACATGGAAATATCCTCACTGCTATCTCTATGAACATTGATAAATCTACACCGCTATCTCTATAAACATGGAAATATCTACCGCACCATCTCTATAATCATGGAAATATCTACACCGCTATCTGTATAAACATGGAAATATCTACAGAGAACTCTGTATAAACCTGGAAATATCTGCACTGTCATCTATATAAACATGGAAATATCTACAGAGAACTCTGTATAAACATGGAAATATCGGCACAGCCATCTGTAAAAACATGGAAATATCTACAACGCTATCTGTATAAACATGGAAATATCTACACCGCTATGTGTATTAACGTGGAAATATCTCCATTGCTATCTGTATAAACATGGACAAATCTCCACCGCAATATGTATAAACATGAAAATATCTACACTTCTATCTCTATAAACATGGAAATATCTACACTGCCATCTGTACAAACATGGAAATATCTACACAGTCATCTGTAGAAACATGGAAATATCTACACCGCTATCTCTATAAACATGGAAATAACTACACCGCTATCTCTATAAACATGGAAATATCTACACCGCTATCTCCATCAACATGGAAATATACACACCGCCATCTCTTTAAACATGGAGGTATCTACAACGTCATCTACATAAACAAGAAAATATCTACACTGCCATCTATATAAACATGGAAATATCTACACCGCCATCTATATAAACATGGAAATATCTACACTGTCATTTGTAGTAAGATGGAAATATCTACACCGCCATCTGTATAAACGTGGAAATATCTACACCGCTATCTGTATAAACATGGAAAGATCTACACTGCAATCTGTATGAACATGGAAATATCTACACCGCTCTCTGTATAAATATGAAATATCAAAACCGCTATCTCTATAAAAGTGGAAATATCTACACTGCTATCTGCATAAACATGGAAATATCCTCACTGCTATCTCTATGAACATTGATATATCTACACAGCTATCTCTATAAACATGGAAATATCTACACCGCCATCTCTATAAACATGGAAATATCTACACCGTCATCTGTATAAACATGGAAATATCTACAACGCGATCTGTATAAACATGGAAATATCTACACAGCGATCTGTATAAACATGGAAATATCTACACAGCGATCTGTATAAACATGGAAATATCTAAACCGCTATCTGTGTAAACATGGAAATATCTACACAGCTATCTCTATAAACATGGAAATATCTACACCGCCATCTGTATAAACATGGAAATACCTACAAAGTCATCTGTATAAACATGGAAATATCTACACAGCCATCTGTATAAACATGGAAATATCTACACAGCCATCTGTATAAACCTGGAAATATCTGCACTGTCATCTATATAAACATGGAAATATCTACACCGCTATCTGTATAAACATGGAAATATCGGCACAGCCATCTGTATAAACATGGAAATATCTACAACGCTATCTGTCTAAACATGGAAATATGTACACCGCTATGTGTATTAACGTGGAAATATCTCCATTGCTATCTGTATAAACATGGACAAATCTCCACCACAATATGTATAAACATGAAAATATCTACACATCTATCTCTATAAACATGGAAATATCTACACTGCCATCTGTACAAACATGGAAATAGCTACACAGTCATCTGTAGAAACATGGAAATATCTACACCGCTATCTCTATAAACATGGAAATATCTACACCGCGATCTGTTTAAACATGGAAATATCTACACCGCGCTCTGTATAAACATGGAAATATCTAAACCGCTATCTGTGTAAACATGGAAATATCTACACAGCTATCTCTATAAACATGGAAATATCTACACCGCCATCTGTATAAACATGGAAATACCTACAAAGTCATCTGTATAAACATGGAAATATCTACACAGCCAACTGTATAAACATGGAAATATCTACATAGCCATCTGTATAAACATGGAAATATCTACACAGCCATCTGTATAAACCTGGAAATATCTGCACTGTCATCGATATAAACGTGGAAATATCTACAGAGAACTCTGTATAAACATGGAAATATCGGCACAGCCATCTCTATAAACATGGAAATATATACAAAGCTATCTGTATAAACAAGGAAATATCTACACTGCTATGTGTATTAACGTGGAAATATCTCCATTGCTATCTGTATAAACATGGACAAATCTCCACCACAATATGTATAAACATGAAAATATCTACACTTCTATCTCTATAAACATGGAAATATCTACACTGCCTTCTGTACAAACATGGAAATATCTTCACAGTCATCTGTAGAAACATGGAAATATCTACACCGCTATCTCTATAAACATGGAAATAACTACACTGCTATCTCTATAAACATGGAAATAACTGCACTGCTATCTCTATAAACATGGAAATATCCACACCGCTATCTCCATCAACATGGAAATATACACACCACCATCTCTTTAAACATGGAGGTATCTACAACGCCATCTACATAAACAAGAAAATATCTACACTGCCATCTATATAAACATGGAAATATCTACACCGCCATCTCTATAAACATGGAAATATCTACACTGCCATTTGTAGAAAGGTGGAAATATCTACACCGCCATCTGTATAAACGTGGAAATATCTACACCGCTATCTGTATAAACATGGAAATATCTACACTGCAATCTGTATAAACATGGAAATATCTACACCGCTCTCTGTATAAATATGAAATATCTAAACCGCTATCTCTATAAAAGTGGAAATATCTACACTGCTATCTGTATAAACATGGAAATATCCTCACTGCTATCTCTATGAACATTGATATATCTACACCGCTATCTCTATAAACATGGAAATATCTACACCGCCATCTCTATAAACATGGAAATATCTACACCGTCATCTGTATAAACATGGAAATATCTACACCGCGATCTGTATAAACATGGAAATATCTACACCGCGATCTGTATAAACATGGAAATATCTACACCGCGATCTGTATAAACATTGAAATATCTAAACCGCTATCTGTGTAAACATGGAAATATCTACACAGCTATCTCTATAAACATGGAAATATCTACACCGCCATCTGTATAAACATGGAAATACCTACAAAGTCATCTGTATAAACATGGAAATATCTACACAGCCATCTGTATAAACCTGGAAATATCTACACAGCCATCTGTATAAACCTGGAAATATCTGCACTGTCATCTATATAAACATGGAAATATCTACAGAGAACTCTGTATAAACATGGAAATATCGGCACAGCCATCTCTATAAACATGGAAATATCTACAACGCTATCTGTATAAACATGGAAATATCTACACCGCTATGTGTATTAACGTGGAAATATCTCCATTGCTATATGTATAAACATGGACAAATCTCCACCGCAATATGTATAAACATGAAAATATCTACACTTCTGTCTCTATAAACATGGAAATATCTACACTGCCATCTGTACAAACATGGAAATATCTACACAGTCATCTGTAGAAACATGGAAATATCTACACCGCTATCTCTATAAACATGGAAATAACTACACCGCTATCTCTATAAACATGGAAATATCTACACCGCTATCTCCATCTACATGGAAGTATACACACCGCCATCTCTTTAAACATGGAGGTATCTACAACGCCATCTACATAAACAAGAAAATATCTACACTGCCATCTATATAAACATGGAAATATCTACACCGCCATCTCTATAAACATGGAAATATCTACACTGCCATTTGTAGAAAGATGGAAACATCTACACTGCCATCTGTATAAACGTGGAAATACCCACACCGCTATCTGTATAAACATGGAAATATCTACACCGCGATCTGTTTAAACATGGAAATATCTACACCGCGATCTGTATAAACATGGAAATAACTAAACCGCTATCTGTGTAAACATGGAAATATCTACACAGCTATCTCTACAAACATGGAAATATCTACACCGCCATCTGTATAAACATGGAAATACCTACAAAGTCATCTGTATAAACATGGAAATATCTACATAGCCATCTGTATAAACATGGAAATATCTACACAGCCATCTGTATAAACATGGAAATATCTACACAGCCATCTGTATAAACCTGGAAATATCTGCACTGTCATCTATATAAACATGGAAATATCTACAGAGAACTCTGTATAAACATGGAAATATCGGCACAGCCATCTCTATAAACATGGAAATATATACAACGCTATCTGTATAAACATGGAAATATCTACACTGCTATGTGTATTAACATGGAAATATCTCTATTGCTATCTGTATAAACATGGACAAATCTCCACCACAATATGTATAAACATGAAAATATCTACACTTCTATCTCTATAAACATGGAAATATCTACACTGCCATCTGTACAAACATGGAAATGTCTACACAGTCATCTGTAGAAACATGGAAATATCTACACCGCTATCTCTATAAACATGGAAATAACTACAATGCTATCTCTATAAACATGGAAATAACTGCACTGCTATCTCTATAAACATGGAAATATCCACACCGCTATCTCCATCAACATGGAAATATACACACCGCCATCTCTTTAAACATGGAGGTATCTACAACGGCATCTACATAAACAAGAAAATATCTACACTGCCATCTATATAAACATGGAAATATCTACACCGCCATCTCTATAAACATGGAAATATCTACACCGTCATCTGTATAAACATGGAAATATCTACACCGCTATCTGTATAAACATGGAAATATCTACACCGCGATCTGTATAAACATGGAAATATCTACATCGCGATCTGTATAAACATGGAAATATCTAAACCGCTATCTGTGTAAACATGGAAATATCTACACAGCTATCTCTACAAACATGGAAATATCTACACCGCCATCTGTATAAACATGGAAATATCTACACTGCCATCTGTACAAACATGGAAATATCTACAGAGTCATCTGTAGAAACATGGAAATATCTACACCGCTATCTCTATAAACATGGAAATAACTGCACTGCTATCTCTATAAACATGGAAATATCCACACCGCTATCTCCATCAACATGGAAATATACACACCGCCATCTCTTTAAACATGGAGGTATCTACAACGCCATCTACATAAACAAGAAAATATCTACACTGCCATCTATGTAAACATGGAAATATCTACACCGCCATCTCTATAAACATGGAAATATCTACACTGCCATTTGTAGAAAGGTGGAAATATCTACACCGCCATCTGTATAAACGTGGAAATATCTACACCGCTATCTGTATAAACATGGAATTATCTACACTGCAATCTGTATAAACATGGAAATATCTACACCGCTCTCTGTATAAATATGAAATATCTAAACCGCTATCTCTATAAAAGTGGAAATATCTACACTGCTATCTGTATAAACATGGAAATATCCTCACTGCTATCTCTATGAACATTGATATATCTACACCGCTATCTCTATAAACATGGAAATATCTACACCGCCATCTCTATAAACATGGAAATATCTACACCGTCATCTGTATAAACATGGAAATATCTACACCGCGATCTGTATAAACATGGAAATATCTACACCGCGATCTGTATAAACATGGAAATATCTACACCGCGACCTGTATAAACATGGAAATAGCTAAACCGCTATCTGTGTAAACATGGAAATATCCACACAGCTATCTCTATAAACATGGAAATATCTACACCGCCATCTGTATAAACATGGAAATACCTACAAAGTCATCTGTATAAACATGGAAATATCTACACAGCCATCTGTATAAACCTGGAAATATCTACACAGCCATCTGTATAAACCTGGAAATATCTGCACTGTCATCTATATAAACATGGAAGTATCTACAGAGAACTCTGTATAAACATGGAAATATCGGCAGAGCCATCTATATAAACATGGAAATATCTGCACCGCTATGTGTATTAACGTGGAAATATCTCCATTGCTATCTGTATAAACATGGACAAATCTCCACCGCAATATGTATAAACATGAAAATATCTACACTTCTGTCTCTATAAACATGGAAATATCTACACTGCCATCTGTACAAACATGGAAATATCTACACAGTCATCTGTAGAAACATGGAAATATCTACACCGCTATCTCTATAAACATGGAAATAACTACACCGCTATCTCTATAAACATGGAAATATCTACACCGCTATCTCCATCTACATGGAAATATACACACCGCCATCTCTTTAAACATGGAGGTATCTACAACGCCATCTACATAAACAAGAAAATATCTACACTGCCATCTATATAAACATGGAAATATCTACACCGCCATCTCTATAAACATGGAAATAACTACACCGTCATCTGTATAAACATGGAAATATCTACACCGCGATCTGTATAAACATGGAAATATCTACACCGCGATCTGTATAAACATGGAAATATCTACACAGCCATCTGTATAAACATGGAAATATCTACACAGCCATCTGTATAAACCTGGAAATATCTGCACTGTCATCTATATAAACATGGAAATATCTACAGAGAACTCTGTATAAACATGGAAATATCGGCACAGCCATCTCTATAAACATGGAAATATATACAACGCTATCTGTATAAACATGGAAATATCTACACTGCTATGTGTATTAACGTGGAAATATCTCCATTGCTATCTGTATAAACATGGACAAATCTCCACCACAATATGTATAAACATGAAAATATCGACACTTCTATCTCTATAAACATGGAAATATCTACACTGCCATCTGTACAAACATGGAAATGTCTACACAGTCATCTGTAGAAACATGGAAATATCTACACCGCTATCTCTATAAACATGGAAATAACTACAATGCTATCTCTATAAACATGTAAATAACTGCACTGCTATCTCTATAAACATGGAAATATCCACACCGCTATCTCCATCAACATGGAAATATACACACCGCCATCTGTTTAAACATGGAGGTATCTACAACGCCATCTACATAAACAAGAAAATATCTACACTGCCATCTATATAAACATGGAAATATCTACACCGCCATCTATATAAACATGGAAATATCTACACTGCCATTTGTAGAAAGGTGGAAATATCTACACCGCCATCTGTATAAACGTGGAAATATCTACACCGCTATCTGTATAAACATGGAAATATCTACACTGCAATCTGTATAAACATGGAAATATCTACACCGCTCTCTGTATAAATATGAAATATCTAAACCGCTATCTCTATAAAAGTGGAAATATCTACACTGCTATCTGTATAAACATGGAAATATCCTCACTGCTATCTCTATGAACATTGATAAATCTACACCGCTATCTCTATAAACATGGAAATACCTACACCGCCATCTCTATAAACAAGGAAATATCTACACTGCTATCTGTATAAACATGGAAATATCTACACCGCTATCTCTATAAACATGGAAATAACTACACCGCTATCTCTATAAACATGGAAATATCTACACCGCTATCTCCATCAACATGGAAATATACACACCGCCATCTCTTTAAACATGGAGGTATCTACAACGCCATCTACATAAACAAGAAAATATCTACACTGCCATCTATATAAACATGGAAGTACCTACAAGGCCATCTATATAAACATGGAAATATCTACACTGCCATTTGTAGATAGATGGAAATATCTACACCGCCATCTGTATAAACTTGGAAATATCTACACCGCTATCTCTATAAACATGGAAATATCTACACCGCCATCTCTATAAACTTTTAAATATCTACACCGTCATCTCTGTAAACATGGAAATATCTACACCGCGATCTGTATAAACATGGAAATATCTACACCGCTATCTGTATAAACATGGAAATATCTACACCGCGATCTGTATAAACATGGAAATATCTAAACCGCTATCTGTGTAAACATGGAAATATCTACACAGCTATCTCTATAAACATGGAAATATCTACACCGCCATCTGTATAAACATGGAAATACCTACAAAGTCATCTGTATAAACATGGAAATATCTACACAGCCATCTGTATAAACATGGAAATATCTACACAGCCATCTGTATAAACCTGGAAATATCTGCACTGTCATCTATATAAACATGGAAATATCTACAGAGAACTCTGTATAAACATGGAAATATCGGCACAGCCATCTGTATAAACATGGAAATATCCACAACGCTATCTGTATAAACATGGAAATATCTACACCGCTATGTGTATTAACGTGGAAATATCTGCATTGCTATCTGTATAAACATGGACAAATCTCCACCGCAATATGTATAAACATGAAAATATCTACACTTCTATCTCTATAAACATGGAAATATCTACACTGCCATCTGTACAAACATGGAAATAGCTACACAGTCATCTGTAGAAACATGGAAATATATACACCGCTATCTGTATAAACATGGAAATAACTACACCGCTATCTCTATAAACATGGAAATATCTACACCGCTATCTCCATCAACATGGAAATATACACACCGCCATCTCTTTAAACATGGAGGTATCTACAACGCCATCTACATAAACAAGAAAATATCTACACTGCCATCTATATAAACATGGAAATATCTTCACCGCCATCTCTATAAACATGGAAATATCTACACTGCCATTTGAAGAAAGATGGAAACATCTACACCGCCATCTGTATAAACGTGGAAATACCTACAGCGCTATCTGTATAAACATGGAAATATCTACACCGCGATCTGTTTAAACATGGAAATATCTACACCGCGATCTGTATAAACATGGAAATATCTAAACCGCTATCTGTGTAAACATGGAAATATCTACACAGCTACCTCTATAAACATGGAAATTTCTACACCGCCATCTGTATAAACATTTAAATACCTACAAAGTCATCTGTATAAACATGGAAATATCTACACAGCCATCTGTATAAACATGGAAATATCTACACAGCCATCTGTATAAACCTGGAAATATCTGCACTGTCATCTATATAAACATGGAAATATCTACAGAGAACTCTGTATAAACATGGAAATATCGGCACAGCCATCTGTATAAGCATGGAAATATCTACAGAGAACTCTGTATAAACATGGAAGTATCGGCACAGCCATCTGTATAAACATGGAAATATCTACAACGCTATCTGTATAAACATGGAAATATCTACACCGCTATGTGTATTAACGTGGAAATATCTCCATTGCTATCTGTATAAACATGGACAAATCTCCACCGCAATATGTATAAACATGAAAATATCTACACTTCTATCTGTATAAACATGGAAATATCTACACTGCCATCTGTACAAACATGGAAATATCTACACAGTCATCTGTAGAAACATGGAAATATCTACACCGCTATCTCTATAAACATGGAAATAACTACACCGCTATCTCTATAAACATGGAAATATCTACACCGCTATCTCCATCAACATGGAAATATACACACCGCCATCTCTTTAAACATGGAGGTATCTACAACGCCATCTACATAAACAAGAAAATATCTACACAGTCATCTGTAGAAACATGGAAATATCTACACTGCCATCTACATAAACAAGAAAATATCTACACTGCCATCTATATAAATATGGAAATATCTACACCGCCATCTATATAAACATGGAAATATCTACACTATCATTTGTAGAAAGATGGAAATATCTACACCGCCATCTGTATAAACGTGGAAATATCTACACCGCTATCTGTATAAACATGGAAATATCTACACCGCTCTGTGTATAAACATGAAATATCTAAACCGCTATCTCTATAAAAGTGGAAATATCTACACTGTTATCTGTATAAACATGGAAATATCCTCACTGCTATCTCTATGAACATTGATAAATCTACACCGCTATCTGTATAAACATGTAAATATCTACACCGCCATCTCTATAATCATGGAAATATCTACACCGCTATCTGTATAAACATGGAAATATCTACAGAGAACTCTGTATAAACCTGGAAATATCTGCACAGTCATCTATATAAACATGGAAATATCTACAGAGAACTCTGTATAAACATGGAAATATCGGCACAGCCATCTCTATAAACATGGAAATATCTACAACGCTATCTGTCTAAACATGGAAATATCTACACCGCTATGTGTATTAACGTGGAAATATCTCCATTGCTATCTGTATAAACATGGAAAAATCTCCACCGCAATATGTTTAAACATGAAAATATCAACACTTCTATCTCTATAAACATGGAAATATCTACACTGCCATCTGTACAAACATGGAAATATCTACACAGTAATCTGTAGAAACATGGAAATATCTACACCGCTATCTCTATAAACATGGAAATAACTACACCGCTATCTCTATAAACATGGAAATATCTACACCGCTATCTCCATCAACATGGAAATATACACACCGCCATCTCTTTAAACATGGAGGTATCTACAACGCCATCTACATAAACAAGAAAATATCTACACTGCCATATATATAAACATGGAAATATCTACACCGCCATCTATATAAACATGGAAATATCTACACTGTCATTTGTAGAAAGATGGAAATATCTACACCGCCATCTGTATAAATGTGGAAATATCTACACCGCTATCTGTATAAACATGGAAATATCTACACTGCAATCTGTATAAACATGGAAATATCTACACCGCTCTCTGTATAAATATGAAATATCTAAACCGCTATCTCTATAAAAGTGGAAATATCTACACTGCTATCTGTATAAACATGGAAATATCCTCACTGCTATCTCTATGAACATTGATATATCTACACCGCTATCTCTATAAACATGGAAATATCTACACCGCCATCTCTATAAACATGGAAATATCTTCACCGTCATCTTTATAAACATGGAAATATCTACAACGCGATCTGTATTAACATAGAAATATCTACACAGCGATCTGTATAAACATGGAAATATCTACACCGTGATCTGTATAAACATGGAAATATCTAAACCGCTATCTGTGTAAACATGGAAATATCTACACAGCTATCTCTATAAACATGGAAATATCTACACCGCCATCTGTATAAACATGGAAATACCTACAAAGTCATCTGTATAAACATGGAAATATCTACACAGCCATCTGTATAAACATGGAAATATCAACACAGCCATCTGTATAAACCTGGAAATATCTGCACTGTCATCTATATAAACATGGAAATATCTACACCGCTATCTGTATAAACATGGAAATATCGGCACAGCCATCTGTATAAACATGGAAATATCGACAACGCTATCTGTCTAAACATGGAAATATCTACACCGCTATGTGTATTAACGTGGAAATATCTCCATTGCTATCTGTATAAACATGGACAAATCTCCACCGCAATATGTATAAACATGAAAATATCTACACTTCTATCTCTATAAACATGGAAATATCTACACTGCCATCTGTACAAACATGGAAATAGCTACACAGTCATCTGTAGAAACATGGAAATATCTACACCGCTATCTCTATAAACATGGAAATAACTACACCGCTATCTCTATAAACATGGAAATATCTACACCGCTATCTCCATCAACATGGAAATATACACACCGCCATCTCTTTAAACATGGAGGTATCTACAACGCCATCTACATAAACAAGAAAATATCTACACTGCCATCTATATAAACATGGAAATATCTACACCGACATCTACATAAACAAGAAAATATCTACACTGCCATCTATATAAACATGGAAATATCTACACCGCCATCTATATAAACATGGAAATATCTACACTGTCATTTGTAGAAAGATGGAAATATCTACACCGCCATCTGTATAAACGTGGAAATATCTACACCGCTATCTGTATAAACATGGAAATATCTACACCGCTCTGTGTATAAATATGAAATATCTAAACCGCTATCTATATAAAAGTGGAAATATCCACACTGCTATCTGTATAAACATGGAAATATCCTCACTGCTATCTCTATGAACATTGATAAATCTACACCGCTATCTCTATAAACATGGAAATATCTACACCGCCATCTCTATAATCATGGAAATATCTACACCGCTATCTGTATAAACATGGAAATATCTACAGAGAACTCTGTATAAACCTGGAAATATCTGCACTGTCATCTATATAAACATGGAAATATCTACAGAGAACTCTGTATAAACATGGAAATATCGGCACAGCCATCTGTAAAAACATGGAAATATCTACAACGCTATCTGTATAAACATGGAAATATCTACACCGCTATGTGTATTAACGTGGAAATATCTCCATTGCTATCTGTATAAACATGGACAAATCTCCACCGCAATATGTATAAACATGAAAATATCTACACTTCTATCTCTATAAACATGGAAATATCTACACTGCCATCTGTACAAACATGGAAATATCTACACAGTCATCTCTAGAAACATGGAAATATCTACACCGCTATCTCTATAAACATGGAAATAACTACACCGCTATCTCTATAAACATGGAAATATCTACACCGCTATCTCCATCAACATGGAAATATACACACCGCCATCTCTTTAAACATGGAGGTATCTACAACGCCATCTACAGAAACAAGAAAATATCTACACTGCCATCTATATAAACATGGAAATATCTACACCGCCATCTATATAAACATGGAAATATCTACACTGTCATTTGTAGAAAGATGGAAATATCTACACCGCCATCTGTATAAATGTGGAAATATCTACACCGCTATCTGTATAAACATGGAAATATCTACACTGCAATCTGTATAAACATGGAAATATCTACACCGCTCTCTGTATAAATATGAAATATCTAAACCGCTATCTCTATAAAAGTGGAAATATCTACACTGCTATCTCTATAAACATGGAAATATCCTCACTGCTATCTCTATGAACATTGATATATCTACACCGCTATCTCTATAAACATGGAAATATCTACACCGCCATCTCTATAAACATGGAAATATCTACACCGTCATCTGTATAAACATGGAAATATCTACACCGCGATCTGTATAAACATGGAAATATCTACACAGCGATCTGTATAAACATGGAAATATCTACACCGCGATCTGTATAAACATGGAAATATCTAAACCGCTATCTGTGTAAACATGGAAATATCTACACAGCTATCTCTATAAACATGGAAATATCTACACCACCATCTGTATAAACATGGAAATACCTACAAAGTCATCTGTATAAACATGGAAATATCTAAGAGCCATCTGTATAAACATGGAAATATCTACACAGCCATCTGTATAAACCTGGAAATATCTGCACTGTCATCTATATAAACATGGAAATATCTACACCGCTATCTGTATAAACATGGAAATATCGGCACAGCCATCTGTATAAACATGGAAATATCTACAACGCTATCTGTCTAAACATGGAAATATCTACACCGCTATGTGTATTAACGTGGAAATATCTCCATTGCTATCTGTATAAACATGGACAAATCTCCACCGCAATATGTATAAACATGAAAATATCTACACTTCTATCTCTATAAACATGGAAATATCTACACTGCCATCTGTACAAACATGGAAATAGCTACACAGTCATCTGTATAAACATGGAAATATCTACACCGCTATGTGTATTAACGTGGAAATATCTCCATTGCTATCTGTATAAACATGGACAAATCTCCACCGCAATATGTATAAACATGAAAATATCTACACTTCTATCTCTATAAACATGGAAATATCTACACTGCCATTTGTACAAACATGGAAATAGCTACACAGTCATCTGTATAAACATGGAAATATCTACACCGCTATGTGTATTAACGTGGAAATATCTCCATTGCTATCTGTATAAACATGGACAAATCTCCACCGCAATATGTATAATCATGAAAATATCTACACTTCTATCTCTATAAACATGGAAATATCTACACTGCCATCTGTACAAACATGGAAATATCTACACAGTCATCTGTAGAAACATGGAAATATCTACACCGCTATCTCTATAAACATGGAAATAACTACACCGCTATCTCTATAAACATGGAAATATCTACACCGCTATCTCCATCAACATGGAAATATACACACCACCATCTCTTTAAACATGGAGGTATCTACAACGCCATCTACATAAACAAGAAAATATCTACACTGCCATCTATATAAACATGGAAATATCTACACCGCCATCTATATAAACATGTAAATATCTACACTGTCATTTGTAGAAAGATGGAAATATCTACACCGCCATCTGTATAAATGTGGAAATATCTACACCGCTATCTGTATAAACATGGAAATATCTACACTGCAATCTGTATAAACATGGAAATATCTACACCGCTCTCTGTATAAATATGAAATATCTAAACCGCTATCTCTATAAAAGTGGAAATATCTACACTGCTATCTGTATAAACATGGAAATATCCTCACTGCTATCTCTATGAACATTGATATATCTACACCGCTGTCTCTATAAACATGGAAATATCTACACCGCCATCTCTATAAACCTGGAAATATCTACACCGTCATCTGTATAAACATGCAAATATCTACAACGCGATCTGTATAAACATGGAAATATCTACACAGCGATCTGTATAAACATGGAAATATCTACACCGTGATCTGTATAAACATGGAAATATCTAAACCGCTATCTGTGTAAACATGGAAATATCTACACAGTTATCTCTATAAACATGGAAATATCTACACCGCCATCTGTATAAACATGGAAATACCTACAAAGTCATCTGTATAAACATGGAAATATCTACACAGCCATCTGTATAAACATGGAAATATCTACACAGCCATCTGTATAAACCTGGAAATATCTGCACTGTCATCTATATAAACATGGAAATATCTACACCGCTATCTGTATAAACATGGAAATATCGGCACAGCCATCTGTATAAACATGGAAATATCTACAACGCTATCTGTCTAAACATGGAAATATCTACACCGCTATGTGTATTAACGTGGAAATATCTCCATTGCTATCTGTATAAACATGGACAAATCTCCACCGCAATATGTATAAACATGAAAATATCTACACTTCTATCTCTATAAACATGGAAATATCTACACTGCCATCTGTACAAACATGGAAATAGCTACACAGTCATCTGTAGAAACATGGAAATATCTACACCGCTATGTGTATTAACGTGGAAATATCTCCATTGCTATCTGTATAAACATGGACAAATCTCCACCGCAATATGTATAAACATGAAAATATACACACTGCCATCTCTTTAAACATGGAGGTATCTACAACGCCATCTACATAAACGAGAAAATATCTACACAGTCATCTGTAGAAACATGGAAATATCTACACCGCCATCTACATAAACAAGAAAATATCTACACTGCCATCTATATAAACATGGAAATATCTACACCGCCATCTATATAAACATGGAAATATCTACACTGTCATTTGTAGAAAGATGGAAATATCTACACCGCCATCTGTATAAACGTGGAAATATCTACACCGCTATCTGTATAAACATGGAAATATCTACACCGCTCTGTGTATAAATATGAAATATCTAAACCGCTATCTCTATAAAAGTGGAAATATCTACACTGTTATCTGTATAAACATGGAAATATCCTCACTGCTATCTCTATGAACATTGATAAATCTACACCGCTATCTGTATAAACATGTAAATATCTACACCGCCATCTCTATAATCATGGAAATATCTACACCGCTATCTGTATAAACATGGAAATATCTACAGAGAACTCTGTATAAACCTGGAAATATCTGCACAGTCATCTATATAAACATGGAAATATCTACAGAGAACTCTGTATAAACATGGAAATATCGGCACAGCCATCTCTATAAACATGGAAATATCTACAACGCTATCTGTCTAAACATGGAAATATCTACACCGCTATGTGTATTAACGTGGAAATATCTCCATTGCTATCTGTATAAACATGGACAAATCTCCACCGCAATATGTTTAAACATGAAAATATCTACACTTCTATCTCTATAAACATGGAAATATCTACACTGCCATCTGTACAAACATGGAAATATCTACACAGTAATCTGTAGAAACATGGAAATATCTACACCGCTATCTCTATAAACATGGAAATAACTACACCGCTATCTCTATAAACATGGAAATATCTACACCGCTATCTCCATCAACATGGAAATATACACACCGCCATCTCTTTAAACATGGAGGTATCTACAACGCCATCTACATAAACAAGAAAATATCTACACTGCCATATATATAAACATGGAAATATCTACACCGCCATCTATATAAACATGGAAATATCTACACTGTCATTTGTAGAAAGATGGAAATATCTACACCGCCATCTGTATAAATGTGGAAATATCTACACCGCTATCTGTATAAACATGGAAATATCTACACTGCAATCTGTATAAACATGGAAATATCTACACCGCTCTCTGTATAAATATGATATATCTAAACCGCTATCTCTATAAAAGTGGAAATATCTACACTGCTATCTGTATAAACATGGAAATATCCTCACTGCTATCTCTATGAACATTGATATATCTACACCGCTATATCTATAAACATGGAAATATCTACACCGCCATCTCTATAAACATGGAAATATCTTCACCGTCATCTGTATAAACATGGAAATATGTACAACGCGATCTGTATTAACATAGAAATATCTACACAGCGATCTGTATAAACATGGAAATATCTACACCGTGATCTGTATAAACATGGAAATATCTAAACCGCTATCTGTGTAAACATGGAAATATCTACACAGCTATCTCTATAAACATGGAAATAACTACACCGCCATCTGTATAAACATGGAAATACCTACAAATTCATCTGTATAAACATGGAAATATCTACACAGCCATCTGTATAAACATGGAAATATCAACACAGCCATCTGTATAAACCTGGAAATATCTGCACTGTCATCTATATAAACATGGAAATATCTACACCGCTATCTGTATAAACATGGAAATATCGGCACAGCCATCTGTATATACATGGAAATATCGACAACGCTATCTGTCTAAACATGGAAATATCTACACCGCTATGTGTATTAACGTGGAAATATCTCCATTGCTATCTGTATAAACATGGACAAATCTCCACCGCAATATGTATAAACATGAAAATATCTACACTTCTATCTCTATAAACATGGAAATATCTACACTGCCATCTGTACAAACATGGAAATATCTACACAGTCATCTGTAGAAACATGGAAATATCTACACCGCTATCTCTATAAACATGGAAATAACTACACCGCTATCTCTATAAACATGGAAATATCTACACCGCTATCTCCATCAACATGGAATTATACACACCGCCATCTCTTTAAACATGGAGGTATCTACAACGCCATCTACATAAACAAGAAAATATCTACACTGCCATCTATATAAACATGGAAATATCTACACCGCCATCTACATAAACAAGAAAATATCTACACTGCCATCTATATAAACATGGAAATATCTACACCGCCATCTATATAAACATGGAAATATCTACACTGTCATTTGTAGAAAGATGGAAATATCTACACCGCCATCTGTATAAACGTGGAAATATCTACACCGCTATCTGTATAAACATGGAAATATCTACACCGCTCTGTGTATAAATATGAAATATCTAAACCGCTATCTATATAAAAGTGGAAATATCCACACTGCTATCTGTATAAACATGGAAATATCCTCACTGCTATCTCTATGAACATTGATAAATCTACACCGCTATCTCTATAAACATGGAAATATCTACACCGCCATCTCTATAATCATGGAAATATCTACACCGCTATCTGTATAAACATGGAAATATCTACAGAGAACTCTGTATAAACCTGGAAATATCTGCACTGTCATCTATATAAACATGGAAATATCTACAGAGAACTCTGTATAAACATGGAAATATCGGCACAGCCATCTGTAAAAACATGGAAATATCTACAACGCTATCTGTATAAACATGGAAATATCTACACCGCTATGTGTATTAACGTGGAAATATCTCCATTGCTATCTGTATAAACATGGACAAATCTCCACCGCAATATGTATAAACATGAAAATATCTACACTTCTATCTCTATAAACATGGAAATATCTACACTGCCATCTGTACAAACATGGAAATATCTACACAGTCATCTCTAGAAACATGGAAATATCTACACCGCTATCTCTATAAACATGGAAATAACTACACCGCTATCTCTATAAACATGGAAATATCTACACAGCTATCTCCATCAACATGGAAATATACACACCACCATCTCTTTAAACATGGAGGTATCTACAACGTCATCTACAGAAACAAGAAAATATCTACACTGCCATCTATATAAACATGGAAATATCTACACCGCCATCTATATAAACATGGAAATATCTACACTGTCATTTGTAGAAAGATGGAAATATCTACACCGCCATCTGTATAAATGTGGAAATATCTACACCGCTATCTGTATAAACATGGAAATATCTACACTGCAATCTGTATAAACATGGAAATATCTACACCGCTCTCTGTATAAATATGAAATATCTAAACCGCTATCTCTATAAAAGTGGAAATATCTACACTGCTATCTGTATAAACATGGAAATATCCTCACTGCTATCTCTATGAACATTGATATATCTACACCGCTATCTCTATAAACATGGAAATATCTACACCGCCATCTCTATAAACATGGAAATATCTACACCGTCATCTGTATAAACATGGAAATATCTACACCGCGATCTGTATAAACATGGAAATATCTACACAGCGATCTGTATAAACATGGAAATATCTACACCGCGATCTGTATAAACATGGAAATATCTAAACCGCTATCTGTGTAAACATGGAAATATCTACACAGCTATCTCTATAAACATGGAAATATCTACACCACCATCTGTATAAACATGGAAATACCTACAAAGTCATCTGTATAAACATGGAAATATCTACACAGCCATCTGTATAAACATGGAAATATCTACACAGCCATCTGTATAAACCTGGAAATATCTGCACTGTCATCTATATAAACATGGAAATATCTACACCGCTATCTGTATAAACATGGAAATATCGGCACAGCCATCTGTATAAACATGGAAATATCTACAACGCTATCTGTCTAAACATGGAAATATCTACACCGCTATGTGTATTAACGTGGAAATATCTCCATTGCTATCTGTATAAACATGGACAAATCTCCACCGCAATATGTATAAACATGAAAATATCTACACTTCTATCTCTATAAACATGGAAATATCTACACTGCCATCTGTACAAACATGGAAATAGCTACACAGTCATCTGTATAAACATGGAAATATCTACACCGCTATGTGTATTAACGTGGAAATATCTCCATTGCTATCTGTATAAACATGGACAAATCTCCACCGCAATATGTATAAACATGAAAATATCTACACTTCTATCTCTATAAACATGGAAATATCTACACTGCCATCTGTACAAACATGGAAATATCTACACAGTCATCTGTAGAAACATGGAAATATCTACACCACTATCTCTATAAACATGGAAATAACTACACCGCTATCTCTATAAACATGGAAATATCTACACCGCTATCTCCATCAACATGGAAATATACACACCACCATCTCTTTAAACATGGAGGTATCTACAACGCCATCTACATAAACAAGAAAATATCTACACTGCCATCTATATAAACATGGAAATATCTACACCGCCATCTATATAAACATGTAAATATCTACACTGTCATTTGTAGAAAGATGGAAATATCTACACCGCCATCTGTATAAATGTGGAAATATCTACACCGCTATCTGTATAAACATGGAAATATCTACACTGCAATCTGTATAAACATGGAAATATCTACACCGCTCTCTGTATAAATATGAAATATCTAAACCGCTATCTCTATAAAAGTGGAAATATCTACACTGCTATCTGTATAAACATGGAAATATCCTCACTGCTATCTCTATGAACATTGATATATCTACACCGCTGTCTCTATAAACATGGAAATATCTACACCTCCATCTCTATAAACCTGGAAATATCTACACCGTCATCTGTATAAACATGGAAATATCTACAACGCAATCTGTATAAACATGGAAATATCTACACAGCGATCTGTATAAACATGGGAATATCTACACCGCGATCTGTATAAACATGGAAATATCTAAACCGCTATCTGTGTAAACATGGAAATATCTACACAGCTATCTCTATAAACATGGAAATATCTACACCGCCATCCGTATAAACATGGAAATACCTACAAAGTCATCTGTATAAACATGGAAATATCTACACAGCCATCTGTATAAACATGGAAATATCTACACAGCCATCTGTATAAACCTGGAAATATCTGCACTGTCATCTATATAAACATGGAAATATCTACACCGCTATCTGTATAAACATGGAAATATCGGCACAGCCATCTGTATAAACATGGAAATATCTACAACGCTATCTGTCTAAACATGGAAATATCTACACCGCTATGTGTATTAACGTGGAAATATCTCCATTGCTATCTGTATAAACATGGACAAATCTCCACCGCAATATGTATAAACATGAAAATATCTACACTTCTATCTCTATAAACATGGAAATATCTACACTGCCATCTGTACAAACATGGAAATAGCTACACAGTCATCTGTAGAAACATGGAAATATCTACACCGCTATCTCTATAAACATGGAAATATCTACACTGCTATCTCTATAAACACGGAAATATCTACACCGCTATCTCCATCAACATGGAAATATACACACCGCCATCTCTTTAAACATGGAGGTATCTACAACGCCATCTACATAAACAAGAAAATATCTACACTGCCATCTATATAAACATGGAAATATCTACACCGCCATCTACATAAACAAGAAAATATCTACACAGCCATCTATATAAACATGGAAATATCTACACCGCCATCTATATAAACATGGAAATATCTACACTGTCATTTGTAGAAAGATGGAAATATCTACACCGCCATCTGTATAAACGTGGAAATATCTACACCGCTATCTGTATAAACATGGAAATATCTACACCGCTCTGTGTATAAATATGAAATATCTAAACCGCTATCTCTATAAAAGTGGAAATATCTACACTGCTATCTGTATAAACATGGAAATATCCTCACTGCTATCTCTATGAACATTGATAAATCTACACCGCTATCTCTATAAACATGGAAATATCTACACCGCCATCTCTATAATCATGGAAATATCTACACCGCTATCTGTATAAACATGGAAATATCTACAGAGAACTCTGTATAAACCTGGAAATATCTGCACAGTCATCTATATAAACATGGAAATATCTACAGAGAACTCTGCATAAACATGGAAATATCGGCACAGCCATCTCTATAAACATGGAAATATCTACAACGCTATCTGTCTACACATGGAAATATCTACACCGCTATGTGTATTAACGTGGAAATATCTCCATTGCTATCTGTATAAACATGGACAAATCTCCACCGCAATATGTTTAAACATGAAAGTATCTACACTTCTATCTCTATAAACATGGAAATATCTACATTGCCATCTGTACAAACATGGAAATATCTACACAGTCATCTGTAGAAACATGGAAATATCTACACCGCTATCTCTATAAACATGGAAATAACTACACCGCTATCTCTATAAACATGGAAATATCTACACCGCTATCTCCATCAACATGGAAATATACACACCGCCATCTCTTTAAACATGGAGGTATCTACAACGCCATCTACATAAACAAGAAAATATCTACACTGCCATCTATATAAACATGGAAATATCTACACCGCCATCTCTATAAACCTGGAAATATCTACACCGTCATCTGTATAAACATGGAAATATCTACAACGCGATCTGTATAAACATGGAAATATCTACACAGCGATCTGTATAAACATGGAAATATCTACACCGTGATCTGTATAAACATGGAAATATCTAAACCGCTATCTGTGTAAACATGGAAATATCTACACAGTTATCTCTATAAACATGGAAATATCTACACCGCCATCTGTATAAACATGGAAATACCTACAAAGTCATCTGTATAAACATGGAAATATCTACACAGCCATCTGTATAAACATGGAAATATCTACACAGCCATCTGTATAAACCTGGAAATATCTGCACTGTCATCTATATAAACATGGAAATATCTACACCGCTATCTGTATAAACATGGAAATATCGGCACAGCCATCTGTATAAACATGGAAATATCTACAACGCTATCTGTCTAAACATGGAAATATCTACACCGCTATGTGTATTAACGTGGAAATATCTCCATTGCTATCTGTATAAACATGGACAAATCTCCACCGCAATATGTATAAACATGAAAATATCTACACTTCTATCTCTATAAACATGGAAATATCTACACTGCCATCTGTACAAACATGGAAATAGCTACACAGTCATCTGTAGAAACATGGAAATATCTACACCGCTATGTGTATTAACGTGGAAATATCTCCATTGCTATCTGTATAAACATGGACAAATCTCCACCGCAATATGTATAAACATGAAAATATACACACTGCCATCTCTTTAAACATGGAGGTATCTACAACGCCATCTACATAAACGAGAAAATATCTACACAGTCATCTGTAGAAACATGGAAATATCTACACCGCCATCTACATAAACAAGAAAATATCTACACTGCCATCTATATAAACATGGAAATATCTACACCGCCATCTATATAAACATGGAAATATCTACACTGTCATTTGTAGAAAGATGGAAATATCTACACCGCCATCTGTATAAACGTGGAAATATCTACACCGCTATCTGTATAAACATGGAAATATCTACACCGCTCTGTGTATAAATATGAAATATCTAAACCGCTATCTCTATAAAAGTGGAAATATCTACACTGTTATCTGTATAAACATGGAAATATCCTCACTGCTATCTCTATGAACATTGATAAATCTACACCGCTATCTGTATAAACATGTAAATATCTACACCGCCATCTCTATAATCATGGAAATATCTACACCGCTATCTGTATAAACATGGAAATATCTACAGAGAACTCTGTATAAACCTGGAAATATCTGCACAGTCATCTATATAAACATGGAAATATCTACAGAGAACTCTGTATAAACATGGAAATATCGGCACAGCCATCTCTATAAACATGGAAATATCTACAACGCTATCTGTCTAAACATGGAAATATCTACACCGCTATGTGTATTAACGTGGAAATATCTCCATTGCTATCTGTATAAACATGGACAAATCTCCACCGCAATATGTTTAAACATGAAAATATCTACACTTCTATCTCTATAAACATGGAAATATCTACACTGCCATCTGTACAAACATGGAAATATCTACACAGTAATCTGTAGAAACATGGAAATATCTACACCGCTATCTCTATAAACATGGAAATAACTACACCGCTATCTCTATAAACATGGAAATATCTACACCGCTATCTCCATCAACATGGAAATATACACACCGCCATCTCTTTAAACATGGAGGTATCTACAACGCCATCTACATAAACAAGAAAATATCTACACTGCCATATATATAAACATGGAAATATCTACACCGCCATCTATATAAACATGGAAATATCTACACTGTCATTTGTAGAAAGATGGAAATATCTACACCGCCATCTGTATAAATGTGGAAATATCTACACCGCTATCTGTATAAACATGGAAATATCTACACTGCAATCTGTATAAACATGGAAATATCTACACCGCTCTCTGTATAAATATGATATATCTAAACCGCTATCTCTATAAAAGTGGAAATATCTACACTGCTATCTGTATAAACATGGAAATATCCTCACTGCTATCTCTATGAACATTGATATATCTACACCGCTATATCTATAAACATGGAAATATCTACACCGCCATCTCTATAAACATGGAAATATCTTCACCGTCATCTGTATAAACATGGAAATATGTACAACGCGATCTGTATTAACATAGAAATATCTACACAGCGATCTGTATAAACATGGAAATATCTACACCGTGATCTGTATAAACATGGAAATATCTAAACCGCTATCTGTGTAAACATGGAAATATCTACACAGCTATCTCTATAAACATGGAAATAACTACACCGCCATCTGTATAAACATGGAAATACCTACAAATTCATCTGTATAAACATGGAAATATCTACACAGCCATCTGTATAAACATGGAAATATCAACACAGCCATCTGTATAAACCTGGAAATATCTGCACTGTCATCTATATAAACATGGAAATATCTACACCGCTATCTGTATAAACATGGAAATATCGGCACAGCCATCTGTATATACATGGAAATATCGACAACGCTATCTGTCTAAACATGGAAATATCTACACCGCTATGTGTATTAACGTGGAAATATCTCCATTGCTATCTGTATAAACATGGACAAATCTCCACCGCAATATGTATAAACATGAAAATATCTACACTTCTATCTCTATAAACATGGAAATATCTACACTGCCATCTGTACAAACATGGAAATATCTACACAGTCATCTGTAGAAACATGGAAATATCTACACCGCTATCTCTATAAACATGGAAATAACTACACCGCTATCTCTATAAACATGGAAATATCTACACCGCTATCTCCATCAACATGGAATTATACACACCGCCATCTCTTTAAACATGGAGGTATCTACAACGCCATCTACATAAACAAGAAAATATCTACACTGCCATCTATATAAACATGGAAATATCTACACCGCCATCTACATAAACAAGAAAATATCTACACTGCCATCTATATAAACATGGAAATATCTACACCGCCATCTATATAAACATGGAAATATCTACACTGTCATTTGTAGAAAGATGGAAATATCTACACCGCCATCTGTATAAACGTGGAAATATCTACACCGCTATCTGTATAAACATGGAAATATCTACACCGCTCTGTGTATAAATATGAAATATCTAAACCGCTATCTATATAAAAGTGGAAATATCCACACTGCTATCTGTATAAACATGGAAATATCCTCACTGCTATCTCTATGAACATTGATAAATCTACACCGCTATCTCTATAAACATGGAAATATCTACACCGCCATCTCTATAATCATGGAAATATCTACACCGCTATCTGTATAAACATGGAAATATCTACAGAGAACTCTGTATAAACCTGGAAATATCTGCACTGTCATCTATATAAACATGGAAATATCTACAGAGAACTCTGTATAAACATGGAAATATCGGCACAGCCATCTGTAAAAACATGGAAATATCTACAACGCTATCTGTATAAACATGGAAATATCTACACCGCTATGTGTATTAACGTGGAAATATCTCCATTGCTATCTGTATAAACATGGACAAATCTCCACCGCAATATGTATAAACATGAAAATATCTACACTTCTATCTCTATAAACATGGAAATATCTACACTGCCATCTGTACAAACATGGAAATATCTACACAGTCATCTCTAGAAACATGGAAATATCTACACCGCTATCTCTATAAACATGGAAATAACTACACCGCTATCTCTATAAACATGGAAATATCTACACAGCTATCTCCATCAACATGGAAATATACACACCACCATCTCTTTAAACATGGAGGTATCTACAACGTCATCTACAGAAACAAGAAAATATCTACACTGCCATCTATATAAACATGGAAATATCTACACCGCCATCTATATAAACATGGAAATATCTACACTGTCATTTGTAGAAAGATGGAAATATCTACACCGCCATCTGTATAAATGTGGAAATATCTACACCGCTATCTGTATAAACATGGAAATATCTACACTGCAATCTGTATAAACATGGAAATATCTACACCGCTCTCTGTATAAATATGAAATATCTAAACCGCTATCTCTATAAAAGTGGAAATATCTACACTGCTATCTGTATAAACATGGAAATATCCTCACTGCTATCTCTATGAACATTGATATATCTACACCGCTATCTCTATAAACATGGAAATATCTACACCGCCATCTCTATAAACATGGAAATATCTACACCGTCATCTGTATAAACATGGAAATATCTACACCGCGATCTGTATAAACATGGAAATATCTACACAGCGATCTGTATAAACATGGAAATATCTACACCGCGATCTGTATAAACATGGAAATATCTAAACCGCTATCTGTGTAAACATGGAAATATCTACACAGCTATCTCTATAAACATGGAAATATCTACACCACCATCTGTATAAACATGGAAATACCTACAAAGTCATCTGTATAAACATGGAAATATCTACACAGCCATCTGTATAAACATGGAAATATCTACACAGCCATCTGTATAAACCTGGAAATATCTGCACTGTCATCTATATAAACATGGAAATATCTACACCGCTATCTGTATAAACATGGAAATATCGGCACAGCCATCTGTATAAACATGGAAATATCTACAACGCTATCTGTCTAAACATGGAAATATCTACACCGCTATGTGTATTAACGTGGAAATATCTCCATTGCTATCTGTATAAACATGGACAAATCTCCACCGCAATATGTATAAACATGAAAATATCTACACTTCTATCTCTATAAACATGGAAATATCTACACTGCCATCTGTACAAACATGGAAATAGCTACACAGTCATCTGTATAAACATGGAAATATCTACACCGCTATGTGTATTAACGTGGAAATATCTCCATTGCTATCTGTATAAACATGGACAAATCTCCACCGCAATATGTATAAACATGAAAATATCTACACTTCTATCTCTATAAACATGGAAATATCTACACTGCCATCTGTACAAACATGGAAATATCTACACAGTCATCTGTAGAAACATGGAAATATCTACACCACTATCTCTATAAACATGGAAATAACTACACCGCTATCTCTATAAACATGGAAATATCTACACCGCTATCTCCATCAACATGGAAATATACACACCACCATCTCTTTAAACATGGAGGTATCTACAACGCCATCTACATAAACAAGAAAATATCTACACTGCCATCTATATAAACATGGAAATATCTACACCGCCATCTATATAAACATGTAAATATCTACACTGTCATTTGTAGAAAGATGGAAATATCTACACCGCCATCTGTATAAATGTGGAAATATCTACACCGCTATCTGTATAAACATGGAAATATCTACACTGCAATCTGTATAAACATGGAAATATCTACACCGCTCTCTGTATAAATATGAAATATCTAAACCGCTATCTCTATAAAAGTGGAAATATCTACACTGCTATCTGTATAAACATGGAAATATCCTCACTGCTATCTCTATGAACATTGATATATCTACACCGCTGTCTCTATAAACATGGAAATATCTACACCGCCATCTCTATAAACCTGGAAATATCTACACCGTCATCTGTATAAACATGGAAATATCTACAACGCAATCTGTATAAACATGGAAATATCTACACAGCGATCTGTATAAACATGGGAATATCTACACCGCGATCTGTATAAACATGGAAATATCTAAACCGCTATCTGTGTAAACATGGAAATATCTACACAGCTATCTCTATAAACATGGAAATATCTACACCGCCATCCGTATAAACATGGAAATACCTACAAAGTCATCTGTATAAACATGGAAATATCTACACAGCCATCTGTATAAACATGGAAATATCTACACAGCCATCTGTATAAACCTGGAAATATCTGCACTGTCATCTATATAAACATGGAAATATCTACACCGCTATCTGTATAAACATGGAAATATCGGCACAGCCATCTGTATAAACATGGAAATATCTACAACGCTATCTGTCTAAACATGGAAATATCTACACCGCTATGTGTATTAACGTGGAAATATCTCCATTGCTATCTGTATAAACATGGACAAATCTCCACCGCAATATGTATAAACATGAAAATATCTACACTTCTATCTCTATAAACATGGAAATATCTACACTGCCATCTGTACAAACATGGAAATAGCTACACAGTCATCTGTAGAAACATGGAAATATCTACACCGCTATCTCTATAAACATGGAAATATCTACACTGCTATCTCTATAAACACGGAAATATCTACACCGCTATCTCCATCAACATGGAAATATACACACCGCCATCTCTTTAAACATGGAGGTATCTACAACGCCATCTACATAAACAAGAAAATATCTACACTGCCATCTATATAAACATGGAAATATCTACACCGCCATCTACATAAACAAGAAAATATCTACACAGCCATCTATATAAACATGGAAATATCTACACCGCCATCTATATAAACATGGAAATATCTACACTGTCATTTGTAGAAAGATGGAAATATCTACACCGCCATCTGTATAAACGTGGAAATATCTACACCGCTATCTGTATAAACATGGAAATATCTACACCGCTCTGTGTATAAATATGAAATATCTAAACCGCTATCTCTATAAAAGTGGAAATATCTACACTGCTATCTGTATAAACATGGAAATATCCTCACTGCTATCTCTATGAACATTGATAAATCTACACCGCTATCTCTATAAACATGGAAATATCTACACCGCCATCTCTATAATCATGGAAATATCTACACCGCTATCTGTATAAACATGGAAATATCTACAGAGAACTCTGTATAAACCTGGAAATATCTGCACAGTCATCTATATAAACATGGAAATATCTACAGAGAACTCTGCATAAACATGGAAATATCGGCACAGCCATCTCTATAAACATGGAAATATCTACAACGCTATCTGTCTACACATGGAAATATCTACACCGCTATGTGTATTAACGTGGAAATATCTCCATTGCTATCTGTATAAACATGGACAAATCTCCACCGCAATATGTTTAAACATGAAAGTATCTACACTTCTATCTCTATAAACATGGAAATATCTACATTGCCATCTGTACAAACATGGAAATATCTACACAGTCATCTGTAGAAACATGGAAATATCTACACCGCTATCTCTATAAACATGGAAATAACTACACCGCTATCTCTATAAACATGGAAATATCTACACCGCTATCTCCATCAACATGGAAATATACACACCGCCATCTCTTTAAACATGGAGGTATCTACAACGCCATCTACATAAACAAGAAAATATCTACACTGCCATCTATATAAACATGGAAATATCTACACCGCCATCTACATAAACAAGAAAATATCTACACTGCCATGTATATAAACATGGAAATATCTACACCGCCATCTATATAAACATGGAAATATCTACACTGTCATTTGTAGTAAGATGGAAATATCTACACCGCCATCTGTATAAACGTGGAAATATCTACACCGCTATCTGTATAAACATGGAAATATCTAAACCGCGATCTGTTTAAACATGGAAATATCTACACCGCGATCTGTATAAACATGGAAATAACTAAACCGCTATCTGTGTAAACATGGAAATATCTACACAGCTATCTCTACAAACATGGAAATATCTACACCGCCATCTGTATAAACATGGAAATACCTACAAAGTCATCTGTATAAACATGGAAATATCTACACAGCCATCTGTATAAACATGGAAATATCTACACAGCCATCTGTATAAACATGGAAATATCTACACAGCCATCTGTATAAACCTGGAAATATCTGCACTGTCATCTATATAAACATGGAAATATCTACAGAGAACTCTGTATAAACATGGAAATATCGGCACAGCCATCTCTATAAACATGGAAATATATACAACGCTATCTGTATAAACATGGAAATATCTACACTGCTATGTGTATTAACATGGAAATATCTCCATTGCTATCTGTATAAACATGGACAAATCTCCACCACAATATGTATAAACATGAAAATATCTACACTTCTATCTCTATAAACATGGAAATATCTACACTGCCATCTGTACAAACATGGAAATGTCTACACAGTCATCTGTAGAAACATGGAAATATCTACACCGCTATCTCTATAAACATGGAAATAACTACAATGCTATCACTATAAACATGGAAATAACTGCACTGCTATCTCTATAAACATGGAAATATCCACACCGCTATCTCCATCAACATGGAAATATACACACCGCCATCTCTTTAAACATGGAGGTATCTACAACGCCATCTACATAAACAAGAAAATATCTACACTGCCATCTATATAAACATGGAAATATCCACACCGCCATCTCTATAAACATGGAAATATCTACACTGCCATTTGTAGAAAGGTGGAAATATCTACACCGCCATCTGTATAAACGTGGAAATATCTACACCGCTGTCTGTATAAACATGGAAATATCTACACTGCAATCTGTATAAACATGGAAATATCTACACCGCTCTCTGTATTAATATGAAATATCTAAACAGCTATCTCTATAAAAGTGGAAATATCTACACTGCTATCTGTATAAACATGGAAATATACTCACTACTATCTCTATGAACATTGATATATCTACACCGCTATCTCTATAAACATGGAAATATCTACACTGCCATCTGTACAAACATGGAAATATCTACACAGTCATCTGTAGAAACATGGAAATATCTACACCGCTATCTCTATAAACATGGAAATAACTACACCGCTATCTCTATAAACATGGAAATATCTACACCGCTATCTCCATCTACATGGAAGTATACACACCGCCATCTCTTTAAACATGGAGGTATCTACAACGCCATCTACATAAACAAGAAAATATCTACACTGCCATCTATATAAACATGGAAATATCTACACTGCCATCTCTATAAACATGGAAATATCTACACTGTCATTTGTAGAAAGATGGAAACATCTACACTGCCATCTGTATAAACGTGGAAATACCCACACCGCTATCTGTATAAACATGGAAATATCTACACCGCGATCTGTTTAAACATGGAAATATCTACACCGCGATCTGTATAAACATGGAAATAACTAAACCGCTATCTGTGTAAACATGGAAATATCTACACAGCTATCTCTACAAACATGGAAATATCTACACCGCCATCTGTATAAACATGGAAATACCTACAAAGTCATCTGTATAAACATGGAAATATCTACACAGCCATCTGTATAAACATGGAAATATCTACACAGCCATCTGTATAAACATGGAAATATCTACACAGCCATCTGTATAAACCTGGAAATATCTGCACTGTCATCTATATAAACATGGAAATATCTACACCGCTATCTGTATAAACATGGAAATATCGGCACAGCCATCTGTATAAACATGGAAATATCTACAACGCTATCTGTCTAAACATGGAAATATCTACACCGCTATGTGTATTAACGTGGAAATATCTCCATTGCTATCTGTATAAACATGGACAAATCTCCACCGCAATATGTATAAACATGAAAATATCTACACTTCTATCTCTATAAACATGGAAATATCTACACTGCCATCTGTACAAACATGGAAATAGCTACACAGTCATCTGTAGAAACATGGAAATATCTACACCGCTATCTCTATAAACATGGAAATATCTACACTGCTATCTCTATAAACACGGAAATATCTACACCGCTATCTCCATCAACATGGAAATATACACACCGCCATCTCTTTAAACATGGAGGTATCTACAACGCCATCTACATAAACAAGAAAATATCTACACTGCCATCTATATAAACATGGAAATATCTACACCGCCATCTACATAAACAAGAAAATATCTACACAGCCATCTATATAAACATGGAAATATCTACACCGCCATCTATATAAACATGGAAATATCTACACTGTCATTTGTAGAAAGATGGAAATATCTACACCGCCATCTGTATAAACGTGGAAATATCTACACCGCTATCTGTATAAACATGGAAATATCTACACCGCTCTGTGTATAAATATGAAATATCTAAACCGCTATCTCTATAAAAGTGGAAATATCTACACTGCTATCTGTATAAACATGGAAATATCCTCACTGCTATCTCTATGAACATTGATAAATCTACACCGCTATCTCTATAAACATGGAAATATCTACACCGCCATCTCTATAATCATGGAAATATCTACACCGCTATCTGTATAAACATGGAAATATCTACAGAGAACTCTGTATAAACCTGGAAATATCTGCACAGTCATCTATATAAACATGGAAATATCTACAGAGAACTCTGCATAAACATGGAAATATCGGCACAGCCATCTCTATAAACATGGAAATATCTACAACGCTATCTGTCTACACATGGAAATATCTACACCGCTATGTGTATTAACGTGGAAATATCTCCATTGCTATCTGTATAAACATGGACAAATCTCCACCGCAATATGTTTAAACATGAAAGTATCTACACTTCTATCTCTATAAACATGGAAATATCTACATTGCCATCTGTACAAACATGGAAATATCTACACAGTCATCTGTAGAAACATGGAAATATCTACACCGCTATCTCTATAAACATGGAAATAACTACACCGCTATCTCTATAAACATGGAAATATCTACACCGCTATCTCCATCAACATGGAAATATACACACCGCCATCTCTTTAAACATGGAGGTATCTACAACGCCATCTACATAAACAAGAAAATATCTACACTGCCATCTATATAAACATGGAAATATCTACACCGCCATCTACATAAACAAGAAAATATCTACACTGCCATGTATATAAACATGGAAATATCTACACCGCCATCTATATAAACATGGAAATATCTACACTGTCATTTGTAGTAAGATGGAAATATCTACACCGCCATCTGTATAAACGTGGAAATATCTACACCGCTATCTGTATAAACATGGAAATATCTAAACCGCGATCTGTTTAAACATGGAAATATCTACACCGCGATCTGTATAAACATGGAAATAACTAAACCGCTATCTGTGTAAACATGGAAATATCTACACAGCTATCTCTACAAACATGGAAATATCTACACCGCCATCTGTATAAACATGGAAATACCTACAAAGTCATCTGTATAAACATGGAAATATCTACACAGCCATCTGTATAAACATGGAAATATCTACACAGCCATCTGTATAAACATGGAAATATCTACACAGCCATCTGTATAAACCTGGAAATATCTGCACTGTCATCTATATAAACATGGAAATATCTACAGAGAACTCTGTATAAACATGGAAATATCGGCACAGCCATCTCTATAAACATGGAAATATATACAACGCTATCTGTATAAACATGGAAATATCTACACTGCTATGTGTATTAACATGGAAATATCTCCATTGCTATCTGTATAAACATGGACAAATCTCCACCACAATATGTATAAACATGAAAATATCTACACTTCTATCTCTATAAACATGGAAATATCTACACTGCCATCTGTACAAACATGGAAATGTCTACACAGTCATCTGTAGAAACATGGAAATATCTACACCGCTATCTCTATAAACATGGAAATAACTACAATGCTATCACTATAAACATGGAAATAACTGCACTGCTATCTCTATAAACATGGAAATATCCACACCGCTATCTCCATCAACATGGAAATATACACACCGCCATCTCTTTAAACATGGAGGTATCTACAACGCCATCTACATAAACAAGAAAATATCTACACTGCCATCTATATAAACATGGAAATATCCACACCGCCATCTCTATAAACATGGAAATATCTACACTGCCATTTGTAGAAAGGTGGAAATATCTACACCGCCATCTGTATAAACGTGGAAATATCTACACCGCTGTCTGTATAAACATGGAAATATCTACACTGCAATCTGTATAAACATGGAAATATCTACACCGCTCTCTGTATTAATATGAAATATCTAAACAGCTATCTCTATAAAAGTGGAAATATCTACACTGCTATCTGTATAAACATGGAAATATACTCACTACTATCTCTATGAACATTGATATATCTACACCGCTATCTCTATAAACATGGAAATATCTACACCGCCATCTCTATAAAGATGGAAATATCTACACCGTCATCTGTATAAACATGGAAATATCTACACCGCGATCTGTATAAACATGGAAATATCTACACCGCGTTCTGTATAAACATGGAAATATCTACACCGCGATCTGTATGAACATGGAAATATCTAAACCGCTATCTGTGTAAACATGGAAATATCTACACAGCTATCTCTATAAACATGGAAATATCTACACCGCCATCTGTATAAACATGGAAATACCTACAAAGTCATCTGTATAAACATGGAAATATCTACACAGCCATCTGTATAAACCTGGAAATATCTACACAGCCATCTGTATAAACCTGGAAATATCTGCACTGTCATCTATATAAACATGGAAATACCTACACCGCTATCTGTATAAACATGGAAATATCGGCACAGCCATCTCTATAAACATGGAAATATCTACAACGCTATCTGTATAAACATGGAAATATCTACACCGCTATGTGTATTAAGGTGGAAATATCTCCATTGCTATCTGTATAAACATGGACAAATCTCCACCGCAATATGTATAAACATGAAAATATCTACACTTCTGTCTCTATAAACATGGAAATATCTACACTGCCATCTGTACAAACATGGAAATATCTACACAGTCATCTGTAGAAACATGGAAATATCTACACCGCTATCTCTATAAACATGGAAATAACTACACCGCTATCTCTATAAACATGGAAATATCTACACCGCTATCTCCATCTACATGGAAGTATACACACCGCCATCTCTTTAAACATGGAGGTATCTACAACGCCATCTACATAAACAAGAAAATATCTACACTGCCATCTATATAAACATGGAAATATCTACACTGCCATCTCTATAAACATGGAAATATCTACACTGTCATTTGTAGAAAGATGGAAACATCTACACTGCCATCTGTATAAACGTGGAAATACCCACACCGCTATCTGTATAAACATGGAAATATCTACACCGCGATCTGTTTAAACATGGAAATATCTACACCGCGATCTGTATAAACATGGAAATAACTAAACCGCTATCTGTGTAAACATGGAAATATCTACACAGCTATCTCTACAAACATGGAAATATCTACACCGCCATCTGTATAAACATGGAAATACCTACAAAGTCATCTGTATAAACATGGAAATATCTACACAGCCATCTGTATAAACATGGAAATATCTACACAGCCATCTGTATAAACATGGAAATATCTACACAGCCATCTGTATAAACCTGGAAATATCTGCACTGTCATCTATATAAACATGGAAATATCTACAGAGAACTCTGTATAAACATGGAAATATCGGCACAGCCATCTCTATAAACATGGAAATATATACAACGCTATCTGTATAAACATGGAAATATCTACACTGCTATGTGTATTAACATGGAAATATCTCCATTGCTATCTGTATAAACATGGACAAATCTCCACCACAATATGTATAAACATGAAAATATCTACACTTCTATCTCTATAAACATGGAAATATCTACACTGCCATCTGTACAAACATGGAAATGTCTACACAGTCATCTGTAGAAACATGGAAATATCTACACCGCTATCTCTATAAACATGGAAATAACTACAATGCTATCTCTATAAAAATGGAAATAACTGAACTGCTATCTCTATAAACATGGAAATATCCACACCGCTATCTCCATCAACATGGAAATATACACACCGCCATCTCTTTAAACATGGAGGTATCTACAACGCCATCTACATAAACAAGAAAATATCTACACTGCCATCTATATAAACATGGAAATATCTACACCGCCATCTCTATAAACATGGAAATATCTACACTGCCATTTGTAGAAAGGTGGAAATATCTACACCGCCATCTGTATAAACGTGGAAATATCTACACCGCTATCTGTATAAACATGGAAATATCTACACTGCAATCTGTATAAACATGGAAATATCTACACCGCTCTCTGTATAAATATGAAATATCTAAACAGCTATCTCTATAAAAGTGGAAATATCTACACTGCTATCTGTATAAACATGGAAATATACTCACTACTATCTCTATGAACATTGATATATCTACACCGCTATCTCTATAAACATGGAAATATCTACACCGCCATCTCTATAAAGATGGAAATATCTACACCGTCATCTGTATAAACATGGAAATATCTACACCGCGATCTGTATAAACATGGAAATATCTACACCGCGATCTGTATAAACATGGAAATATCTACACCGCGATCTGTATGAACATGGAAATATCTAAACCGCTATCTGTGTAAACATGGAAATATCTACACAGCTATCTCTATAAACATGGAAATATCTACACCGCCATCTGTATAAACATGGAAATACCTACAAAGTCATCTGTATAAACATGGAAATATCTACACAGCCATCTGTATAAACCTGGAAATATCTACACAGCCATCTGTATAAACCTGGAAATATCTGCACTGTCACCTATATAAACATGGAAATACCTACACCGCTATCTGTATAAACATGGAAATATCGGCACAGCCATCTGTATAAACATGGAAATATCTACAACGCTATCTGTATAAACATGGAAATATCTACACCGCTATGTGTATTAACGTGGAAATATCTCCATTGCTATCTGTATAAACATGGACAAATCTCCACCGCAATATGTATAAACATGAAAATATCTACACTTCTGTCTCTATAAACATGGAAATATCTACACTGCCATCTGTACAAACATGGAAATATCTACACAGTCATCTGTAGAAACATGGAAATATCTACACCGCTATCTCTATAAACATGGAAATAACTACACCGCTATCTCTATAAACATGGAAATATCTACACCGCTATCTCCATCTACATGGAAATATACACACCGCCATCTCTTTAAACATGGAGGTATCTACAACGCCATCTACATAAACAAGAAAATATCTACACTGCCATCTATATAAACATGGAAATATCTACACCGCCATCTCTATAAACATGGAAATATCTACACCGTCATCAGTATAAACATGAAAATATCTACACCGCTATCTGTATAAACATGGAAATATCTACACCGCGATCTGTATAAACATGGAAATATCTACATCGCGATCTGTATAAACATGGAAATATCTAAACCGCTATCTGTGTAAACATGGAAATATCTACACAGCTATCTCTACAAACATGGAAATATCTACACCGCCATCTGTATAAACATGGAAATATCTACACTGCCATCTGTACAAACATGGAAATATCTACAGAGTCATCTGTAGAAACATGGAAATATCTACACCGCTATCTCTATAAACATGGAAATAACTACACTGCTATCTCTATAAACATGGAAATAACTGCACTGCTATCTCTATAAACATGGAAATATCCACACCGCTATCTCCATCAACATGGAAATATACACACCGCCATCTCTTTAAACATGGAGGTATCTACAACGCCATCTACATAAACAAGAAAATATCTACACTGCCATCTATATAAACATGGAAATATCTACACCGCCATCTCTATAAACATGGAAATATCTACACTGCCATTTGTAGAAAGGTGGAAATATCTACACCGCCATCTGTATAAACGTGGAAATATCTACACCGCTATCTGTATAAACATGGAATTATCTACACTGCAATCTGTATAAACATGGAAATATCTACACCGCTCTCTGTATAAATATGAAATATCTAAACCGCTATCTCTATAAAAGTGGAAATATCTACACTGCTATCTGTATAAACATGGAAATATCCTCACTGCTATCTCTATGAACATTGATATATCTACACCGCTATCTCTATAAACATGGAAATATCTACACCGCCATCTCTATAAACATGGAAATATCTACACTGTCATCTGTATAAACATGGAAATATCTACACCGCGATCTGTATAAACATGGAAATATCTACACCGCGATCTGTATAAACATGGAAATATCTACACCGCGACCTGTATAAACATGGAAATATCTAAACCGCTATCTGTGTAAACATGGAAATATCTACACAGCTATCTCTATAAACATGGAAATATCTACACCGCCATCTGTATAAACATGGAAATACCTACAAAGTCATCTGTATAAACATGGAAATATCTACACAGCCATCTGTATAAACCTGGAAATATCTACACAGCCATCTGTATAAACCTGGAAATATCTGCACTGTCATCTATATAAACATGGAAATATCTACAGAGAACTCTGTATAAACATGGAAATATCGGCAGAGCCATCTCTATAAACATGGAAATATCTACACCGCTATGTGTATTAACGTGGAAATATCTCCATTGCTATCTGTATAAACATGGACAAATCTCCACCGCAATATGTATAAACATGAAAATATCTACACTTCTGTCTCTATAAACATGGAAATATCTACACTGCCATCTGTACAAACATGGAAATATCTACACAGTCATCTGTAGAAACATGGAAATATCTACACCGCTATCTCTATAAACATGGAAATAACTACACCGCTATCTCTATAAACATGGAAATATCTACACCGCTATCTCCATCTACATGGAAGTATACACACCGCCATCTCTTTAAACATGGAGGTATCTACAACGCCATCTACATAAACAAGAAAATATCTACACTGCCATCTATATAAACATGGAAATATCTACACCGCCATCTCTATAAACATGGAAATATCTACACTGCCATTTGTAGAAAGATGGAAACATCTACACTGCCATCTGTATAAACGTGGAAATACCCACACCGCTATCTGTATAAACATGGAAATATCTACACCGCGATCTGTTTAAACATGGAAATATCTACACCGCGATCTGTATAAACATGGAAATAACTAAACCGCTATCTGTGTAAACATGGAAATATCTACACAGCTATCTCTACAAACATGGAAATATCTACACCGCCATCTGTATAAACATGGAAATACCTACAAAGTCATCTGTATAAACATGGAAATATCTACACAGCCATCTGTATAAACATGGAAATATCTACACAGCCATCTGTATAAACATGGAAATATCTACACAGCCATCTGTATAAACCTGGAAATATCTGCAATGTCATCTATATAAACATGGAAATATCTACAGAGAACTCTGTATAAACATGGAAATATCGGCACAGCCATCTCTATAAACATGGAAATATATACAACGCTATCTGTATAAACATGGAAATATCTACACTGCTATGTGTATTAACATGGAAATATCTCCATTGCTATCTGTATAAACATGGACAAATCTCCACCACAATATGTATAAACATGAAAATATCTACACTTCTATCTCTATAAACATGGAAATATCTACACTGCCATCTGTACAAACATGGAAATGTCTACACAGTCATCTGTAGAAACATGGAAATATCTACACCGCTATCTCTATAAACATGGAAATAACTACAATGCTATCTCTATAAACATGGAAATAACTGAACTGCTATCTCTATAAACATGGAAATATCCACACCGCTATCTCCATCAACATGGAAATATACACACCGCCATCTCTTTAAACATGGAGGTATCTACAACGCCATCTACATAAACAAGAAAATATCTACACTGCCATCTATATAAACATGGAAATATCTACACCGCCATCTCTATAAACATGGAAATATCTACACTGCCATTTGTAGAAAGATGGAAATATCTACACCGCCATCTGTATAAACGTGGAAATATCTACACCGCTATCTGTATAAACATGGAAATATCTACACCGTCATCTGTATAAACATGGAAATATCTACACCGCTCTCTGTATAAATATGAAATATCTAAACCGCTATCTCTATAACAGTGGAAATATCTACACTGCTATCTGTATAAACATGGAAATATCCTCACTGCTATCTCTATGAACATTGATAAATCTACACCGCTATCTCTATAAACATGGAAATATCTACACCGCCATCTCTATAAACAAGGAAATATCTACACTGCTATCTGTATAAACATGGAAATATCTACAGAGAACTCTGTATAAACCTGGAAATATCTGCACTGTCATCTATATAAACATGGAAATATCTACAGAGAACTCTGTATAAACATGGAAATATCGGCACAGCCATCTGTATAAACATGGAAATATGTACAACGCTATCTGTATAAACATGGAAATATCTACACCGCTATGTGTATTAACGTGGAAATATCTCCATTGCTATCTGTAAAAACATGGACAAATCTCCACCGCAATATGTATAAACATGAAAATATCTACACTTCTATCTCTATAAACATGGAAATATCTACACTGCCATCTGTACAAACATGGAAATATCTACACAGTCATCTGTAGAAACATGGAAATATCTACACCGCTATCTCTATAAACATGGAAATAACTACACCGCTATCTCTATAAACATGGAAATATCTACACCGCTATCTCCATCAACATGGAAATATACACACCGCCATCTCTTTAAACATGGAGGTATCTACAACGCCATCTACATAAACAAGAAAATATCTACACTGCCATCTATATAAACATGGAAGTACCTACACCGCCATCTATATAAACATGGAAATATCTACACTGCCATTTGTAGATAGATGGAAATATCTACATCGCCATCTGTATAAACTTGGAAATATCTACACCGCTATCTGTATAAACATGGAAATATCTACACTGCAATCTGTATAAACATGGAAATATCTACACCGCTCTCTGTATAAATATGAAATATCTAAACTGCTATCTCTATAAAAGTGGAAATATCTACACTGCTATCTGTATAAACATGGAAATATCCTCACTGCTATCTCTATGAACATTGATATATCTACACCGCTATCTCTCTAAACATGGAAATATCTACACCGCCATCTCTATAAACTTTTAAATATCTACACCGTCATCTGTATAAACATGGAAATATCTACACCGCGATCTGTATAAACATGGAAATATCTACACCGCGATCTGTATAAACATGGAAATATCTACACCGCGATCTGTATAAACATGGAAATATCTAAACCGCTATCTGTGTAAACATGGAAATATCTACACAGCTATCTCTATAAACATGGAAATATCTACACCGCCATCTGTATAAAGATGGAAATACCTACAAAGTCATCTGTATAAACATGGAAATATCTACACAGCCATCTGTATAAACATGGAAATATCTACACAGCCATCTGTATAAACCTGGAAATATCTGCACTGTCATCTATAAAAACATGGAAATATCTACAGAGAACTCTGTATAAACATGGAAATATCGGCACAGCCATCTGTATAAACATGGAAATATCCACAACGCTATCTGTATAAACATGGAAATATCTACACCGCTATGTGTATTAACGTGGAAATATCTCCATTGCTATCTGTATAAACATGGACAAATCTCCACCGCAATATGTATAAACATGAAAATATCTACACTTCTATCTCTATAAACATGGAAATATCAACACTGCCATCTGTACAAACATGGAAATATCTACACAGTCATCTGTAGAAACATGGAAATATCTACACCGCTATCTCTATAAACATGGAAATAACTACACCGCTATCTCTATAAACATGGAAATATCTACACCGCTATCTCCATCAACATGGAAATATACACACCGCCATCTCTTTAAACATGGAGGTATCTACAACGCCATCTACATAAACAAGAAAATATCTACACTGCCATCTATATAAACATGGAAATATCTACACCGCCATCTACATAAACAAGAAAATATCTACACTGCCATCTATATAAACATGGAAATATCTACACCGCCATCTATATAAACATGGAAATATCTACCCTGTCATTTGTAGAAAGATGGAAATATCTACACCGCCATCTGTATAAACGTGGAAATATCTACACCGCTATCTGTATAAACATGGAAATATCTACACTGCAATCTGTATAAACATGGAAATATCTACACCGCTCTCTGTATAAATATGAAATATCTAAACCGCTATCTCTATAAAAGTGGAAATATCTACACTGCTATCTGTATAAACATGGAAATATCCTCACTGCTATCTCTATGAACATTGATATATCTACACCGCCATCTCTATAAACATGGAAATATCTACACTGCCATTTCTAGAAAGATGGAAACATCTACACTGCCATCTGTATAATCGTGGAAATACCTACAACGCTATCTGTATAAACATGGAAATATCTACACCGCGATCTGTTTAAACATGGAAATATCTAAACTGCTATCTGTGTAAACATGGAAATATCTACACAGCTATCTCTATAAACATGGAAATATCTACACCGCCATCTGTATATACATGGAAATACCTACAAAGTCATCTGTATAAACATGGAAATATCTACACAGCCATCTTTATAAACCTGGAAATACCTACACAGCAGTCTGTATAAACCTGGAAATATCTGCACTGTCATCTATATAAACATGGAAATATCTACAGAGAACTCTGTATAAACATGGAAATATCGGCACAGCCATCTGTATAAACATGGAAATATCTACAACGCTATCTGTATAAAGATGGAAATATCTACACTGCTATGTGTATTAACGTGGAAATATCTCCATTTCTACCTGTATAAACATGGACAAATCTCCACCACAATATGTATAAACATGAAAATATCTACACTTCTATCTCTATAAACATGGAAATATCTACACTGCCATCTGTACAAACATGGAAATATCTACACAGTCATCTGTAGAAACATGGAAATATCTACACCGCTATATCTATAAACATGGAAATAACTACACCGCTATCTCTATAAACATGGAAATATCTACACCGCTATCTCCATCAACATGGAAATATACACACCGCCATCTCTTTAAACATGGAGGTATCTACAACGCCATCTACATAAACAAGAAAATATCTACACTGCCATCTATATAAACATGGAAATATGTACACCACCATCTCTATAAACATGGAAATATCTACACTGCCATTTGTAGAAAGATGGAAATATCTACACCGCCATCTGTATAAACGTGGAAATATCTACACCGCTATCTGTATAAACATGGAAATATCTACACCGTCATCTGTATAAACATGGAAATATCTACACCGCTCTCTGTATAAATATGAAATATCTAAACCGCTATCTCTATAAAAGTGGAAATATCTACACTGCTATCTGTATAAACATGGAAATATCCTCACTACTATCTCTATGAACATTGATATATCTACACCGCTATCTCTATAAACATGGAAATATCTACACCGCCATCTCTATAAACAAGGAAATATCTACACCGCTATCTGTATAAACATGGAAATATCTGCAGAGAACTCTGTATAAACCTGGAAATCTCTGCACTGTCATCTATATAAGCATGGAAATATCTACAGAGAACTCTGTATAAACATGGAAGTATCGGCACAGCCATCTGTATAAACATGGAAATATCTACAACGCTATCTGTATAAACATGGAATTATCGGCACAGCCATCTGTATAAACATGGAAATATCTACAACGCTATCTGTATAAACATGGAAATATCTACACCGCTATGTGTATTAACGTGGAAATATCTCCATTGCTATCTGTATAAACATGGATAAATCTCCACCGCAATATGTATAAACATGAAAATATCTACACTTCTATCTCTATAAACATGGAAATATCTACACTGCCATCTGTACAAACATGGAAATATCTACACAGTCATCTGTAGAAACATGGAAATATCTACACCGCTATCTCTATAAACATGGAAATAACTACACCGCTATCTCTATAAACATCGAAATATCTACACCGCTATCTCCATCAACATGGAAATATACACACTGCCATCTCTTTAAACATGGAGGTATCTACAACGCCATCTACATAAACAAGAAAATATCTACACAGTCATCTGTAGAAACATGGAAATATCTACACCGCCATCTACATAAACAAGAAAATATCTACACTGCCATCTATATAAACATGGAAATATCTACACCGCCATCTATATAAACATGGAAATATCTACACTGTCATTTGTAGAAAGATGGAAATATCTACACCGCCATCTGTATAAACGTGGAAATATCTACACCGCTATCTGTATAAACATGGAAATATCTACACAGCTCTGTGTATAAATATGAAATATCTAAACCGCTATCTCTATAAAAGTGGAAATATCTACACTGTTATCTGTATAAACATGGAAATATCCTCACTGCTATCTCTATGAACATTGATAAATCTACACCGCTATCTGTATAAACATGTAAATATCTACACCGCCATCTCTATAATCATGGAAATATCTACACCGCTATCTGTATAAACATGGAAATATCTACAGAGAACTCTGTATAAACCTGGAAATATCTGCACAGTCATCTATATAAACATGGAAATATCTACAGAGAACTCTGTATAAACATGGAAATATCGGCACAGCCATCTCTATAAACATGGAAATATCTACAACGCTATCTGTCTAAACATGGAAATATCTACACCGCTATGTGTATTAACGTGGAAATATCTCCATTGCTATCTGTATAAACATGGACAAATCTCCACCGCAATATGTTTAAACATGAAAATATCTACACTTCTATCTCTATAAACATGGAAATATCTACACTGCCATCTGTACAAACATGGAAATATCTACACAGTAATCTGTAGAAGCATGGAAATATCTACACCGCTATCTCTATAAACATGGAAATAACTACACCGCTATCTCTATAAACATGGAAATATCTACACCGCTATCTCCATCAACATGGAAATATACACACCGCCATCTCTTTAAACATGGAGGTATCTACAACGCCATCTACATAAACAAGAAAATATCTACACTGCCATATATATAAACATGGAAATATCTACACCGCCATCTATATAAACATGGAAATATCTACACTGTCATTTGTAGAAAGATGGAAATATCTACACCGCCATCTGTATAAATGTGGAAATATCTACACCGCTATCTGTATAAACATGGAAATATCTACACTGCAATCTGTATAAACATGGAAATATCTACACCGCTCTCTGTATAAATATGAAATATCTAAACCGCTATCTCTATAAAAGTGGAAATATCTACACTGCTATCTGTATAAACATGGAAATATCCTCACTGCTATCTCTATGAACATTGATATATCTACACCGCTATCTCTATAAACATGGAAATATCTACACCGCCATCTCTATAAACATGGAAATATCTTCACCGTCATCTGTATAAACATGGAAATATCTACAACGCGATCTGTATTAACATAGAAATATCTACACAGCGATCTGTATAAACATGGAAATATCTACACCGTGATCTGTATAAACATGGAAATATCTAAACCGCTATCTGTGTAAACATGGAAATATCTACACAGCTATATCTATAAACATGGAAATATCTACACCGCCATCTGTATAAACATGGAAATACCTACAAAGTCATCTGTATAAACATGGAAATATCTACACAGCCATCTGTATAAACATGGAAATATCAACACAGCCATCTGTATAAACCTGGAAATATCTGCACTGTCATCTATATAAACATGGAAATATCTACACCGCTATCTGTATAAACATGGAAATATCGGCACAGCCATCTGTATAAACATGGAAATATCGACAACGCTATCTGTCTAAACATGGAAATATCTGCACCGCTATGTTTATTAACGTGGAAATATCTCCATTGCTATCTGTATAAACATGGACAAATCTCCACCGCAATATGTATAAACATGAAAATATCTACACTTCTATCTCTATAAACATGGAAATATCTACACTGCCATCTGTACAAACATGGAAATATCTACACAGTCATCTGTAGAAACATGGAAATATCTACACCGCTATCTCTATAAACATGGAAATAACTACACCGCTATCTCTATAAACATGGAAATATCTACACCGCTATCTCCATCAACATGGAAATATACACACCGCCATCTCTTTAAACATGGAGGTATCTACAACGCCATCTACATAAACAAGAAAATATCTACACTGCCATCTATATAAACATGGAAATATCTACACCGCCATCTACATAAACAAGAAAATATCTACACTGCCATCTATATAAACATGGAAATATCTACACCGCCATCTATATAAACATGGAAATATCTACACTGTCATTTGTAGAAAGATGGAAATATCTACACCGCCATCTGTATAAACGTGGAAATATCTACACCGCTATCTGTATAAACATGGAAATATCTACACCGCTCTGTGTATAAATATGAAATATCTAAACCGCTATCTATATAAAAGTGGAAATATCCACACTGCTATCTGTATAAACATGGAAATATCCTCACTGCTATCTCTATGAACATTGATAAATCTACACCGCTATCTCTATAAACATGGAAATATCTACACCACCATCTCTATAATCATGGAAATATCTACACCGCTATCTGTATAAACATGGAAATATCTACAGAGAACTCTGTATAAACCTGGAAATATCTGCACTGTCATCTATATAAACATGGAAATATCTACAGAGAACTCTGTATAAACATGGAAATATCGGCACAGCCATCTGTAAAAACATGGAAATATCTACAACGCTATCTGTATAAACATGGAAATATCTACACCGCTATGTGTATTAACGTGGAAATATCTCCATTGCTATCTGTATAAACATGGACAAATCTCCACCGCAATATGTATAAACATGAAAATATCTACACTTCTATCTCTATAAACATGGAAATATCTACACTGCCATCTGTACAAACATGGAAATATCTACACAGTCATCTGTAGAAACATGGAAATATCTACACCGCTATCTCTATAAACATGGAAATAACTACACCGCTATCTCTATAAACATGGAAATATCTACACCGCTATCTCCATCAACATGGAAATATACACACCGCCATCTCTTTAAACATGGAGGTATCTACAACGTCATCTACATAAACAAGAAAATATCTACACTGCCATCTATATAAACATGGAAATATCTACACCGCCATCTATATAAACATGGAAATATCTACACTGTCATTTGTAGTAAGATGGAAATATCTACACCGCCATCTGTATAAACGTGGAAATATCTACACCGCTATCTGTATAAACATGGAAAGATCTACACTGCAATCTGTATGAACATGGAAATATCTACACCGCTCTCTGTATAAATATGAAATATCAAAACCGCTATCTCTATAAAAGTGGAAATATCTACACTGCTATCTGCATAAACATGGAAATATCCTCACTGCTATCTCTATGAACATTGATATATCTACACAGCTATCTCTATAAACATGGAAATATCTACACCGCCATCTCTATAAACATGGAAATATCTACACCGTCATCTGTATAAACATGGAAATATCTACAACGCGATCTGTATAAACATGGAAATATCTACACAGCGATCTGTATAAACATGGAAATATCTACACAGCGATCTGTATAAACATGGAAATATCTAAACCGCTATCTGTGTAAACATGGAAATATCTACACAGCTATCTCTATAAACATGGAAATATCTACACCGCCATCTGTATAAACATGGAAATACCTACAAAGTCATCTGTATAAACATGGAAATATCTACACAGCCATCTGTATAAACATGGAAATATCTACACAGCCATCTGTATAAACCTGGAAATATCTGCACTGTCATCTATATAAACATGGAAATATCTACACCGCTATCTGTATAAACATGGAAATATCGGCACAGCCATCTGTATAAACATGGAAATATCTACAACGCTATCTGTCTAAACATGGAAATATGTACACCGCTATGTGTATTAACGTGGAAATATCTCCATTGCTATCTGTATAAACATGGACAAATCTCCACCACAATATGTATAAACATGAAAATATCTACACATCTATCTCTATAAACATGGAAATATCTACACTGCCATCTGTACAAACATGGAAATAGCTACACAGTCATCTGTAGAAACATGGAAATATCTACACCGCTATCTCTATAAACATGGACATATCTACACCGCGATCTGTTTAAACATGGAAATATCTACACCGCGCTCTGTATAAACATGGAAATATCTAAACCGCTATCTGTGTAAACATGGAAATATCTACACAGCTATCTCTATAAACATGGAAATATCTACACCGCCATCTGTATAAACATGGAAATACCTACAAAGTCATCTGTATAAACATGGAAATATCTACACAGCCAACTGTATAAACATGGAAATATCTACATAGCCATCTGTATAAACATGGAAATATCTACACAGCCATCTGTATAAACCTGGAAATATCTGCACTGTCATCGATATAAACGTGGAAATATCTACAGAGAACTCTGTATAAACATGGAAATATCGGCACAGCCATCTCTATAAACATGGAAATATATACAAAGCTATCTGTATAAACAAGGAAATATCTACACTGCTATGTGTATTAACGTGGAAATATCTCCATTGCTATCTGTATAAACATGGACAAATCTCCACCACAATATGTATAAACATGAAAATATCTACACTTCTATCTCTATAAACATGGAAATATCTACACTGCCTTCTGTACAAACATGGAAATATCTTCACAGTCATCTGTAGAAACATGGAAATATCTACACCGCTATCTCTATAAACATGGAAATAACTACACTGCTATCTCTATAAACATGGAAATAACTGCACTGCTATCTCTATAATCATGGAAATATCCACACCGCTATCTCCATCAACATGGAAATATACACACCACCATCTCTTTAAACATGGAGGTATCTACAACGCCATCTACATAAACAAGAAAATATCTACACTGCCATCTATATAAACATGGAAATATCTACGCCGCCATCTCTATAAACATGGAAATATCTACACTGCCATTTGTAGAAAGGTGGAAATATCTACACCGCCATCTGTATAAACGTGGAAATATCTACACCGCTATCTGTATAAACATGGAAATATCTACACTGCAATCTGTATAAACATGGAAATATCTACACCGCTCTCTGTATAAATATGAAATATCTAAACCGCTATCTCTATAAAAGTGGAAATATCTACACTGCTATCTGTATAAACATGGAAATATCCTCACTGCTATCTCTATGAACATTGATATATCTACACCGCTATCTCTATAAACATGGAAATATCTACACCGCCATCTCTATAAACATGGAAATATCTACACCGTCATCTGTATAAACATGGAAATATCTACACCGCTATCTGTATAAACATGGAAATATCTACACCGCGATCTGTATAAACATGGAAATATCTACACCGCGATCTGTATAAACATGGAAATATCTAAACCGCTATCTGTGTAAACATGGAAATATCTACACAGCTATCTCTATAAACATGGAAATATCTACACCGCCATCTGTATAAACATGGAAATACCTACAAAGTCATCTGTATAAACATGGAAATATCTACACAGCCATCTGTATAAACCTGGAAATATCTACACAGCCATCTGTATAAACCTGGAAATATCTGCACTGTCATCTACATAAACATGGAAATATCTACAGAGAACTCTGTATAAACATGGAAATATCGGCACAGCCATCTCTATAAACATGGAAATATCTACAACGCTATCTGTATAAACATGGAAATATCTACACCGCTATGTGTATTAACGTGGAAATATCTCCATTGCTATCTGTATAAACATGGACAAATCTCCACCGCAATATGAATAAACATGAAAATATCTACACTTCTGTCTCTATAAACATGGAAATATCTACACTGCCATCTGTACAAACATGGAAATATCTACACAGTCATCTGTAGAAACATGGAAATATCTGCACCGCTATCTCTATAAACATGGAAATAACTACACCGCTATCTCTATAAACATGGAAATATCTACACCGCTATCTCCATCTACATGGAAGTATACACACCGCCATCTCTTTAAACATGGAGGTATCTACAACGCCATCTACATAAACAAGAAAATATCTACACTGCCATCTATATAAACATGGAAATATCTACACCGCCATCTCTATAAACATGGAAATATCTACACTGCCATTTGTAGAAAGATGGAAACATCTACACTGCCATCTGTATAAACGTGGAAATACCCACACCGCTATCTGTATAAACATGGAAATATCTACACCGCGATCTGTTTAAACATGGAAATATCTACACCGCGATCTGTATAAACATGGAAATAACTAAACCGCTATCTGTGTAAACATGGAAATATTTACACAGCTATCTCTACAAACATGGAAATATCTACACCGCCATCTGTATAAACATGGAAATACCTACAAAGTCATCTGTATAAACATGGAAATATCTACACAGCCATCTGTATAAACATGGAAATATCTACACAGCCATCTGTATAAACATGGAAATATCTACAGAGCCATCTGTATAAACCTGGAAATATCTGCACTGTCATCTATATAAACATGGAAATATCTACAGAGAACTCTGTATAAACATGGAAATATCGGCACAGCCATCTCTATAAACATGGAAATATATACAACGCTATCTGTATAAACATGGAAATATCTACACTGCTATGTGTATTAACATGGAAATATCTCCATTGCTATCTGTATAAACATGGACAAATCTCCACCACAATATGTATAAACATGAAAATATCTACACTTCTATCTCTATAAACATGGAAATATCTACACTGCCATCTGTACAAACATGGAAATGTCTACACAGTCATCTGTAGAAACATGGAAATATCTACACCGCTATCTCTATAAACATGGAAATAACTACAATGCTATCTCTATAAACATGGAAATAACTGCACTGCTATCTCTATAAACATGGAAATATCCACACCGCTATCTCCATCAACATGGAAATATACACACCGCCATCTCTTTAAACATGGAGGTATCTACAACGCCATCTACATAAACAAGAAAATATCTACACTGCCATCTTTATAAACATGGAAATATCTACACCGCCATCTCTATAAACATGGAAATATCTACACTGCCATTTGTAGAAAGGTGGAAATATCTACACCGCCATCTGTATAAACGTGGAAATATCTACACCGCTATCTGTATAAACATGGAAATATCTACACTGCAATCTGTATAAACTTGGAAATATCTACACCGCTCTCTGTATAAATATGAAATATCTAAACCGCTATCTCTATAAAAGTGGAAATATCTACACTGCTATCTGTATAAACATGGAAATATCCTCACTGCTATCTCTATGAACATTGATATATCTACACCGCTATCTCTATAAACATGGAAATATCTACACCGCCATCTCTATAAACATGGAAATATCTTCACCGTCATCTGTATAAACATGGAAATATCTACAACGCGATCTGTATTAACATAGAAATATCTACACAGCGATCTGTATAAACATGGAAATATCTACACCGTGATCTGTATAAACATGGAAATATCTAAACCGCTATCTGTGTAAACATGGAAATATCTACACAGCTATATCTATAAACATGGAAATATCTACACCACCATCTGTATAAACATGGAAATACCTACAAAGTCATCTGTATAAACATGGAAATATCTACACAGCCATCTGTATAAACATGGAAATATCAACACAGCCATCTGTATAAACCTGGAAATATCTGCACTGTCATCTATATAAACATGGAAATATCTACACCGCTATCTGTATAAACATGGAAATATCGGCACAGCCATCTGTATAAACATGGAAATATCGACAACGCTATCTGTCTAAACATGGAAATATCTACACCGCTATGTGTATTAACGTGGAAATATCTCCATTGCTATCTGTATAAACATGGACAAATCTCCACCGCAATATGTATAAACATGAAAATATCTACACTTCTATCTCTATAAACATGGAAATATCTACACTGCCATCTGTACAAACATGGAAATATCTACACAGTCATCTGTAGAAACATGGAAATATCTACACCGCTATCTCTATAAACATGGAAATAACTACACCGCTATCTCTATAAACATGGAAATATCTACACCGCTATCTCCATCAACATGGAAATATACACACCGCCATCTCTTTAAACATGGAGGTATCTACAACGCCATCTACATAAACAAGAAAATATCTACACTGCCATCTATATAAACATGGAAATATCTACACCGCCATCTACATAAACAAGAAAATATCTACACTGCCATCTATATAAACATGGAAATATCTACACCGCCATCTATATAAACATGGAAATATCTACACTGTCATTTGTAGAAAGATGGAAATATCTACACCGCCATCTGTATAAACGTGGAAATATCTACACCGCTATCTGTATAAACATGGAAATATCTACACCGCTCTGTGTATAAATATGAAATATCTAAACCGCTATCTATATAAAAGTGGAAATATCCACACTGCTATCTGTATAAACATGGAAATATCCTCACTGCTATCTCTATGAACATTGATAAATCTACACCGCTATCTCTATAAACATGGAAATATCTACACCACCATCTCTATAATCATGGAAATATCTACACCGCTATCTGTATAAACATGGAAATATCTACAGAGAACTCTGTATAAACCTGGAAATATCTGCACTGTCATCTATATAAACATGGAAATATCTACAGAGAACTCTGTATAAACATGGAAATATCGGCACAGCCATCTGTAAAAACATGGAAATATCTACAACGCTATCTGTATAAACATGGAAATATCTACACCGCTATGTGTATTAACGTGGAAATATCTCCATTGCTATCTGTATAAACATGGACAAATCTCCACCGCAATATGTATAAACATGAAAATATCTACACTTCTATCTCTATAAACATGGAAATATCTACACTGCCATCTGTACAAACATGGAAATATCTACACAGTCATCTGTAGAAACATGGAAATATCTACACCGCTATCTCTATAAACATGGAAATAACTACACCGCTATCTCTATAAACATGGAAATATCTACACCGCTATCTCCATCAACATGGAAATATACACACCGCCATCTCTTTAAACATGGAGGTATCTACAACGTCATCTACATAAACAAGAAAATATCTACACTGCCATCTATATAAACATGGAAATATCTACACCGCCATCTATATAAACATGGAAATATCTACACTGTCATTTGTAGTAAGATGGAAATATCTACACCGCCATCTGTATAAACGTGGAAATATCTACACCGCTATCTGTATAAACATGGAAAGATCTACACTGCAATCTGTATGAACATGGAAATATCTACACCGCTCTCTGTATAAATATGAAATATCAAAACCGCTATCTCTATAAAAGTGGAAATATCTACACTGCTATCTGCATAAACATGGAAATATCCTCACTGCTATCTCTATGAACATTGATATATCTACACAGCTATCTCTATAAACATGGAAATATCTACACCGCCATCTCTATAAACATGGAAATATCTACACCGTCATCTGTATAAACATGGAAATATCTACAACGCGATCTGTATAAACATGGAAATATCTACACAGCGATCTGTATAAACATGGAAATATCTACACAGCGATCTGTATAAACATGGAAATATCTAAACCGCTATCTGTGTAAACATGGAAATATCTACACAGCTATCTCTATAAACATGGAAATATCTACACCGCCATCTGTATAAACATGGAAATACCTACAAAGTCATCTGTATAAACATGGAAATATCTACACAGCCATCTGTATAAACATGGAAATATCTACACAGCCATCTGTATAAACCTGGAAATATCTGCACTGTCATCTATATAAACATGGAAATATCTACACCGCTATCTGTATAAACATGGAAATATCGGCACAGCCATCTGTATAAACATGGAAATATCTACAACGCTATCTGTCTAAACATGGAAATATGTACACCGCTATGTGTATTAACGTGGAAATATCTCCATTGCTATCTGTATAAACATGGACAAATCTCCACCACAATATGTATAAACATGAAAATATCTACACATCTATCTCTATAAACATGGAAATATCTACACTGCCATCTGTACAAACATGGAAATAGCTACACAGTCATCTGTAGAAACATGGAAATATCTACACCGCTATCTCTATAAACATGGAAATATCTACACCGCGATCTGTTTAAACATGGAAATATCTACACCGCGCTCTGTATAAACATGGAAATATCTAAACCGCTATCTGTGTAAACATGGAAATATCTACACAGCTATCTCTATAAACATGGAAATATCTACACCGCCATCTGTATAAACATGGAAATACCTACAAAGTCATCTGTATAAACATGGAAATATCTACACAGCCAACTGTATAAACATGGAAATATCTACATAGCCATCTGTATAAACATGGAAATATCTACACAGCCATCTGTATAAACCTGGAAATATCTGCACTGTCATCGATATAAACGTGGAAATATCTACAGAGAACTCTGTATAAACATGGAAATATCGGCACAGCCATCTCTATAAACATGGAAATATATACAAAGCTATCTGTATAAACAAGGAAATATCTACACTGCTATGTGTATTAACGTGGAAATATCTCCATTGCTATCTGTATAAACATGGACAAATCTCCACCACAATATGTATAAACATGAAAATATCTACACTTCTATCTCTATAAACATGGAAATATCTACACTGCCTTCTGTACAAACATGGAAATATCTTCACAGTCATCTGTAGAAACATGGAAATATCTACACCGCTATCTCTATAAACATGGAAATAACTACACTGCTATCTCTATAAACATGGAAATAACTGCACTGCTATCTCTATAAACATGGAAATATCCACACCGCTATCTCCATCAACATGGAAATATACACACCACCATCTCTTTAAACATGGAGGTATCTACAACGCCATCTACATAAACAAGAAAATATCTACACTGCCATCTATATAAACATGGAAATATCTACACCGCCATCTCTATAAACATGGAAATATCTACACTGCCATTTGTAGAAAGGTGGAAATATCTACACCGCCATCTGTATAAACGTGGAAATATCTACACCGCTATCTGTATAAACATGGAAATATCTACACTGCAATCTGTATAAACATGGAAATATCTACACCGCTCTCTGTATAAATATGAAATATCTAAACCGCTATCTCTATAAAAGTGGAAATATCTACACTGCTATCTGTATAAACATGGAAATATCCTCACTGCTATCTCTATGAACATTGATATATCTACACCGCTATCTCTATAAACATGGAAATATCTACACCGCCATCTCTATAAACATGGAAATATCTACACCGTCATCTGTATAAACATGGAAATATCTACACCGCGATCTGTATAAACATGGAAATATCTACACCGCGATCTGTATAAACATGGAAATATCTACACCGCGACCTGTATAAACATGGAAATATCTAAACCGCTATCTGTGTAAACATGGAAATATCTACACAGCTATCTCTATAAACATGGAAATATCTACACCGCCATCTGTATAAACATGGAAATACCTACAAAGTCATCTGTATAAACATGGAAATATCTACACAGCCATCTGTATAAACCTGGAAATATCTACACAGCCATCTGTATAAACCTGGAAATATCTGCACTGTCATCTATATAAACATGGAAATATCTACAGAGAACTCTGTATAAACATGGAAATATCGGCACAGCCATCTCTATAAACATGGAAATATCTACAACGCTATCTGTACAAACATGGAAATATCTACACCGCTATGTGTATTAACGTGGAAATATCTCCATTGCTATCTGTATAAACATGGACAAATCTCCACCGCAATATGTATAAACATGAAAATATCTACACATCTGTCTCTATAAACATGGAAATATCTACACTGCCATCTGTACAAACATGGAAATATCTACACAGTCATCTGTAGAAACATGGAAATATCTACACCGCTATCTCTATAAACATGGAAATAACTACACCGCTATCTCTATAAACATGGAAATATCTACACCGCTATCTCCATCTACATGGAAGTATACACACCGCCATCTCTTTAAACATGGAGGTATCTACAACGCCATCTACATAAACAAGAAAATATCTACACTGCCATCTATATAAACATGGAAATATCTACACCGCCATCTCTATAAACATGGAAATATCTACACTGCCATTTGTAGAAAGATGGAAACATCTACACTGCCATCTGTATAAACGTGGAAATACCCACACCGCTATCTGTATAAACATGGAAATATCTACACCGCGATCTGTTTAAACATGGAAATATCTACACCGCGATCTGTATAAACATGGAAATAACTAAACCGCTATCTGTGTAAACATGGAAATATCTACACAGCTATCTCTACAAACATGGAAATATCTACACCGCCATCTGTATAAACATGGAAATACCTACAAAGTCATCTGTATAAACATGGAAATATCTACACAGCCATCTGTATAAACATGGAAATATCTACACAGCCATCTGTATAAACATGGAAATATCTACACAGCCATCTGTATAAACCTGGAAATATCTGCACTGTCATCTATATAAACATGGAAATATCTACAGAGAACTCTGTATAAACATGGAAATATCGGCACAGCCATCTCTATAAACATGGAAATATATACAACGCTATCTGTATAAACATGGAAATATCTACACTGCTATGTGTATTAACATGGAAATATCTCCATTGCTATCTGTATAAACATGGACAAATCTCCACCACAATATGTATAAACATGAAAATATCTGCACTTCTATCTCTATAAACATGGAAATATCTACACTGCCATCTGTACAAACATGGAAATGTCTACACAGTCATCTGTAGAAACATGGAAATATCTACACCGCTATCTCTATAAACATGGAAATAACTACAATGCTATCTCTATAAACATGGAAATAACTGCACTGCTATCTCTATAAACATGGAAATATCCACACCGCTATCTCCATCAACATGGAAATATACACACCGCCATCTCTTTAAACATGGAGGTATCTACAACGCCATCTACATAAACAAGAAAATATCTACACTGCCATCTATATAAACATGGAAATATCTACACCGCCATCTCTATAAACATGGAAATATCTACACTGCCATTTGTAGAAAGGTGGAAATATCTACACCGCCATCTGTATAAACGTGGAAATATCTACACCGCTATCTGTATAAACATGGAAATATCTACACTGCAATCTGTATAAACATGGAAATATCTACACCGCTCTCTGTATAAATATGAAATATCTAAACAGCTATCTCTATAAAAGTGGAAATATCTACACTGCTATCTGTATAAACATGGAAATATACTCACTACTATCTCTATGAACATTGATATATCTACACCGCTATCTCTATAAACATGGAAATATCTACACCGCCATCTCTATAAAGATGGAAATATCTACACCGTCATCTGTATAAACATGGAAATATCTACACCGCGATCTGTATAAACATGGAAATATCTACACCGCGATCTGTATGAACATGGAAATATCTAAACCCCTATCTGTGTAAACATGGAAATATCTACACAGCTATCTCTATAAACATGGAAATATCTACACCGCCATCTGTATAAACATGGAAATACCTACAAAGTCATCTGTATAAACATGGAAATATCTACACAGCCATCTGTATAAACCTGGAAATATCTACACAGCCATCTGTATAAACCTGGAAATATCTGCACTGTCATCTATATAAACATGGAAATACCTACACCGCTATCTGTATAAACATGGAAATATCGGCACAGCCATCTGTATAAACATGGAAATATCTACAACGCTATCTGTATAAACATGGAAATATCTACACCGCTATGTGTATTAACGTGGAAATATCTCCATTGCTATCTGTATAAACATGGACAAATCTCCACCGCAATATGTATAAACATGAAAATATCTACACTTCTGTCTCTATAAACATGGAAATATCTACACTGCCATCTGTACAAACATGGAAATATCTACACAGTCATCTGTAGAAACATGGAAATATCTACACCGCTATCTCTATAAACATGGAAATAACTACACCGCTATCTCTATAAACATGGAAATATCTACACTGCTATCTCCATCTACATGGAAATATACACACCGCCATCTCTTTAAACATGGAGGTATCTACAACGCCATCTACATAAACAAGAAAATATCTACACTGCCATCTATATAAACATGGAAATATCTACACCGCCATCTCTATAAACATGGAAATATCTACACCGTCATCTGTATAAACATGGAAATATCTACACCGCTATCTGTATAAACATGGAAATATCTACACCGCGATCTGTATAAACATGGAAATATCTACATCGCGATCTGTATAAACATGGAAATATCTAAACCGCTATCTGTGTAAACATGGAAATATCTACACAGCTATCTCTACAAACATGGAAATATCTACACCGCCATCTGTATAAACATGGAAATATCTACACTGCCATCTGTACAAACATGGAAATATCTACAGAGTCATCTGTAGAAACATGGAAATATCTACACCGCTATCTCTATAAACATGGAAATAACTACACTGCTATCTCTATAAACATGGAAATAACTGCACTGCTATCTCTATAAACATGGAAATATCCACACCGCTATCTCCATCAACATGGAAATATACACACCGCCATCTCTTTAAACATGGAGGTATCTACAACGCCATCTACATAAACAAGAAAATATCTACACTGCCATCTATGTAAACATGGAAATATCTACACCGCCATCTCTATAAACATGGAAATATCTACACTGCCATTTGTAGAAAGGTGGAAATATCTACACCGCCATCTGTATAAACGTGGAAATATCTACACCGCTATCTGTATAAACATGGAATTATCTACACTGCAATCTGTATAAACATGGAAATATCTACACCGCTCTCTGTATAAATATGAAATATCTAAACCGCTATCTCTATAAAAGTGGAAATATCTACACTGCTATCTGTATAAACATGGAAATATCCTCACTGCTATCTCTATGAACATTGATATATCTACACCGCTATCTCTATAAACATGGAAATATCTACACCGCCATCTCTATAAACATGGAAATATCTACACCGTCATCTGTATAAACATGGAAATATCTACACCGCGATCTGTATAAACATGGAAATATCTACACCGCGATCTGTATAAACATGGAAATATCTACACCGCGACCTGTATAAACATGGAAATATCTAAACCGCTATCTGTGTAAACATGGAAATATCTACACAGCTATCTCTATAAACATGGAAATATCTACACCGCCATCTGTATAAACATGGAAATACCTACAAAGTCATCTGTATAAACATGGAAATATCTACACAGCCATCTGTATAAACCTGGAAATATCTACACAGCCATCTGTATAAACCTGGAAATATCTGCACTGTCATCTATATAAACATGGAAATATCTACAGAGAACTCTGTATAAACATGGAAATATCGGCAGAGCCATCTCTATAAACATGGAAATATCTGCACCGCTATGTGTATTAACGTGGAAATATCTCCATTGCTATCTGTATAAACATGGACAAATCTCCACCGCAATATGTATAAACATGAAAATATCTACACTTCTGTCTCTATAAACATGGAAATATCTACACTGCCATCTGTACAAACATGGAAATATCTACACAGTCATCTGTAGAAACATGGAAATATCTACACCGCTATCTCTATAAACATGGAAATAACTACACCGCTATCTCTATAAACATGGAAATATCTACACCGCTATCTCCATCTACATGGAAATATACACACCGCCATCTCTTTAAACATGGAGGTATCTACAACGCCATCTACATAAACAAGAAAATATCTACACTGCCATCTATATAAACATGGAAATATCTACACCGCCATCTCTATAAACATGGAAATATCTACACCGTCATCTGTATAAACATGGAAATATCTACACCGCGATCTGTATAAACATGGAAATATCTACACCGCGATCTGTATAAACATGGAAATATCTACACAGCCATCTGTATAAACATGGAAATATCTACACAGCCATCTGTATAAACCTGGAAATATCTGCACTGTCATCTATATAAACATGGAAATATCTACAGAGGACTCTGTATAAACATGGAAATATCGGCACAGCCATCTCTATAAACATGGAAATATATACAACGCTATCTGTATAAACATGGAAATATCTACACTGCTATGTGTATTAACGTGGAAATATCTCCATTGCTATCTGTATAAACATGGACAAATCTCCACCACAATATGTATAAACATGAAAATATCGACACTTCTATCTCTATAAACATGGAAATATCTACACTGCCATCTGTACAAACATGGAAATGTCTACACAGTCATCTGTAGAAACATGGAAATATCTACACCGCTATCTCTATAAACATGGAAATAACTACAATGCTATCTCTATAAACATGTAAATAACTGCACTGCTATCTCTATAAACATGGAAATATCCACACCGCTATCTCCATCAACATGGAAATATACACACCGCCATCTCTTTAAACATGGAGGTATCTACAACGCCATCTACATAAACAAGAAAATATCTACACTGCCATCTATATAAACATGGAAATATCTACACCGCCATCTATATAAACATGGAAATATCTACACTGCCATTTGTAGAAAGGTGGAAATATCTACACCGCCATCTGTATAAACGTGGAAATATCTACACCGCTATCTGTATAAACATGGAAATATCTACACTGCAATCTGTATAAACATGGAAATATCTACACCGCTCTCTGTATAAATATGAAATATCTAAACCGCTATCTCTATAAAAGTGGAAATATCTACACTGCTATCTGTATAAACATGGAAATATCCTCACTGCTATCTCTATGAACATTGATAAATCTACACCGCTATCTCTATAAACATGGAAATACCTACACCGCCATCTCTATAAACAAGGAAATATCTACACTGCTATCTGTATAAACATGGAAATATCTACAGAGAACTCTGTATAAACCTGGAAATATCTGCACTGTCATCTATATAAACTTGGAAATATCTACAGAGAACTCTGTATAAACATGGAAATATCGGCACAGCCATCTGTATAAACATGGAAATATGTACAACGCTATCTGTATAAACATGGAAATATCTACACCGCTATGTGTATTAACGTGGAAATATCTCCATTGCTATCTGTATAAACATGGACAAATCTCCACCGCAATATGTATAAACATGAAAATATCTACACTTCTATCTCTATAAACATGGAAATATCTACACTGCCATCTGTACAAACATGGAAATATCTACACAGTCATCTGTAGAAACATGGAAATATCTACACCGCTATCTCTATAAACATGGAAATAACTACACCGCTATCTCTATAAACATGGAAATATCTACACCGCTATCTCCATCAACATGGAAATATACACACCGCCATCTCTTTAAACATGGAGGTATCTACAACGCCATCTACATAAACAAGAAAATATCTACACTGCCATCTATATAAACATGGAAGTACCTACAAGGCCATCTATATAAACATGGAAATATCTACACTGCCATTTGTAGATAGATGGAAATATCTACACCGCCATCTGTATAAACTTGGAAATATCTACACCGCTATCTGTATAAACATGGAAATATCTACACTGCAATCTGTATAAACATGGAAATATCTACACCGCTCTCTGTATAAATATGAAATATCTAAACTGCTATCTCTATAAAAGTGGAAATATCTACACTGCTATCTGTATAAACATGGAAATATCCTCACTGCTATCTCTATGAACATTGATATATCTACACCGCTATCTCTATAAACATGGAAATATCTACACCGCCATCTCTATAAACTTTTAAATATCTACACCGTCATCTGTATAAACATGGAAATATCTACACCGCGATCTGTATAAACATGGAAATATCTACACCGCGATCTGTATAAACATGGAAATATCTACACCGCGATCTGTATAAACATGGAAATATCTAAACCGCTATCTGTGTAAACATGGAAATATCTACACAGCTATCTCTATAAACATGGAAATATCTACACCGCCATCTGTATAAACATGGAAATACCTAGAAAGTCATCTGTATAAACATGGAAATATCTACACAGCCATCTGTATAAACATGGAAATATCTACACAGCCATCTGTATAAACCTGGAAATATCTGCACTGTCATCTATATAAACATGGAAATATCTACAGAGAACTCTGTATAAACATGGAAATATCGGCACAGCCATCTGTATAAACATGGAAATATCCACAACGCTATCTGTATAAACATGGAAATATCTACACCGCTATGTGTATTAACGTGGAAATATCTCCATTGCTATCTGTATAAACATGGACAAATCTCCACCGCAATATGTATAAACATGAAAATATGTACACTTCTATCTCTATAAACATGGAAATATCTACACTGCCATCTGTACAAACATGGAAATATCTACACAGTCATCTGTAGAAACATGGAAATATATACACCGCTATCTGTATAAACATGGAAATAACTACACCGCTATCTCTATAAACATGGAAATATCTACACCGCTATCTCCATCAACATGGAAATATACACACCGCCATCTCTTTAAACATGGAGGTATCTACAACGCCATCTACATAAACAAGAAAATATCTACACTGCCATCTATATAAACATGGAAATATCTTCACCGCCATCTCTATAAACATGGAAATATCTACACTGCCATTTGAAGAAAGATGGAAACATCTACACCGCCATCTGTATAAACGTGGAAATACCTACACCGCTATCTGTATAAACATGGAAATATCTACACCGCGATCTGTTTAAACATGGAAATATCTACACCGCGATCTGTATAAACATGGAAATATCTAAACCGCTATCTGTGTAAACATGGAAATATCTACACAGCTACCTCTATAAACATGGAAATTTCTACACCGCCATCTGTATAAACATTTAAATACCTACAAAGTCATCTGTATAAACATGGAAATATCTACACAGCCATCTGTATAAACATGGAAATATCTACACAGCCATCTGTATAAACCTGGAAATATCTGCACTGTCATCTATATAAACATGGAAATATCTACAGAGAACTCTGTATAAACATGGAAATATAGGCACAGCCATCTCAATAAACATGGAAATATCTACAAAGCTATCTGTATAAACATGGAAATATCTACACCGCTATGTGTATTAACGTGGAAATATCTCCATTGCTATCTGTATAAACATGGACAAATCTCCACCACAATATGTATAAACATGAAAATATCTACACTTCTATCACTATAAACATGGAAATCTCTACACTGCCATCTGTACAAACATGGAAATATCTACACAGTCATCTGTAGAAACATGGAAATATCTACACCGCTATCTCTATAAACATGGAAATAACTACACTGCTATCTCTAGAAACATGGAAATATCCACACCGCTATCTCCATCAACATGGAAATATACACACCGCCATCTCTTTAAACATGGAGGTATCTACAACGCCATCTACATAAACAAGAAAATATCTACACTGCCATCTATATAAACATGGAAATATCTACACCGCCATCTCTATAAACATGGAAATATCTACACTGCCATTTGTAGAAAGATGGAAATATCTACACCGCCATCTGTACAAACGTGGAAATATCTACACCGCTATCTGTATAAACATGGAAATATCTACACCGAAATCTGTATAAACATGGAAATATCTACACCGCTCTCTGTACAAATATGAAATATCTAAACCGCTATCTCTATAAAAGTGGAAATATCTACACTGCTATGTGTATAAACATGGAAATATCCTCACTGCTATCTCTATGAACATTGATATATCTACACCGCCATCTCTATAAACAAGGAAATATCTACACCGCTATCTGTATAAACATGGAAATATCTACAGAGAACTCTGTATAAACCTGGAAATGTCTGCACTGTCATCTATATAAACATGGAAATATCTACAGAGAACTCTGTATAAACATGGAAATATCGGCACAGCCATCTGCATAAACATCGAAATATCTACAACGCTATCTGTATAAACATGGAAATATCTACACCGCTATGTGTATTAACGTGGAAATATCTCCATTGCTATCTGTATAAACATGGACAAATCTCCACCGCAATATGTATAAACATGAAAATATCTACACTTCTATCTCTATAAACATGGAAATATCTACACTGCCATCTGTACAAACATGGAAATAGCTACACAGTCATCTGTAGAAACATGGAAATATCTACACCGCTATCTCTATAAACATGGAAATAACTACACCGCTATCTCTATAAACATGGAAATATCTACACCGCTATCTCCATCAACATGGAAATATACACACCGCCATCTCTTTAAACATGGAGGTATCTACAACGCCATCTACATAAACAAGAAAATATCTACACTGCCATCTATATAAACATGGAAATATCTACACCGCCATCTCTATAAACATGGAAATATCTACACTGCCATTTGTAGAAAGATGGAAACATCTTCACTGCCATCTGTATAAACGTGGAAATACCTACACCGCTATCTGTATAAACATGGAAATATCTACACCGCGATCTGTTTAAACATGGAAATATCTACACCGCGATCTGTATAAACATGGAAATATCTAAACCGCTATCTGTGTAAACATGGAAATATCTACACAGCTATCTCTATAAACATGGAAATACCTACACTGCCATCTGTATAAACATGGAAATACATACAAAGTCATGTGTATAAACATGGAAATATCTACACAGCCATCTGTATAAACATGGAAATATCTACACAGCCATCTCTATAAACCTGGAAATATCTGCACTGTCATCTATATAAACATGGAAATATCTACAGAGAACTCTGTATAAACATGGAAATATCGGCACAGCCATCTCTATAAACATGGAAATATCTACAACGCTATCTGTATAAACATGGAAATATCTACACCGCTATGTGTATTAACGTGGAAATATCTCCATTGCTATCTGTAAAAACATGGACAAATCTCCAACACAATATGTATAAACATGAAAATATCTACACTTCTATCTCTATAAACATGGAAATATATACACTGCCATCTGTACAAACATGGAAATATCTACACAGTCATCTGTAGAAACATGGAAATATCTACACTGCTATCTCTATAAACATGGAAATAACTACACTGCTATCTCTATAAACATGGAAATATCCAAACCGCTATCTCCATCAACATGGAAATATACACACCGCCATCTCTTTAAACATGGAGGTATCTACAACGCCATCTACATAAACAAGAAAATATCTACACTGCCATCTATATAAACATGGAAATATCTACACCGCCATCTCTATAAACATGGACATATCTACACTGCCATTTGAAGAATGATGGAAATATCTACACCGCCATCTGTATAATCGTGGAAATATCTACACCGCTATCTGTATAAACATGGAAATATCTACACCGCAATCTGTATAAACATGGAAATATCTACACGGCTCTCTGTATAAATATGAAATATCTAAACCGCTATCTCTATAAAAGTGGAAATATCTACACTGCTATCTGTATAAACATGGAAATATCCTCACTGCTATCTCTATGAACATTGATATATCTACAACGCTATCTCTATAAACATGGAAATATCTACACCACGATCTCTATAAACATGGAAATATCTACTCCGCTATCTGTATAAACATGGAAATATCTACAGACAACTCTGTATAAACCTGGAAATATCTACACCGTCATCTATGTAAACATGGAAATATCTACAGAGAACTCTGTATAAACATGGAAATATTGGCACAGCCATCTGTATAAACATGGAAATATCTACAACGCTATCTGTATAAACATGGAAATATCTACACCGCTATGTGTATTAACGAGGAAATATCTCCATTGCTATCTGTATAAACATGGACAAATCTCCACCGCAATATGTATAAACATGAAAATATCTACACTTCTATCTCTATAAACATGGAAATATCTACACTGCCATCTGTACAAACATGGAAATATCTACACAGTCATCTGTAGAAACATGGAAATATCTACACCGCTATCTCTATAAACATGGAAATAACTACACCGCTATTTCTATAAACATGGAAATATCTACACCGCTATCTCCATCAACATGGAAGTATACACACCGCCATCTCTTTCAACATGGAGGTATCTACAACGCCATCTACATAAACAAGAAAATATCTACACTGCCATCTATATAAACATGGAAATATCTACACCGCCATCTATATAAACATGGAAATATCTACACTGTCATTTGTAGAAAGATGGTAATATCTACACCGCAATCTGTATAAACGTGGAAATATCTACACCGCTATCTGTATAAACATGGAAATATCTACACCGCTATGTGTATTAACGTGGAAATATCTCCATTGCTATCTGTATAAACATGGACAAATCTCCACCGCAATATGTATAAACATGAAAATATCTACACTTCTATCTCTATAAACATGGAAATATCTACACTGCCATCTGTAGAAACATGGAAATATCTACACAGTCATCTGTAGAAACATGGAAATATCTACACCGCTATCTCTATAAACTTGGAAATAACTACACCGCTATCTCTATAAACATGGAAATATCTACACCACTATCTCCATCAACATGGAAATATACACACCGCCATCTCTTTAAACATGGAGGTATCTACAACGCCATCTACATAAACAAGAAAATATCTACACTGCCATCTATATAAACATGGAAATATCTACACCGCCATCTATATAAACATGGAAATATCTACACTGTCATTTATAGAAAGATGGAAATATCTACACCGCAATCTGTATAAACGTGGAAATATCTACACCGCTATCTGTATAAACATGGAAATATCTGCACTGCAATCTGTATAAACATGGAAATATCTACACCGCTCTCTGTATAAATATGAAATATTTAAACCGCTATCTCTATAAAAGTGGAAATATCTACACTGCTATCTGTATAAACAGGGAAATATCCTCACTGCTATCTCTATGAACATTGATATATCTACACCGCTATCTCTATAAACATGGAAATATCTACACCGCCATCTCTATAAACATGGAAATATCTACACCGTCATCTGTATAAACATGGAAATATCTACACCGCGATCTGTATAAACATGGAAATATCTACACCGCGATCTGTATAAACATGGAAATATCTACACCGCGATCTGTATAAACATGGAAATATCTAAACCGCTATCTGTGTAAACATGGAAATATCTACACAGCTATCTCTATAAACATGGAAATATCTACACCGCCATCTGTATAAACATGGAAATACCTACAAAGTCATCTGTATAAACATGGAAATATCTACACAGCCATCTGTATAAACATGGAAATATCTACACAGCCATCTGTATAAACCTGGAAATATCTGCACTGTCATCTATATAAACATGGAAATATCTACAGAGAACTCTGTATAAACATGGAAATATCGGCACAGCCATCTCTATAAACATGGAAATATCTACAACGCTATCAGTATAAACATGGAAATATCTATACCGCTATGTGTATTAACGTGGAAATAACTCCATTGCTATCTGTATAAACATGGACAAATCTCCACCACAATATGTATAAACATGAAAATATCTACACTTCTATCTCTATAAACATGGAAATATCTACACTGCCATCTGTACAAACATGGAAATATCTACACAGTCATCTGTAGAAACATGGAAATATCTACACCGCTATCTCTATAAACCTGGAAATATCTACACTGCTATCTCTATAAACATGGAAATATCCACACCGCTATCTCCATCAACATGGAAATATACACACCGCCATCTCTTTAAACATGGAGGTATCTACAACGCCATCTACATAAACAAGAAAATATCTACACTGCCATCTATATAAACATGGAAATATCTACACCGCCATCTCTATAAACATGGAAGTATCTACACTGCCATTTGTAGAAAGATGGAATTATCTACACCGCCATCTGTATAAACGTGGAAATATCTACACCGCTATCTGTATAAACATGGAAATATCTACACCGCAATCTGTATAAACATGGAAATATCTACACCGCTCTCTGTATAAATATGAAATATCTAAACCGCTATCTCTCTAAAAGTGGAAATATCTACACTGCTATCTGTATAAACATGGAAATATCCTCACTGCTATCTCTATGAACATTGATATATCTACACCGCTATCTCTATAAACATGGAAATATCTACACCGCCATCTCTATAAACATGGAAATATCTACACCGTCATCTGTATAAACATGGAAATATCTACACTGCCATCTGTATAGACGTGGAAATATCTACACCGCGATCTGTATAAACATGGAAATATCTACACCGCGATCTGTATAAACATGGAAATATCTAAACCGCTATCTGTGTAAACATGGAAATATCTACACAGCTATCTCTATAAACATGGAAATATCTACACTGCCGTCTGTACAAACATGGAAATATCTACACAGTCATCTGTAGAAACATGGAAATATCTACACCGCTATCTCTATAAACATGGAAATAACTACACCGCTATCTCTATAAACATGGAAATATCTACACCGCTATCTCCATCAACATGGAAATATACACACCGCCATCTCTTTAAACATGGAGGTATCTACAACGCCATCTACATAAACAAGAAAATATCTACACAGCCATCTATATAAACATGGAAATATCTACACCGCCATCTCTATAAACATGGAAATATCTACACTGCCATTTGAAGAAAGATGGAAACATCTACACTGCCATCTGTATAAACGTGGAAATACCTACACCGCTATCTGTATAAACATGGAAATATCTACACCGCAATCTGTTTAAACATGGAAATATCTACACCGCGATCTGTATAAACATGGAAATATCTAAACCGCTATCTGTGTAAACATGGAAATATCTACACAGCTATCTCTATAAACATGGAAATATCTACACCGCCATCTGTATAAACATGGAAATACCTACAAAGTCATCTGTATAAACATGGAAATATCTACACAGCCATCTGTATAAACATGGAAATATCTACACAGCCATCTGTATAAACCTGGAAATATCTGCACTGTCATCTATATAAACATGGAAATATCTACAGAGAACTCTGTATAAACATGGAAATATCGGCACAGCCATCTCTATAAACATGGAAATATCTACAACGCTATCAGTATAAACATGGAAATATCTACACCGCTATGTGTATTAACGTGGAAATAACTCCATTGCTATCTGTATAAACATGGACAAATCTCCACCACAATATGTATAAACATGAAAATATCTACACTTCTATCTCTATAAACATGGAAATATCTACACTGCCATCTGTACAAACATGGAAATATCTACACAGTCATCTGTAGAAACATGGAAATATCTACACCACTATCTCTATAAACATGGAAATAACTACACTGCTATCTCTATAAACATGGAAATATCCACACCGATATCTCCATCAACATGGAAATATACACACTGCCTTCTCTTTAAACATGGAGGTATCTACAACGCCATCTACATAAACAAGAAAATATCTACACCGCCATCTCTATAAACATGGAAATATCTACACTGCCATTTGTAGAAAGATGGAAATATCTACACCGCCATCTGTATAAACGTGGAAATATCTACACCGCTGTCTGTATAAACATGGAAATATCTACACCGCAATCTGTATAAACATGGAAATATCTACACCGCTCTCTGTATAAATATGAAATATCTAAACCGCTATCTCTATAAAAGTGGAAATATCTACACTGCTATCTGTATAAACATGGAAATATCCTCACTGCTATCTCTATGAACATTGATATATCTACACCGCTATCTCTATAAACATGGAAATATCTACACCGCCATCTCTAAAAACATGGAAATATCTACACCGCTATCTGTATAAACATGGAAATATCTACAGAGAACTCTGTATAAACCTGGAAATTTCTGCACTGTCATCTATATAAACATGGAAATATCTACAGAGAACTCTGTATAAACATGGAAATATCGGCACAGCCATCTGTATAAACATGGAAATATCCACAACGCTATCTGTATAAACATGGAAATATCTACACTGCTATGTGTATTAACGTGGAAATATCTCCATTGCTATCTGTATAAACATGGACAAATCTCCACCGCAATATGTATAAACATGAAAATATCTACACTTCTATCTCTATAATCATGGAAATATCTACACTGCCATCTGTACAAACATGGAAATATCTACACAGTCATCTGTAGAAACATGGAAATATCTACACCGCTATCTCCATAAACATGGAAATAACTACACCGCTATCTCTATAAACATGGAAATATCTACACCGCTATCTCCATCAACATGGAAATATACACACCGCCATCTCTTTAAACATGGAGGTATCTACAACGCCATCTACATAAACAAGAAAATATCTACACTGCCATCTATATAAACATGGAAATATCTACACCACCATCTATACAAACATGGAAATATCTACACTGTCATTTGTAGAAAGATGGAAATATCTACACCGCAATCTGTATAAACGTGGAAATATCTACACCGCTATCTGTATAAACATGGAAATATCTACACTGCAATCTGTATAAACATGGAAATATCTACACCACTCTCTGTATAAGTATGAAATATCTAAACCGCTATCTCTATAAAAGTGGAAATATCTACACTGCTATCTGTATAAACATGGAAATATCCTCACTGCTATCTCTATGAACATTGATATATCTACACCGCTATCTCTATAAACATGGAAATATCTACATCGCCATCTCTATAAACATGGAAATATCTACACCGTCATCTGTATAAACATGGAAATATCTACACCGCGATCTGTATAAACATGGAAATATCTACACCGCGATCTGTATTAACATGGAAATATCTACACCGCGATCTGTATAAACATGGAAATATCTAAACCGCTATCTGTGTAAACATGGAAATATCTACACAGCTATCTCTATAAACATGGAAATATCTACACAGCCATCTGTATAAACATGGAAATATCTACACAGCCATCTGTAGAAACCTGGAAATATCTGCACTGTCATCTATATAAACATGGAAATATCTACACCGCTATCTGTATAAACATGGAAATATCTACAGAGAACTCTGTATAAACCTGGAAATATCTGCACTGTCATCTATATAAACATGGAAATATCTACAGAGAACTCTGTATAAACATGGAAATATCGGCACAGCCCTCTGTATCAACATGGAAATACCTACAACGCTTTCTGTATAAACATGGAAATATCTACACCGCTATGTGTATTAACGTGGAAATATCTCCATTGCTATCTGTATAAACATGGACAAATCTCCACCGCAATATGTATAAACATGAAAATATCTACACTTCTATCTCTATAAACATGGAAATATCTACACTGCCATCTGTACAAACATGGAAATACCTACACAGTCATCTGTAGAAACATGGAAATATCTACACCGCTATCTCTATAAACATGGAAATAACTACACCGCTATCTCTATAAACATGGAAATACCTACACCGCTATCTCCATCAACATGGAAATATACACACCGCCATCTCTTTAAACATGGAGGTATCTACAAAGCCATCTACATAAACAAGAAAATATCTACACTGCCATCTATATAAACATGGAAATATCTACACCGACATCTCTATAAACATGGAAATATCTACACTGCCATTTGTAGAAAGATGGAAACATCTACACTGCCATTTGTATAAATGTGGAAATACATACACCGCTATCTGTATAAACATGGAAATATCTACACCGCGATCTGTTTAAACATGGAAATATCTACACAGCGATCTGTATAAACATGGAAATATCTAAACCGCTATCTGTGTAAACATGGAAATATCTACACAGCTATCTCTATAAACATGGAAATATCTACACCGCCATCTGTATAAACATGGAAATATCTACAAAGTCATCTGTATAAACATGGAAATATCTACACAGCCATCTGTATAAACATGGAAATATCTACACAGCCATCTGTATAAACCTGGAAATATCTGCACTGTCATCTATATAAACATGGAAATATCTACAGAGAACTCTGTATAAACATGGACATATCGGCACAGCCATCTCTATAAACATGGAAATATCTACAAAGCTATCTGTATAAACATGGAAATATCTACACCGCTATGTGTATTAACGTGGAAATATCTCCATTGCTATCTGTATAAACATGGACAAATCTCCACCACAATATGTATAAACATGAAAATATCTACACTTCTATCTCTATAAACATGGAAATATCTACACTGCCATCTGTACAAACATGGAAATATCTACACAGTTATCTGTAGAAACATGGAAATATCTACACCGCTATCTCTATAAACATGGAAATAACTACACTGCTATCTCTATAAACATGGAAATATCCACACCGCTATCTCCATCAACATGGAAATATACACACCGCCATCTCTTTAAACATGGAGGTATCTAAAACGCCATCTACATAAACAAGAAAATATCTACACTGCCATCTATATAAACATGGAAATATCTACACAGCCATCTCTATAAACATGGAAATATCTACACTGTCATTTGTAGAACGATGGAAATATCTACACCGCCATCTGTATAAACGTGGAAATATCTACACCGCTATCTGTATAAACATGGAAATATCTACACCGCAATCTGTATAAACATGGAAATATCTACACCGCTCTCTGTATAAATATGAAATATCTAAACCGCAATCTCTATATAAGTGGAAATATCTACACTGCTATCTGTATAAACATGGAAATATCCTCACTGCTATCTCTATGAACATTGATATATCTACACTGCTATCTCTATAAACATGGAAATATCTACACCACCATCTCTATAAACATGGAAATATCTACACCGCTATCTGTATAAACATGGAAATATCTACAGAGAACCCTGTATAAACCTGGAAATATCTGCACTGTCATCTATATAAACATGGAAATATCTACAGAGAACTCTGTATAAACATGGAAATATCGGCACAGCCATCTGTATAAACATGGAAATACCTGCAAAGTCATCTGTATAAACATGGAAATATCTACACAGCCATCTGTATAAACATGGAAATATCTACACCGCGATCTGTATAAACATGGAAATATCTACACCGCGATCTGTATAAACATGGAAATATCTACACCGCTATGTGTATTAATGTGGAAATATCTCCATTGCTATCTGTATAAACATGGACAAATCTCCACCGCAATATGTACAAACATGAAAATATCTACATTTCTATATCTATAAACATGGAAATATCTACACTGCCATCTGTACAAACATGGAAATATCTACACAGTCATCTCTAGAAACATGGAAATATCTACACCGCTATCTCTATAAACATGGAAATAACTACACAGCTATCTCTATAAACATGGAAATATCTACACCGCTATCTCCATCAACATGGAAATATACACACCGCCATGTCTATAAACATGAAGGTATCTACAACGCCATCTACATAAACAAGAAAATATCTACACTGCCATCTATATAAACATGGAAATATCTACACCGCTATCTCTATAAAGATGGAAATATCTACACCGCTATCGGTATAAACATGGAAATATCTACACCGCGATCTGTATAAACATGGAAATATCTACACCGCGATCTCTATAAACATGAAAATATCTAAACCGCTATCTGTGTAAACATGGAAATATCTACACAGCGATCTCTATAAACATGGAAATATCTACACCGCCAACTGTATAAACATGGAAATACCTACAAAGTCATCTGTATAAACATGGAAATAACTACACAGCCGTCTGTATAAACATGGAAATATCTACACAGCCATCTGTATAAACCTGGAAATATCTGAAATGTCATCTATATAAACATGGAAATATCTACAGAGAACTCTGTATAAACATGGAAATATCGGCACAGCCATCTGTATAAACATGGAAATATCTACAACGCTATGTGTATTAACGTGGAAATATCTCCATTGCTATCTGTATAAACATGGAAAATCTCCACCGCAATATGTATAAACATGAAAATATCTACACTTCTATCTCTATAAACATGGAAATATCTACACTGCCATCTGTACAAACATGGAAATATCTTCACAGTCATCTGTAGAAACATGGAAATATCTACACCGCTATCTCTATAAACATGGAAATATCTACACCGCTATCTCCATAAACATGGAAATAACTACACCGCTATCTCTATAAACATGGAAATATCTACACCGCTATCTCCATCAACATGGAAATATACACACCGCCATCTCTTTAAACATGGAGGTATCTACAACGCCATCTACATAAACAAGAAAATATCTACACTGCCATCTGTATAAACATGGAAATATCTACACCGCCATCTCTATAAACATGGAAATATCTACACTGCCATTTGTAGAAAGATGGAAATATCTACGCCGCCATCTGTATAAACGTGGAAATATCTACACCGCTATCTGTATAAACATGGAAATATCTACACCGCAATCTGTATAAACATGGAAATATCTACACCGTTCTCTGTATAAATATGAAATATCTAAACCGCTATCTCTATGAAAGTGGAAATATCTACACTGCTATCTGTATAAACATGGAAATATCCTCACCGCTATCTCTATGCACATTGATATATCTACACCGCTATCTCTATAAACATGGAAATATCTACACCGCCATCTCTATGGACATTGATATATCTACACCGCTATCTCTATAAACATGGAAATATCTACACCACCATCTCTATAAACATGGAAATATCTACACCGTCATCTGTATAAACATGGAAATATCTACACCGCTATCTGTATGAACATGGAAATATCTACACCGCGATCTGTATAAACATGGAAATATCTACACAGCTATCTCTATAAACATGGAAATATCTACACCGCCATATGTATAAACATGGAAATACCTACAAAGTCATCTGTATAAACATGGAAATATCTACACAGCCGTCTGTATAAACATGGAAATATCTACACAGCCATCTGTATAAACCTGGAAATATCTGCACTGTCATCTATATAAACATGGAAATATCTACAGAGAACTCTGTATAAACATGGAAATATCGGCACAGCCATCTGTATAAACATGGAAATATCTACAACGCTATCTGTATAAACATGGAAATATCTACACCGCTATGTGTATTATCGTGGAAACATCTCCATTGCTATCTGTATAAACATGGACAAATCTCCACCGCAATATGTATAAATATGAAAATATCTACACTTCTATCTCTATAAACATGGAAATATATACACTGCCATCTGAACAAACATGGAAATACCTACACAGTCATCTGTAGAAACATGGAAATATCTACACCGCTATCTCTATAAACATGGAAATAACTACACCGCTATCTCTATAAACATGGAAATATCTACACCGCTATCTCCATCAACATGGAAATATACACACCGCCATCTCTTTAAACATGGAGGTATCTACAACGCCATCTACATAAACAAGAATATATCTACACTGCCATCTATATAAACATGGAAATATCTACACCGCCATCTCTATAAACATGGAAATATCTACACTGCCATTTGTAGAAAGATGGAAATATCTACGCCGCCATCTGCATAAACGTGGAAATATCTACACCGCTATCTGTATAAACATGGAAATATCTACACAGCCGTCTGTATAAACATGGAAATATCTACACAGCCATCTGTATAAACCTGGAAATATCTGCACTGTCATCTATATAAACATGGAAATATCTACAGAGAACTGTGTATGAACATGGAAATATCGGCACAGCCATCTGTATAAACATGGAAATATCTACAACGCTATCTGTCTAAACATGGAAATATCTACACCGCTATGTGTATTAACGTGGAAATATCTCCATTGCTATCTGCATAAACATGGACAAATCTCCACCGCAATATGTATAAACATGAAAATATCTACACTTCTATCTCTATAAACATGGAAATATCTACACTGCCATCTGTACAAACATGGAAATATCTACACAGTCATCTGTAGAAACATGGAAATATCTACACCGCTATCTCTATTCATGGAAATAACTACACCGCTATCTCTATAAAAATGGAAATATCTACACCGCTATCTCCATCAACATGGAAATATACACACCGCCATATCTATAAACATGGAAATATCTACTCCGCGATCTGTATAAACATGGAAATATCTAAACCGCTATCTGTGTAAACATGGAAATATCTACACAGCTATCTCTATAAACATGGAAATATCTACACCGCCATCTGTATAAACACGGAAATACCTACAAAGTCATCTGTATAAACATGGAAATATCTACACCGCTATCGGTATAAACATGGAAATATCTACACCGTGATCTGTATAAACATGGAAATATCTACACCGCGATCTGTATAAACATGGAAATATCTAAACCGCTATCTGTGTAAACATGGAAATATCTACACAGCTATCTCTATAAACATGGAAATATCTACACCACCATCTGTATAAACATGGAAATACCTACAAAGTCATCTGTATAAACATGGAAATATCTACACAGCCGTCTGTATAAACATGGAAATATCTACACAGCCATCTGTATAAACCTGGAAATATCTGCAATGTCATCTATATATACATGGAAATATCTACAGAGAACTCTGTATAAACATGGAAATATCGGCACAGCCATCTGTATAAACATGGAAATATCTACAACGCTATCTGTATAAACATGGAAATATCTACACAGCCATCTGTATAAACATGGAAATATCTACACAGCCATCTGTATAAACCTGGTAATATCTGTACTGTCATCTATATAAACATGGAAATATCTACAGAGAACTCTCTACAAACATGGAAATATCGGCACAGCCATCTGTATAAACATGGAAATATCTACAACGCTATCTGTATAAACATGGAAATATCTACACCGCTATGTATGTTAACATGGAAATATCTCCATTGCTATCTGTATAAACATGGACAAATCTCCACCGCAATATGTATAAACATGAAAATATCTACACTTCTATCTCTATAAACATGGAAATATCTACACTGCCATCTGTACAAACATGGAAATATCTTCACAGTCATCTGTAGAAACATGGAAATATCTACACAGTCATCTGTAGAAACATGGAAATATCTACACCGCTATCTCTATAAACATGGAAATAACAACACCGCTATCTCTATAAACATGGAAATATCTACACCGCTATCTCCATCAACATGGAAATATACACACCGCCATCTCTTTAAACATGGAGGTATCTACAACGCCATCTACATAAACAAGAAAATATCTACACTGCCATCTACACAAACATGGAAATATCTACACCGCCGTCTCTATAAACATGGAAATATCTACACTGCCATTTGTAGAAAGATGGAAACATCTACACCGCAATCTGTATAAACGTGGAAATATCTACACCGCTGTCTGTATAAACATGGAAATATCTACACCGCAATCTGTATAAACATGGAAATATCTACACCACTCTCTGTATGAATATGAAATATCTAAAACGCTATCTCTATAAAAGTGGAAATATCTACACTGCTATCTGTATAAACATGGAAATATCCTCACTGCTATCTCTATGCACATTGATATATCTACAACGCTATCTCTATAAACATGGAAATATCTACACCGCCATCTCTATGCACATTGATATATCTACACCGCTATCTCTATAAACATGAAAATATCTACACCACCATCTCTATAAACATGGAAATATCTACACCGTCATCTGTATAAACATGGAAATATCTACACCGCGATCTGTATAAACATGGAAATATCTAAACCGCTATCTGTGTAAACATGGAAATATCTACACAGCTATCTCTATAAACATGGAAATATCTACACCGCCATCTGTATAAACATGGAAATACCTACAAAGTCATCTGTATAAACATGGAAATATCTACACAGCCATCTGTATAAACATGGAAATATCTACACAGCCTTCTGTATAAACATGGAAATATCTACACAGCCATCTGTATAAACTTGGAAATATCTGCACTGTCATCTATATAAACATGGAAATATCTACAGAGAACCCTGCATAAACATGGAAATATCGGCACAGCCATCTGTATAAACATGGAAATATCTACAATGCTATCTGTATAAGCATGGAAATATCTACACCGCTATGTGTATTAACGTGGAAATATCTCCATTGCTATCTGTATAAACATGGACAAATCTCCACCGCAATATGTATAAACATGAAAAGAGCTACACTTCTATCTCTATAAACATGGAAATATCTACACTGCCATCTCTACAAACATGGAAATATCTACACAGTCATCTGTAGAAACATGGAAATATCTACACCGCTATCTCTATAAACATGGAAATAACTACACCGCTATCCCTATAAACATGGAAATATCTACACCGCTATCTCCATCAACATGGAAATATACACACCGCCATTTCTTTAAACATGGAGATATCTACAATGCCATCTACATAAACAAGAAAATATCTACACTGCCATCTCCATAAACATGGAAATATCTACACCGCCGTCTCTATAAACATGGAAATATCTACACTGCCATTTGTAGAAAGATGGAAATATCTACACCGCCATCTGTATAAACGTGGAAATATCTACACCGCTATCTGTATAAACATGGAAATATCTACACCGCAATCTGTATAAACATGAAAATATAAACACCGCTCTTTGTATAAATATGAAATATCTAAACCGCTATCTCTATAAAAGTGGAAATATCTACACTGCTATCTGTATAAACATGGAAATATCCTCACTGCTATCTCTATGAACATTGATATATCTACACCGCTATCTCTATAAACATGGAAATATCTACACCGCCATCTCTATAAACATGGAAATATCTACACCGTCATCTGTATAAACATGGAAATATCTACACCGCTATCGGTATAATCATGGAAATATGTACACCGCGATCTGTATAAACATGGAAATATCTACACCGCGATCTGTATAAACATGGAAATTTCTAAACCGCTATCTGTGTAAACATGGAAATATCTACACAGCTATCTCTATAAACATGGAAATATCTACACCGCCATCTGTATAAACATGGAAATACATACAAAGTCATCTGTATAAACATGGAAATATCTACACAGCCGTCTGTATAAACATGGAAATATCTACACAGCCATCTGTATAAACCTGGAAATATCTGCACTGTCATCTATATAAACATGGAAATATCTACAGAGAACTCTGTATAAACATTTAAATATCGGCACAGCCATCTGTATAAACATGGAAATATCTACAACGCTATCTGTATAAACATGGAACTATCTACACCGCTATGTGTATTAACGTGGAAATATCTCCATTGCTATCTGTATAAACATGGACAAATCTCCACCGCAATATGTATAAACATGACAATATCTACACTTCTATCTCTATAAACATGGAAATATCTACACTGCCATCAGTACAAACATGGAAATATCTTCACAGTCATCTGTAGAAACATGGAAATATCTACACAGTCATCTGTAGAAACATGGAAATATCTACACCGCTATCTCTATAAACATGGAAATAACTACACCGCTATCTCTATAAACATGGAAATATCTACACCGCTATCTCCATCAACATGGAAATATACACACCACCATCTCTTTAAACATGGAGGTATCTACAACGCCATCTACATAAACAAGAAAATATCTACACTGCCATCTACATAAACATGGAAATATCTACACCGCCGTCTCTATAAACATGGAAATATCTACACTGCCATTTGTAGAAAGATGGAAATATCTACACCGCCATCTGTATAAACGTGGAAATATCTACACCGCTGTCTGTATAAACATGGAAATATCTACACCGCAATCTGTATAAACATGGAAATATCTACACCGCTCTCTGTATGAATATGAAATATCTAAAACGCTATCTCTATAAAAGTGGAAATATCTACACTGCTCTCTGTATAAACATGGAAATATCCTCACTGCTATCTCTATGCACATTGATATATATACACCGCTATCTCTATAAACATGGAAATATCTATCCGCCATCTCTATGCACATTGATATATCTACACCGCTATCTCTATAAACATGGAAATATCTACACCGCCATCTCTATAAACATGGAAATATCTACACCGTCATCTGTATAAACATGGAAATATCTACACCGCTATCTGTATAAACATGGAAATATCTACACCGCGATCCGTATAAACATGGAAATATCTACACCGCGATCTGTATAAACATGAAAATATCTAAACCGCTATTTGTGTAAACATGGAGATATCTACACAGCGATGTCTATAAACATGGAAATATCTACACCGCCATCTGTATAAACATGGAAATAACTACAAAGTCATCTGTATAAACATGGAAATATCTACACAGCCGTCTGTATAAACATGGAAATATCTACACAGCCATCTGTATAAACCTGGAAATATCTGCACTGTCATCTATATAAACATGGAAATATCTACACCGCCATCTCTATAAACATGGAAATATCTGCACTCTCATCTATATAAACATGGAAATATCTACACCGCCATCTCTATAAACATGGAAATATCGGCACAGCCATCTGTATAAACATGGAAATATCTACAACGCTATCTGTATAAACATGGAAATGTCTACACCGCTATGTGTATTAACGTTTAAATATCTCCATTGCTATCTGTATAAACATGGACAAATCTCCACCGCAATATGTATAAACATGAAAATAGCTACACTTCTATCTCTATAAACATGGAAATATCTACACTGCCATCTCTACAAACATGGAAATATCTACACAGTCATCTGTAGAAACATGGAAATATCTACACCGCTATCTCTATAAACATGGAAATAACTACACCGCTATCTCTATAAACATGGAAATATCTACACCGCTATCTCCATCAACATGGAAATATACACACCGCCATTTCTTTAAACATGGAGGTATCTACAATGCCTTCTACATAAACAAGAAAATATCTACACTGCCATCTTGATAAACATGGAAATATCTACACCGCCGTCTCTATAAACATGGAAATATCTACACTGCCATTTGTAGAAAGATGGAAATATCTACACCGCCATCTGTATAAACGTGGAAATATCTACACCGCTATCTGTATAAACATGGAAATATCTACACCGCAATCTGTATAAACATGGAAATATCTACACCGCTCTCTCTGTATAAATATGAAATATCTAAACCGCTATCTCTATAAAAGTGGAAATATCTACACTGCTATCTGTATAAACATGGAAATATCCTCACTGCTATCTCTATGAACATTGATATATCTACACCGCTATCTCTATAAACATGGAAATATCTACACCGCCATCTCTATAAACATGGAAATATCTACACCGTCATCTGTATAAACATGGAAATATCTACAGCGCTATCGGTATAAACATGGAAATATGTACACCGCGATCTGTATAAACATGGAAATATCTACACCGCGATCTGTATAAACATGGAAATTTCTAAACCGCTATAGGTGTAAACATGGAAATATCTACACAGCTATCTCTATAAACATGGAAATATCTACACCGCCATCTGTATAAACATGGAAATACATACAAAGTCATCTGTATAAACATGGAAATATCTACACAGCCGTCTGTATAAACATGGAAATATCTACACAGCCATCTGTATAAACCTGGAAATATCTGCACTGTCATCTATATAAACATGGAAATATCTACAGAGAACTCTGTATAAACATGGAAATATCGGCACAGCCATCTGTATAAACATGGAAATATCTACAACGCTGTCTGCATAACCATGGAACTATCTCCACCGCTATGTGTATTAACGTGGAAATATCTCCATTGCTATCTGTATAAACATGGACAAATCTCCACCAGAATATGTATAAACGTGACAATATCTACACTTCTATCTCTATAAACATGGAAATATCTACACTGCCATCTGTACAAACATGGAAATATCTTCACAGTCATCTGTAGAAACATGGAAATATCTACACAGTCATCTGTAGAAACATGGAAATATCTACACCGCTATCTCTATAAACATGGAAATAACTACACCGCTATCTCTATAAACATGGAAATATCTACACCGCTATCTCCATCAACATGGAAATATACACACCACCATCTCTTTAAACATGGAGGTATCTACAACGCCATCTACATAAACAAGAAAATATCTACACTGCCATCTACATAAACATGGAAATATCTACACTGCCGTCTCTATAAACATGGAAATATCTACACTGCCATTTGTAGAAAGATGGAAATATCTACACCGCCATCTGTATAAACGTGGAAATATCTACACCGCTGTCTGTATAAACATGGAAATATCTACACCGCAATCTGTAAAAACATGGAAATATCTACACCGCTCTCTGTATGAATATGAAATATCTAAAACGCTATCTCTATAAAAGTGGAAATATCTACACTGCTATCTGTATAAACATGGAAATATCCTCACTGCTATCTCTATGCACATTGATATATATACACCGCTATCTCTATAAACATGGAAATATCTACACTGCCATCTCTATGCACATTGATATATCTACACCGCTATCTCTATAAACATGGAAACATCTACACCGCCATCTCTATAAACATGGAAATATCTACACCGTCATCTGTATAAACATGGAAATATCTACACCGCTATCTGTATAAACATGGAAATATCTACACCGCGATCTGTATAAACATGGAAATATCTACACCGCGATCTGTATAAACATGAAAATATCTAAACCGCTATCTGTGTAAACATGGAAATATCTACAAAGCGATCTCTATAAACATGGAAATATCTATACCGCCATCTGTATAAACATGGAAATACCTACAAAGTCATCTGTATAAACATGGAAATATCTACACAGCCGTCTGTATAAATATGGAAATATCTACACAGCCATCTGTATAAACCTGGAAATATCTGCACTCTCATCTATATAAACATGGAAATATCTACACCGCCATCTCTATAAACATGGAAATATCTACACCGTCATCTGTATAAACATGGAAATATCTACACCGCTATCGGTATAAACTTGGAAATATCTACACCGCGATCTGTATAATCATGGAAATATCTACACCGCGATCTGTATAAACATGGAAATATCTAAACCGCTATCTGTGTAAACATGGAAGTATCTACACAGCTATCTCTATAAACATGGAAATAGCTACACCGCCATCTGTATAAACATGGAAATACCTACAAAGTCATCTGTATAAACATGGAAATATCTACAAAGCCGTCTGTATAAACATGGAAATATCTACACAGCCATCTGTATAAACCTGGAAATATCTGCACTGTCATCTATATAAACATGGAAATATCTACAGAGAACTCTGTATAAACATGGAAATATCGGCACAGCCATCTGTATAAACATGGAAATATCTACAACGCTATCTGTATAAACATGGAACTATCTACACCGCTATGTGTATTAACGTGGAAATATCTCCATTGCTATCTGTATAAACATGGACAAATCTCCACCGCAATATGTATAAACATGAAAATATCTACACTTCTATCTCTATAAACATGGAAATATCTACACTGCCATCTGTACAAACATGGAAATATCTTCACAGTCATCTGTAGAAACATGGAAGTATCTACACAGTCATCTGTAGAAACATGGAAATATCTACACCGCTATCTCTATAAACATGGAAATAACTACACCGCTATCTCTATAAACATGGAAATATCTACACCGCTATCTCCATCAACATGGAAATATACACACCGCCATCTCTTTAAACATGGAGGTATCTACAACGCCATCTGCATAAACAAGAAAATATCTACACTGCCATCTACATAAACATGGAAATATGTACACCGCCGTCTCTATAAACATGGGAATATCTACACTGCCATTTGTAGAAAGATGGAAACATCTACACCGCAATCTGTATAAATGTGGAAATATCTACACCGCTATCTGTATAAACATGGAAATATCTACACTGCAATCTGTATAAACATGGAAATATCTACACCGCTCTCTGTATAAATATGAAATACCTGAACCGCTATCTCTATAAAAGTGGAAATATCTACACTGCTATCTGTATAAACGTGGAAATATCCTCACTGCTATCTCTATGAACATTGATATATCTACACCGCTATCTCTATAAAGATAGAAATATCTACACCGCCATCTCTATAAACCTGGAAACATCTACACCGTCATCTGTATAAACATGGAAATATCTACACCGCGATCTGTATAAACATGGAAATATCTACACCGCGATCTGTATAAACATGGAAATATCTACACCGCGATCTGTATAAACATGGAAATATCTAAACCGCTATCTGTGTAAACATGGAAATATCTACACAGCTATCTCTATAAACAAGGAAATATCTACACCGCTATCTGTATAAACATGGAAATATCTACAGAGAACTCTGTATAAACCTGGAAATGTCTGCACTGCCATCTATATAAACATGGAAATATCTACACCACCATCTCTATAAACATGGAAATATCTACACTGCCATTTGTAGAAAGATGGAAACATCTACACTGCCATCTGTATAATCGTGGAAATACCTACACCGCTATCTGTATAAACATTGAAATATCTACACCGCGATCTGTTTAAACATGGAAATATCTACACCACGATCTGTATAAACATGGAAATATCGGCAGAGCCATCTCTATAAACATGGAAATATCTACACCGCTATGTGTATTAACGTGGAAATATCTCCATTGCTATCTGTATAAACATGGACAAATCTCCACCGCAATATGTATAAACATGAAAATATCTACACTTCTGTCTCTATAAACATGGAAATATCTACACTGCCATCTGTACAAACATGGAAATATCTACACAGTCATCTGTAGAAACATGGAAATATCTACACCGCTATCTCTATAAACATGGAAATAACTACACCGCTATCTCTATAAACATGGAAATATCTACACCGCTATCTCCATCTACATGGAAGTATACACACCGCCATCTCTTTAAACATGGAGGTATCTACAACGCCATCTACATAAACAAGAAAATATCTACACTGCCATCTATATAAACATGGAAATATCTACACCGCCATCTCTATAAACATGGAAATATCTACACTGCCATTTGTAGAAAGATGGAAACATCTACACTGCCATCTGTATAAACGTGGAAATACCCACACCGCTATCTGTATAAACATGGAAATATCTACACCGCGATCTGTTTAAACATGGAAATATCTACACCGCGATCTGTATAAACATGGAAATAACTAAACCGCTATCTGTGTAAACATGGAAATATCTACACAGCTATCTCTACAAACATGGAAATATCTACACCGACATCTGTATAAACATGGAAATACCTACAAAGTCATCTGTATAAACATGGAAATATCTACACAGCCATCTGTATAAACATGGAAATATCTACACAGCCATCTGTATAAACATGGAAATATCTACACAGCCATCTGTATAAACCTGGAAATATCTGCACTGTCATCTATATAAACATGGAAATATCTACAGAGAACTCTGTATAAACATGGAAATATCGGCACAGCCATCTCTATAAACATGGAAATATATACAACGCTATCTGTATAAACATGGAAATATCTACACCGCTATGTGTATTAACGTGGAAATATCTCCATTGCTCTCTGTATAAACATGGACAAATCTCCACCGCAATATGTATAAACATGAAAATATCTACACTTCTGTCTCTATAAACATGGAAATATCTACACTGCCATCTGTACAAACATGGAAATATCTACACAGTCATCTGTAGAAACATGGAAATATCTACACCGCTATCTCTATAAATATGGAAATAACTACACCGCTATCTCTATAAACATGGAAATATCTACACCGCTATCTCCATCTACATGGAAATATACACACCGCCATCTCTTTAAACATGGAGGTATCTACAACGCCATCTACATAAACAAGAAAATATCTACACTGCCATCTATATAAACATGGAAATATCTACACCGCCATCTCTATAAACATGGAAATATCTACACCGTCATCTGTATAAACATGGAAATATCTACAACGCGATCTGTATAAACATGGAAATATCTACACCGCGATCTGTATAAACATGGAAATATCTACATCGCGATCTGTATAAACATGGAAATATCTAAACCGCTATCTGTGTAAACATGGAAATATCTACACAGCTATCTCTACAAACATGGAAATATCTACACCGCCATCTGTATAAACATGGAAATATCTACACTGCCATCTGTACAAACATGGAAATATCTACAGAGTCATCTGTAGAAACTTGGAAATATCTACACCGCTATCTCTATAAACATGGAAATAACTACACTGCTATCTCTATAAACATGGAAATAACTGCACTGCTATCTCTATAAACATGGAAATATCCACACCGCTATCTCCATCAACATGGAAATATACACACCGCCATCTCTTTAAACATGGAGGTATCTAAAACGCCATCTACATAAACAAGAAAATATCTACACAGCAATCTATATAAACATGGAAATATCTACACCGCCATCTCTATAAACATGGAAATATCTACACTGCCATGTGTAGAAAGGTGGAAATATCTACACCGCCATCTGTATAAACGTGGAAATATCTACACCGCTATCTGTATAAACATGGAATTATCTACACTGCAATCTGTATAAACATGGAAATATCTACACCGCTCTCTGTATAAATATGAAATATCTAAACCGCTATCTCTATAAAAGTGGAAATATCTACACCGCTATCTGTATAAACATGGAAATATCCTCACTGCTATCTCTATGAACATTGATATATCTACACCGCTATCTCTATAAACATGGAAATATCTACACCGCCATCTCTATAAACATGGAAATATCTACACCGTCATCTGTATAAACATGGAAATATCTACACCGCGATCTGTATAAACATGGAAATATCTACACCGCGATCTGTATAAACATGGAAATATCTACACCGCGACCTGTATAAACATGGAAATATCTAAACCGCTATCTGTGTAAACATGGAAATATCTACACAGCTATCTCTATAAACATGGAAATATCTACACCGCCATCTGTATAAACATGGAAATACCTACAAAGTCATCTGTATAAACATGGAAATATCTACACAGCCATCTGTATAAACCTGGAAATATCTACACAGCCATCTGTATAAACCTGGAAATATCTGCACTGTCATCTATATAAACATGGAAATATCTACAGAGAACTCTGTATAAACATGGAAATATCGGCAGAGCCATCTCTATAAACATGGAAATATCTACACCGCTATGTGTATTAACGTGGAAATATCTCCATTGCTATCTGTATAAACATGGACAAATCTCCACCACAATATGTATAAACATGAAAATATCTACACTTCTGTCTCTATAAACATGGAAATATCTACACTGCCATCTGTACAAACATGGAAATATCTACACAGTCATCTGTAGAAACATGGAAATATCTACACCGCTATCTCTATAAACATGGAAATATCTACACCGTCATCTGTATAAACATGGAAATATCTACACCGCGATCTGTATAAACATGGAAATATCGACACCGCGATCTGTATAAACATGGAAATATCTACATCGCGATCTGTATAAACATGGAAATATCTAAACCGCTATCTGTGTAAACATGGAAATATCTACACAGCTATCTCTACAAACATGGAAATACCTACACCGCCATCTGTATAAACATGGAAATATCTACACTGCCATCTGTACAAACATGGAAATATCTACAGAGTCATCTGTAGAAACATGGAAATATCTACACCGCTATCTCTATAAACATGGAAATAACTACACTGCTATCTCTATAAACATGGAAATAACTGCACTGCTATCTCTATAAACATGGAAATATCCACACCGCTATCTCCATCAACATGTGAATATACACACCGCCATCTCTTTAAACATGGAGGTATCTACAACGCCATCTACATAAACAAGAAAATATCTACACTGCCATCTATATAAACATGGAAATATCTACACCACCATCTCTATAAAGATGGAAATATCTACACTGCCATTTGTAGAAAGGTGGAAATATCTACACCGCCATCTGTATAAACGTGGAAATATCTACACCGCTATCTGTATAAACATGGAAATATCTACACTGCAATCTGTATAAACATGGAAATATCTACACCGGTCTCTGTATAAATATGAAATATCAAAAGCGCTATCTCTATAAAAGTGGAAATATCTACACTGCTATCTGTATAAACGTGGAAATATCCTCACTGCTATCTCTATGAACATTGATATATCTACACCGCTATCTCTATAAAGATGGAAATATCTACACCGCCATCTCTATAAACCTGGAAACATCTACACCGTCATCTGTATAAACATGGAAATATCTACACCGCGATCTGTATAAACATGGAAATATCTACACCGCGATCTGTATAAACATGGAAATATCTACACCGCGATCTGTATAAACATGGAAATATCTAAACCGCTATCTGTGTAAACATGGAAATATCTACACAGCTATCTCTATAAACATGGAAATATCTACACCGCCATCTGTATAAACATGGAAATACCTACAAAGTCATCTGTATAAACATGGAAATATCTACACAGCCATCTGTATAAACCTGGAAATATCTACACAGCCATCTGTATAAACCTGGAAATATCTGCACTGTCATCTATATAAACATGGAAATATCTACAGAGAACTCTGTATAAACATGGAAATATCGGCAGAGCCATCTCTATAAACATGGAAATATCTACAACGCTATCTGTATAAACATGGAAATATCTACACCGCTATGTGTATTAACGTGGAAATATCTCCATTGCTATCTGTGTAAACATGGACAAGTCTCCACCGCAATACGTATAAACATGAAAATATCTACACTTCTGTCTCTATAAACATGGAAATATCTACACTGCCATCTGTACAAACATGGAAATATCTACACAGTCATCTGTAGAAACATGGAAATATCTACACCGCTATCTCTATAAACATGGAAATAACTACACCGCTATCTCTATAAACATGGAAATATCTACACCGCTATCTGCATCTACATGGAAGTATACACACCGCCATCTCTTTAAACATGGAGGTATCTACAACGCCATCTACATAAACAAGAAAATATCTACACTGCCATCTATATAAACATGGAAATATCTACACCGCCATCTCTATAAACATGGAAATATCTACACTGCCATTTGTAGAAAGATGGAAACATCTACACTGCCATCTGTATAAACGTGGAAATACCTACACCGCTATCTGTATAAACATGGAAATATCTACACCGCGATATGTTTAAACATGGAAATATCTACACCGCGATCTGTATAAACATGGAAATAACTAAACCGCTATCTGTGTAAACATGGAAATATCTACACAGCTATCTCTATAAACATGGAAATATCTACACCGCCATCTGTATAAACATGGAAATACCTACAAAGTCATCTGTATAAACATGGAAATATCGACACAGCCATCTGTATAAACATGGAAATATCTACACAGCCATCTGTATAAACATGGAAATATCTACACAGCCATCTGTATAAACCTGGAAATATCTGCACTGTCATCTATATAAACATGGAAATATCTACAGAGAACTCTGTATAAACATGGAAATATCGGCACAGCCATCCCTATAAACATGGAAATATATACAACGCTATCTGTATAAACATGGAAATATCTACACTGCTATGTGTATTAACGTGGAAATATCTCCATTGCTATCTGTATAAACATGGACAAATCTCCACCACAATATGTATAAACATGAAAATATCGACACTTCTATCTCTATAAACATGGAAATATCTACACTGCCATCTGTACAAACATGGAAATGTCTACACAGTCATCTGTAGAAACATGGAAATATCTACACCGCTATCTCTATAAACATGGAAATAACTACAATGCTATCTCTATAAACATGTAAACAACTGCACTGCTATCTCTATAAACATGGAAATATCCACACCGCTATCTCCATCAACATGGAAATATACACACCGCCATCTCTTTAAACATGGAGGTATCTACAACGCCATCTACATAAACAAGAAAATATCTACACTGCCATCTATATAAACATGGAAATATCTACACCGCCATCTCTATAAACATGGAAATATCTACACTGCCATTTGTAGAAAGGTGGAAATATCTACACCGCCATCTGTATAAACGTGGAAATATCTACACCGCTATCTGTATAAACATGGAAATATCTACACCGCTCTCTGTATAAATATGAAATATCTAAACAGCTATCTCTATAAAAGTGGAAATATCTACACTGCTATCTGTATAAACATGGAAATATCCTCACTGCTATCTCTAGGAACATTGATATAACTACACCGCCATCTCTATAAACATGGAAATATCTACACCGTCATCTGTATAAACATGGAAATATCTACACCGCGATCTGTATATACATGGAAATATCTACACCGCGATCTGTATAAACATGGAAATATCTACACCGCGATCTGTATAAACATGGAAATATCTAAACCGCTATCTGTGTAAACATGGAAATATCTACACAGCTATCTCTATAAACATGGAAATATCTACACCGCCATCTGTATAAACATGGAAATACCTACAAAATCATCTGTATAAACATGGAAATATCTACACAGCCATCTGTATAAACCTGGAAATATCTACACAGCCATCTGTATAAACCTGGAAATATCTGCACTGTCATCTATATAAACATGGAAATACCTACACCGCTATCTGTATAAACATGGAAATATCGGCACAGCCATCTGTATAAACATGGAATTATCTACAACGCTATCTGTATAAACATGGAAATATCTACACCGCTATGTGTATTAACGTGGAAATAACTCCATTGCTATCTGTATAAACATGGACAAATCTCCACCGCAATATGTATAAACATGAAAATATCTACACTTCTGTCTCTATAAACATGGAAATATCTACACTGCCATCTGTACAAACATGGAAATATCTACACAGTCATCTGTAGAAACATGGAAATATCTACACCGCTATCTCTATAAACATGGAAATAACTACACCGCTATCTCTATAAACATGGAAATATCTACACCGCTATCTCCATCTACATGGAAGTATACACACCGCCATCTCTTTAAACATGGAGGTATCTACAACGCCATCTACATAAACAAGAAAATATCTACACTGCCATCTATATAAACATGGAAATATCTACACCGCCATCTCTATAAACATGGAAATATCTACACTGCCATTTGTAGAAAGATGGAAACATCTACACTGCCATCTGTATAAACGTGGAAATACCTACACCGCTATCTGTATAAACATGGAAATATCTACACCGCTATCTGTTTAAACATGGAAATATCTACACCGCGATCTGTATAAACATGGAAATAACTAAACCGCTATCTGTGTAAACATGGAAATATCTACACAGCTATCTCTATAAACATGGAAATATCTACACCGCCATCTGTATAAACATGGAAATACCTACAAAGTCATCTGTATAAACATGGAAATATCTACACAGCCATCTGTATAAACATGGAAATATCTACACAGCCATCTGTATAAACATGGAAATATCTACACAGCCATCTGTATAAACCTGGAAATATCTGCACTGTCATCTATATAAACATGGAAATATCTACAGAGAACTCTGTATAAACATGGAAATATCGGCACAGCCATCTCTATAAACATGGAAATATATACAACGCTATCTGTATAAACATGGAAATATCTACACTGCTATGTGTATTAACGTGGAAATATCTCCATTGCTATCTGTATAAACATGGACAAATCTCCACCACAATATGTATAAACATGAAAATATCGACACTTCTATCTCTATAAACATGGAAATATCTACACTGCCATCTGTACAAACATGGAAATGCCTAAACAGTCATCTGTAGAAACATGGAAATATCTACACCGCTATCTCTATAAACATGGAAATAACTACAATGCTATCTCTATATACATGTAAATAACTGCACTTCTATCTCTATAAACATGGAAATATCCACACCGCTATCTCCATCAACATGGAAATATACACACCGCCATCTCTTTAAACATGGAGGTATCTACAACGCCATCTACATAAACAAGAAAATATCTACACTGCCATCTATATAAACATGGAAATATCTACACCGCCATCTCTATAAACATGGAAATATCTACACTGCCGTTTGTAGAAAGGTGGAAATATCTACACCGCCATCTGTATAAACGTGGAAATATCTACACCGCTATCTGTATAAACATGGAAATATCTACACCGCTCTCTGTATAAATATGAAATATCTAAACAGCTATCTCTATAAAAGTGGAAATATCTACACTGCTATCTGTATAAACATGGAAATATCCTCACTGCTATCTCTAGGAACATTGATATATCTACACCGCTATCTCTATAAACATGGAAATATCTACACCGCCATCTCTATGAACATGGAAATATCTACACCGTCATCTGTATAAACATGGAAATATCTACACCGCGATCTGTATATACATGGAAATATCTACACCGCGATCTGTATAAACATGGAAATATCTACACCGCGATCTGTATAAACATGGAAATATCTAAACCGCTATCTGTGTAAACATGGAAATATCTACACAGCTATCTCTATAAACATGGAAATATCTACACCGCCATCTGTATAAACATGGAAATACCTACAAAGTCATCTGTATAAACATGGAAATATCTACACAGCCATCTGTATAAACCTGGAAATATCTACACAGCCATCTGTATAAACCTGGAAATATCTGCACTGTCATCTATATAAACATGGAAATACCTACACCGCTATCTGTATAAACATGGAAATATCGGCACAGCCATCTGTATAAACATGGAATTATCTACAACGCTATCTGTATAAACATGGAAATATCTACAGAGAACTCTGTATAAACATGGAAATATCGGCACAGCCATCTCTATAAACATGGAAATATCTACAAAGCTATCTGTATAAACATGGAAATATCTACACCGCTATGTGTATTAACGAGGAAATATCTCCATTGCTATCTGTATAAACTTGGACAAATCTCCACCGCAATATGTATAAACATGAAAATATCTACACTTCTATCTCTATAAACATGGAAATATCTACACTGCCATCTGTACAAACATGGAAATATCTACACAGTCATCTGTAGAAACATGGAAATATCTCCACCGCTATCTCTATAAACATGGAAATAACTACACTGCTATCTCTTTAAACATGGAAATATCCACACCGCTATCTCCATCAACATGGAAATATACACACCGCCATCTCTTTAAACATGGAGGTTTCTACAACGCCATCTACATAAACAAGAAAATATCTACACTGCCATCTCCATAAACATGGAAATATCTTCACCTCCATCTCTATAAACTTGGAAATATCTACACTGCCATTTGTAGAAAGATGGAAATATCTACACCGCCATCTGTATAAACGTGGAAATATCTACACCGCTATCTGTATAAACATGGAAATATCTACACCGCAATCTGTATAAACATGGAAATATCTACACCGCTCTCTGTAAAAATATGAAATATCTAAACCGCTATCTCTATAAAAGTGGAAATATCTACACTGCTATCTGTATAAACATGGAAATATCCTCACTGCTATCTCTATGAACATTGATATATCTACACCGCTATCTCTAGAAACATGGAAATATCAACACCGCCATCTCTATAAACATGGAAATATCTACACCGCTATCTGTATAAACATGGAAATATCTACGGAGAACTCTGTATAAACCTGGAAATATCTGCACTGTCATCTATATAAACATGGAAATATCTACAGAGAACTCTGTATAAACATGGAAATATCGGCACAGCCATCTGTATAAACATGGAAATATCTACAACGCTATCTGTATAAACATGGAAATATCTACACCGCTATGTGTATTAACGTGGAAATATCTCCATTGCTATCTGTATAAACATGCACAAATCTCCACCGCAATATATATAAACATGAAAATATCTACACTTCTGTCTCTATAAACATGGAAATATCTACACTGCCATCTGTACAAACATGGAAATATCTACACAGTCATCTGTAGAAACATGGAAATATCTACACCGCTATCTCTATAAACATGGAAATAACTACACCGCTATCTCTATAAACATGGAAATATCTACACCGCTATCTCCATCTACATGGAAATATACACACCGCCATCTCTTTAAACATGGAGGTATCTACAACGCCATCTACATAAACAAGAAAATATCTACACTGCCATCTATATAAACATGGAAATATCTACACCGCCATCTCTATAAACATGGAAATATCTACACTGCCATTTGTAGAAAGATGGAAACATCTACACTGCCATCTGTATAAACGTGGAAATACCTACACCGCTATCTGTATAAACATGGAAATATCTACACCGCGAGCTGTTTAAACATGGAAATATCTACACCGCTATCTGTATATACATGGTAATATCTACACCGCGAGCTGTTTAAACATGGAAATATCTACACCGCGATCTGTATAAATATGAAATATCTAAACCGCTATCTCTATAAAAGTGGAAATATCTACACTGCTATCTGTATAAACATGGAAATATCCTCACTGCTATCTCTATGAACATTGATATATCTACACCGCTATCTCTATAAACATGGAAATATCTACACCGCCATCTCTATAAACATGGAAATATCTACACCATCATCTGTATAAACATGGAAATATCTACACCGCGATCTGTATAAACATGGAAATATCTACACCGAGATCTGTATAAACATGGAAATATCTACACCGCGATCTGTATAAACATGGAAATATCTAAACCGCTATCTGTGTAAACATGGAAATATCTACACAGCTATCTCTATAAACATGGAAATATCTACACCGCCATCTGTATAAACATGGAAATACCTACAAAGTCATCTGTATAAACATAGAAATATCTACAGAGCCATCTGTATAAACATGGAAATATCTACACAGCCATCTGTATAAACCTGGAAATATCTGCACTGTCATCTATATAAACATGGAAATATCTACACCGCTATCTGTATAAACATGGAAATATCGGCACAGCCATCTGTATAAACATCGAAATATCTACAACGCTATCTGTATAAACATGGAAATATCTACACCGCTATGTGTATTAACGTGGAAATATCTCCATTGCTATCTGTATAAACATGGACAAATCTCCACCGCAATATGTATAAACATGAAAATATCTACACTTCTATCTCTATAAACATGGAAATATCTACACTGCCATCTGTACAAACATGGAAATAGCTACACAGTCATCTGTAGAAACATGGAAATATCTACACCGCTATCTCTATAAACATGGAAATAACTACACCGCTATCTCTATAAACATGGAAATATCTACACCGCTATCTCCATCAACATGGAAATATACACACCGCCATCTCTTTAAACATGGAGGTATCTACAACGCCATCTACATAAACAAGAAAATATCTACACTGCCATCTATATAAACATGGAAATATCTACACCGCCATCTCTATAAACATGGAAATATCTACACTGCCATTTGTAGAAAGATGGAAACATCTTCACTGCCATCTGTATAAACGTGGAAATACCTACACCGCTATCTGTATAAACATGGAAATATCTACACCGCGATCTGTTTAAACATGGAAATATCTACACCGCGATCTGTATAAACATGGAAATATCTAAACCGCTATCTGTGTAAACATGGAAATATCTACACAGCTATCTCTATAAACATGGAAATACCTACACTGCCATCTGTATAAACATGGAAATACATACAAAGTCATGTGTATAAACATGGAAATATCTACACAGCCATCTGTATAAACATGGAAATATCTACACAGCCATCTCTATAAACCTGGAAATATCTGCACTGTCATCTATATAAACATGGAAATATCTACAGAGAACTCTGTATAAACATGGAAATATCGGCACAGCCATCTCTATAAACATGGAAATATCTACAACGCTATCTGTATAAACATGGAAATATCTACACCGCTATGTGTATTAACGTGGAAATATCTCCATTGCTATCTGTAAAAACATGGACAAATCTCCAACACAATATGTATAAACATGAAAATATCTACACTTCTATCTCTATAAACATGGAAATATATACACTGCCATCTGTACAAACATGGAAATATCTACACAGTCATCTGTAGAAACATGGAAATATCTACACTGCTATCTCTATAAACATGGAAATAACTACACTGCTATCTCTATAAACATGGAAATATCCAAACCGCTATCTCCATCAACATGGAAATATACACACCGCCATCTCTTTAAACATGGAGGTATCTACAACGCCATCTACATAAACAAGAAAATATCTACACTGCCATCTATATAAACATGGAAATATCTACACCGCCATCTCTATAAACATGGACATATCTACACTGCCATTTGAAGAATGATGGAAATATCTACACCGCCATCTGTATAATCGTGGAAATATCTACACCGCTATCTGTATAAACATGGAAATATCTACACCGCAATCTGTATAAACATGGAAATATCTACACGGCTCTCTGTATAAATATGAAATATCTAAACCGCTATCTCTATAAAAGTGGAAATATCTACACTGCTATCTGTATAAACATGGAAATATCCTCACTGCTATCTCTATGAACATTGATATATCTACAACGCTATCTCTATAAACATGGAAATATCTACACCACCATCTCTATAAACATGGAAATATCTACTCCGCTATCTGTATAAACATGGAAATATCTACAGACAACTCTGTATAAACCTGGAAATATCTACACCGTCATCTATGTAAACATGGAAATATCTACAGAGAACTCTGTATAAACATGGAAATATTGGCACAGCCATCTGTATAAACATGGAAATATCTACAACGCTATCTGTATAAACATGGAAATATCTACACCGCTATGTGTATTAACGAGGAAATATCTCCATTGCTATCTGTATAAACATGGACAAATCTCCACCGCAATATGTATAAACATGAAAATATCTACACTTCTATCTCTATAAACATGGAAATATCTACACTGCCATCTGTACAAACATGGAAATATCTACACAGTCATCTGTAGAAACATGGAAATATCTACACCGCTATCTCTATAAACATGGAAATAACTACACCGCTATTTCTATAAACATGGAAATATCTACACCGCTATCTCCATCAACATGGAAGTATACACACCGCCATCTCTTTCAACATGGAGGTATCTACAACGCCATCTACATAAACAAGAAAATATCTACACTGCCATCTATATAAACATGGAAATATCTACACCGCCATCTATATAAACATGGAAATATCTACACTGTCATTTGTAGAAAGATGGTAATATCTACACCGCAATCTGTATAAACGTGGAAATATCTACACCGCTATCTGTATAAACATGGAAATATCTACACCGCTATGTGTATTAACGTGGAAATATCTCCATTGCTATCTGTATAAACATGGACAAATCTCCACCGCAATATGTATAAACATGAAAATATCTACACTTCTATCTCTATAAACATGGAAATATCTACACTGCCATCTGTAGAAACATGGAAATATCTACACAGTCATCTGTAGAAACATGGAAATATCTACACCGCTATCTCTATAAACTTGGAAATAACTACACCGCTATCTCTATAAACATGGAAATATCTACACCACTATCTCCATCAACATGGAAATATACACACCGCCATCTCTTTAAACATGGAGGTATCTACAACGCCATCTACATAAACAAGAAAATATCTACACTGCCATCTATATAAACATGGAAATATCTACACCGCCATCTATATAAACATGGAAATATCTACACTGTCATTTATAGAAAGATGGAAATATCTACACCGCAATCTGTATAAACGTGGAAATATCTACACCGCTATCTGTATAAACATGGAAATATCTGCACTGCAATCTGTATAAACATGGAAATATCTACACCGCTCTCTGTATAAATATGAAATATTTAAACCGCTATCTCTATAAAAGTGGAAATATCTACACTGCTATCTGTATAAACAGGGAAATATCCTCACTGCTATCTCTATGAACATTGATATATCTACACCGCTATCTCTATAAACATGGAAATATCTACACCGCCATCTCTATAAACATGGAAATATCTACACCGTCATCTGTATAAACATGGAAATATCTACACCGCGATCTGTATAAACATGGAAATATCTACACCGCGATCTGTATAAACATGGAAATATCTACACCGCGATCTGTATAAACATGGAAATATCTAAACCGCTATCTGTGTAAACATGGAAATATCTACACAGCTATCTCTATAAACATGGAAATATCTACACCGCCATCTGTATAAACATGGAAATACCTACAAAGTCATCTGTATAAACATGGAAATATCTACACAGCCATCTGTATAAACATGGAAATATCTACACAGCCATCTGTATAAACCTGGAAATATCTGCACTGTCATCTATATAAACATGGAAATATCTACAGAGAACTCTGTATAAACATGGAAATATCGGCACAGCCATCTCTATAAACATGGAAATATCTACAACGCTATCAGTATAAACATGGAAATATCTATACCGCTATGTGTATTAACGTGGAAATAACTCCATTGCTATCTGTATAAACATGGACAAATCTCCACCACAATATGTATAAACATGAAAATATCTACACTTCTATCTCTATAAACATGGAAATATCTACACTGCCATCTGTACAAACATGGAAATATCTACACAGTCATCTGTAGAAACATGGAAATATCTACACCGCTATCTCTATAAACCTGGAAATATCTACACTGCTATCTCTATAAACATGGAAATATCCACACCGCTATCTCCATCAACATGGAAATATACACACCGCCATCTCTTTAAACATGGAGGTATCTACAACGCCATCTACATAAACAAGAAAATATCTACACTGCCATCTATATAAACATGGAAATATCTACACCGCCATCTCTATAAACATGGAAGTATCTACACTGCCATTTGTAGAAAGATGGAATTATCTACACCGCCATCTGTATAAACGTGGAAATATCTACACCGCTATCTGTATAAACATGGAAATATCTACACCGCAATCTGTATAAACATGGAAATATCTACACCGCTCTCTGTATAAATATGAAATATCTAAACCGCTATCTCTCTAAAAGTGGAAATATCTACACTGCTATCTGTATAAACATGGAAATATCCTCACTGCTATCTCTATGAACATTGATATATCTACACCGCTATCTCTATAAACATGGAAATATCTACACCGCCATCTCTATAAACATGGAAATATCTACACCGTCATCTGTATAAACATGGAAATATCTACACTGCCATCTGTATAGACGTGGAAATATCTACACCGCGATCTGTATAAACATGGAAATATCTACACCGCGATCTGTATAAACATGGAAATATCTAAACCGCTATCTGTGTAAACATGGAAATATCTACACAGCTATCTCTATAAACATGGAAATATCTACACTGCCGTCTGTACAAACATGGAAATATCTACACAGTCATCTGTAGAAACATGGAAATATCTACACCGCTATCTCTATAAACATGGAAATAACTACACCGCTATCTCTATAAACATGGAAATATCTACACCGCTATCTCCATCAACATGGAAATATACACACCGCCATCTCTTTAAACATGGAGGTATCTACAACGCCATCTACATAAACAAGAAAATATCTACACAGCCATCTATATAAACATGGAAATATCTACACCGCCATCTCTATAAACATGGAAATATCTACACTGCCATTTGAAGAAAGATGGAAACATCTACACTGCCATCTGTATAAACGTGGAAATACCTACACCGCTATCTGTATAAACATGGAAATATCTACACCGCAATCTGTTTAAACATGGAAATATCTACACCGCGATCTGTATAAACATGGAAATATCTAAACCGCTATCTGTGTAAACATGGAAATATCTACACAGCTATCTCTATAAACATGGAAATATCTACACCGCCATCTGTATAAACATGGAAATACCTACAAAGTCATCTGTATAAACATGGAAATATCTACACAGCCATCTGTATAAACATGGAAATATCTACACAGCCATCTGTATAAACCTGGAAATATCTGCACTGTCATCTATATAAACATGGAAATATCTACAGAGAACTCTGTATAAACATGGAAATATCGGCACAGCCATCTCTATAAACATGGAAATATCTACAACGCTATCAGTATAAACATGGAAATATCTACACCGCTATGTGTATTAACGTGGAAATAACTCCATTGCTATCTGTATAAACATGGACAAATCTCCACCACAATATGTATAAACATGAAAATATCTACACTTCTATCTCTATAAACATGGAAATATCTACACTGCCATCTGTACAAACATGGAAATATCTACACAGTCATCTGTAGAAACATGGAAATATCTACACCACTATCTCTATAAACATGGAAATAACTACACTGCTATCTCTATAAACATGGAAATATCCACACCGATATCTCCATCAACATGGAAATATACACACTGCCTTCTCTTTAAACATGGAGGTATCTACAACGCCATCTACATAAACAAGAAAATATCTACACCGCCATCTCTATAAACATGGAAATATCTACACTGCCATTTGTAGAAAGATGGAAATATCTACACCGCCATCTGTATAAACGTGGAAATATCTACACCGCTGTCTGTATAAACATGGAAATATCTACACCGCAATCTGTATAAACATGGAAATATCTACACCGCTCTCTGTATAAATATGAAATATCTAAACCGCTATCTCTATAAAAGTGGAAATATCTACACTGCTATCTGTATAAACATGGAAATATCCTCACTGCTATCTCTATGAACATTGATATATCTACACCGCTATCTCTATAAACATGGAAATATCTACACCGCCATCTCTAAAAACATGGAAATATCTACACCGCTATCTGTATAAACATGGAAATATCTACAGAGAACTCTGTATAAACCTGGAAATTTCTGCACTGTCATCTATATAAACATGGAAATATCTACAGAGAACTCTGTATAAACATGGAAATATCGGCACAGCCATCTGTATAAACATGGAAATATCCACAACGCTATCTGTATAAACATGGAAATATCTACACTGCTATGTGTATTAACGTGGAAATATCTCCATTGCTATCTGTATAAACATGGACAAATCTCCACCGCAATATGTATAAACATGAAAATATCTACACTTCTATCTCTATAATCATGGAAATATCTACACTGCCATCTGTACAAACATGGAAATATCTACACAGTCATCTGTAGAAACATGGAAATATCTACACCGCTATCTCCATAAACATGGAAATAACTACACCGCTATCTCTATAAACATGGAAATATCTACACCGCTATCTCCATCAACATGGAAATATACACACCGCCATCTCTTTAAACATGGAGGTATCTACAACGCCATCTACATAAACAAGAAAATATCTACACTGCCATCTATATAAACATGGAAATATCTACACCACCATCTATACAAACATGGAAATATCTACACTGTCATTTGTAGAAAGATGGAAATATCTACACCGCAATCTGTATAAACGTGGAAATATCTACACCGCTATCTGTATAAACATGGAAATATCTACACTGCAATCTGTATAAACATGGAAATATCTACACCACTCTCTGTATAAGTATGAAATATCTAAACCGCTATCTCTATAAAAGTGGAAATATCTACACTGCTATCTGTATAAACATGGAAATATCCTCACTGCTATCTCTATGAACATTGATATATCTACACCGCTATCTCTATAAACATGGAAATATCTACATCGCCATCTCTATAAACATGGAAATATCTACACCGTCATCTGTATAAACATGGAAATATCTACACCGCGATCTGTATAAACATGGAAATATCTACACCGCGATCTGTATTAACATGGAAATATCTACACCGCGATCTGTATAAACATGGAAATATCTAAACCGCTATCTGTGTAAACATGGAAATATCTACACAGCTATCTCTATAAACATGGAAATATCTACACAGCCATCTGTATAAACATGGAAATATCTACACAGCCATCTGTAGAAACCTGGAAATATCTGCACTGTCATCTATATAAACATGGAAATATCTACACCGCTATCTGTATAAACATGGAAATATCTACAGAGAACTCTGTATAAACCTGGAAATATCTGCACTGTCATCTATATAAACATGGAAATATCTACAGAGAACTCTGTATAAACATGGAAATATCGGCACAGCCCTCTGTATCAACATGGAAATACCTACAACGCTTTCTGTATAAACATGGAAATATCTACACCGCTATGTGTATTAACGTGGAAATATCTCCATTGCTATCTGTATAAACATGGACAAATCTCCACCGCAATATGTATAAACATGAAAATATCTACACTTCTATCTCTATAAACATGGAAATATCTACACTGCCATCTGTACAAACATGGAAATACCTACACAGTCATCTGTAGAAACATGGAAATATCTACACCGCTATCTCTATAAACATGGAAATAACTACACCGCTATCTCTATAAACATGGAAATACCTACACCGCTATCTCCATCAACATGGAAATATACACACCGCCATCTCTTTAAACATGGAGGTATCTACAAAGCCATCTACATAAACAAGAAAATATCTACACTGCCATCTATATAAACATGGAAATATCTACACCGACATCTCTATAAACATGGAAATATCTACACTGCCATTTGTAGAAAGATGGAAACATCTACACTGCCATTTGTATAAATGTGGAAATACATACACCGCTATCTGTATAAACATGGAAATATCTACACCGCGATCTGTTTAAACATGGAAATATCTACACAGCGATCTGTATAAACATGGAAATATCTAAACCGCTATCTGTGTAAACATGGAAATATCTACACAGCTATCTCTATAAACATGGAAATATCTACACCGCCATCTGTATAAACATGGAAATATCTACAAAGTCATCTGTATAAACATGGAAATATCTACACAGCCATCTGTATAAACATGGAAATATCTACACAGCCATCTGTATAAACCTGGAAATATCTGCACTGTCATCTATATAAACATGGAAATATCTACAGAGAACTCTGTATAAACATGGACATATCGGCACAGCCATCTCTATAAACATGGAAATATCTACAAAGCTATCTGTATAAACATGGAAATATCTACACCGCTATGTGTATTAACGTGGAAATATCTCCATTGCTATCTGTATAAACATGGACAAATCTCCACCACAATATGTATAAACATGAAAATATCTACACTTCTATCTCTATAAACATGGAAATATCTACACTGCCATCTGTACAAACATGGAAATATCTACACAGTTATCTGTAGAAACATGGAAATATCTACACCGCTATCTCTATAAACATGGAAATAACTACACTGCTATCTCTATAAACATGGAAATATCCACACCGCTATCTCCATCAACATGGAAATATACACACCGCCATCTCTTTAAACATGGAGGTATCTAAAACGCCATCTACATAAACAAGAAAATATCTACACTGCCATCTATATAAACATGGAAATATCTACACAGCCATCTCTATAAACATGGAAATATCTACACTGTCATTTGTAGAACGATGGAAATATCTACACCGCCATCTGTATAAACGTGGAAATATCTACACCGCTATCTGTATAAACATGGAAATATCTACACCGCAATCTGTATAAACATGGAAATATCTACACCGCTCTCTGTATAAATATGAAATATCTAAACCGCAATCTCTATATAAGTGGAAATATCTACACTGCTATCTGTATAAACATGGAAATATCCTCACTGCTATCTCTATGAACATTGATATATCTACACTGCTATCTCTATAAACATGGAAATATCTACACCACCATCTCTATAAACATGGAAATATCTACACCGCTATCTGTATAAACATGGAAATATCTACAGAGAACCCTGTATAAACCTGGAAATATCTGCACTGTCATCTATATAAACATGGAAATATCTACAGAGAACTCTGTATAAACATGGAAATATCGGCACAGCCATCTGTATAAACATGGAAATACCTGCAAAGTCATCTGTATAAACATGGAAATATCTACACAGCCATCTGTATAAACATGGAAATATCTACACCGCGATCTGTATAAACATGGAAATATCTACACCGCGATCTGTATAAACATGGAAATATCTACACCGCTATGTGTATTAATGTGGAAATATCTCCATTGCTATCTGTATAAACATGGACAAATCTCCACCGCAATATGTACAAACATGAAAATATCTACATTTCTATATCTATAAACATGGAAATATCTACACTGCCATCTGTACAAACATGTAAATATCTACACAGTCATCTATAGAAACATGGAAATATCTACACCGCTATCTCTATAAACATGGAAATAACTACACAGCTATCTCTATAAACATGGAAATATCTACACCGCTATCTCCATCAACATGGAAATATACACACCGCCATGTCTATAAACATGAAGGTATCTACAACGCCATCTACATAAACAAGAAAATATCTACACTGCCATCTATATAAACATGGAAATATCTACACCGCTATCTCTATAAAGATGGAAATATCTACACCGCTATCGGTATAAACATGGAAATATCTACACCGCGATCTGTATAAACATGGAAATATCTACACCGCGATCTCTATAAACATGAAAATATCTAAACCGCTATCTGTGTAAACATGGAAATATCTACACAGCGATCTCTATAAACATGGAAATATCTACACCGCCAACTGTATAAACATGGAAATACCTACAAAGTCATCTGTATAAACATGGAAATAACTACACAGCCGTCTGTATAAACATGGAAATATCTACACAGCCATCTGTATAAACCTGGAAATATCTGAAATGTCATCTATATAAACATGGAAATATCTACAGAGAACTCTGTATAAACATGGAAATATCGGCACAGCCATCTGTATAAACATGGAAATATCTACAACGCTATGTGTATTAACGTGGAAATATCTCCATTGCTATCTGTATAAACATGGAAAATCTCCACCGCAATATGTATAAACATGAAAATATCTACACTTCTATCTCTATAAACATGGAAATATCTACACTGCCATCTGTACAAACATGGAAATATCTTCACAGTCATCTGTAGAAACATGGAAATATCTACACCGCTATCTCTATAAACATGGAAATATCTACACCGCTATCTCCATAAACATGGAAATAACTACACCGCTATCTCTATAAACATGGAAATATCTACACCGCTATCTCCATCAACATGGAAATATACACACCGCCATCTCTTTAAACATGGAGGTATCTACAACGCCATCTACATAAACAAGAAAATATCTACACTGCCATCTGTATAAACATGGAAATATCTACACCGCCATCTCTATAAACATGGAAATATCTACACTGCCATTTGTAGAAAGATGGAAATATCTACGCCGCCATCTGTATAAACGTGGAAATATCTACACCGCTATCTGTATAAACATGGAAATATCTACACCGCAATCTGTATAAACATGGAAATATCTACACCGTTCTCTGTATAAATATGAAATATCTAAACCGCTATCTCTATGAAAGTGGAAATATCTACACTGCTATCTGTATAAACATGGAAATATCCTCACCGCTATCTCTATGCACATTGATATATCTACACCGCTATCTCTATAAACATGGAAATATCTACACCGCCATCTCTATGGACATTGATATATCTACACCGCTATCTCTATAAACATGGAAATATCTACACCACCATCTCTATAAACATGGAAATATCTACACCGTCATCTGTATAAACATGGAAATATCTACACCGCTATCTGTATGAACATGGAAATATCTACACCGCGATCTGTATAAACATGGAAATATCTACACAGCTATCTCTATAAACATGGAAATATCTACACCGCCATATGTATAAACATGGAAATACCTACAAAGTCATCTGTATAAACATGGAAATATCTACACAGCCGTCTGTATAAACATGGAAATATCTACACAGCCATCTGTATAAACCTGGAAATATCTGCACTGTCATCTATATAAACATGGAAATATCTACAGAGAACTCTGTATAAACATGGAAATATCGGCACAGCCATCTGTATAAACATGGAAATATCTACAACGCTATCTGTATAAACATGGAAATATCTACACCGCTATGTGTATTATCGTGGAAACATCTCCATTGCTATCTGTATAAACATGGACAAATCTCCACCGCAATATGTATAAATATGAAAATATCTACACTTCTATCTCTATAAACATGGAAATATATACACTGCCATCTGAACAAACATGGAAATACCTACACAGTCATCTGTAGAAACATGGAAATATCTACACCGCTATCTCTATAAACATGGAAATAACTACACCGCTATCTCTATAAACATGGAAATATCTACACCGCTATCTCCATCAACATGGAAATATACACACCGCCATCTCTTTAAACATGGAGGTATCTACAACGCCATCTACATAAACAAGAATATATCTACACTGCCATCTATATAAACATGGAAATATCTACACCGCCATCTCTATAAACATGGAAATATCTACACTGCCATTTGTAGAAAGATGGAAATATCTACGCCGCCATCTGCATAAACGTGGAAATATCTACACCGCTATCTGTATAAACATGGAAATATCTACACAGCCGTCTGTATAAACATGGAAATATCTACACAGCCATCTGTATAAACCTGGAAATATCTGCACTGTCATCTATATAAACATGGAAATATCTACAGAGAACTGTGTATGAACATGGAAATATCGGCACAGCCATCTGTATAAACATGGAAATATCTACAACGCTATCTGTCTAAACATGGAAATATCTACACCGCTATGTGTATTAACGTGGAAATATCTCCATTGCTATCTGCATAAACATGGACAAATCTCCACCGCAATATGTATAAACATGAAAATATCTACACTTCTATCTCTATAAACATGGAAATATCTACACTGCCATCTGTACAAACATGGAAATATCTACACAGTCATCTGTAGAAACATGGAAATATCTACACCGCTATCTCTATTCATGGAAATAACTACACCGCTATCTCTATAAAAATGGAAATATCTACACCGCTATCTCCATCAACATGGAAATATACACACCGCCATATCTATAAACATGGAAATATCTACTCCGCGATCTGTATAAACATGGAAATATCTAAACCGCTATCTGTGTAAACATGGAAATATCTACACAGCTATCTCTATAAACATGGAAATATCTACACCGCCATCTGTATAAACACGGAAATACCTACAAAGTCATCTGTATAAACATGGAAATATCTACACCGCTATCGGTATAAACATGGAAATATCTACACCGTGATCTGTATAAACATGGAAATATCTACACCGCGATCTGTATAAACATGGAAATATCTAAACCGCTATCTGTGTAAACATGGAAATATCTACACAGCTATCTCTATAAACATGGAAATATCTACACCACCATCTGTATAAACATGGAAATACCTACAAAGTCATCTGTATAAACATGGAAATATCTACACAGCCGTCTGTATAAACATGGAAATATCTACACAGCCATCTGTATAAACCTGGAAATATCTGCAATGTCATCTATATATACATGGAAATATCTACAGAGAACTCTGTATAAACATGGAAATATCGGCACAGCCATCTGTATAAACATGGAAATATCTACAACGCTATCTGTATAAACATGGAAATATCTACACAGCCATCTGTATAAACATGGAAATATCTACACAGCCATCTGTATAAACCTGGTAATATCTGTACTGTCATCTATATAAACATGGAAATATCTACAGAGAACTCTCTACAAACATGGAAATATCGGCACAGCCATCTGTATAAACATGGAAATATCTACAACGCTATCTGTATAAACATGGAAATATCTACACCGCTATGTATATTAACATGGAAATATCTCCATTGCTATCTGTATAAACATGGACAAATCTCCACCGCAATATGTATAAACATGAAAATATCTACACTTCTATCTCTATAAACATGGAAATATCTACACTGCCATCTGTACAAACATGGAAATATCTTCACAGTCATCTGTAGAAACATGGAAATATCTACACAGTCATCTGTAGAAACATGGAAATATCTACACCGCTATCTCTATAAACATGGAAATAACAACACCGCTATCTCTATAAACATGGAAATATCTACACCGCTATCTCCATCAACATGGAAATATACACACCGCCATCTCTTTAAACATGGAGGTATCTACAACGCCATCTACATAAACAAGAAAATATCTACACTGCCATCTACACAAACATGGAAATATCTACACCGCCGTCTCTATAAACATGGAAATATCTACACTGCCATTTGTAGAAAGATGGAAACATCTACACCGCAATCTGTATAAACGTGGAAATATCTACACCGCTGTCTGTATAAACATGGAAATATCTACACCGCAATCTGTATAAACATGGAAATATCTACACCACTCTCTGTATGAATATGAAATATCTAAAACGCTATCTCTATAAAAGTGGAAATATCTACACTGCTATCTGTATAAACATGGAAATATCCTCACTGCTATCTCTATGCACATTGATATATCTACAACGCTATCTCTATAAACATGGAAATATCTACACCGCCATCTCTATGCACATTGATATATCTACACCGCTATCTCTATAAACATGAAAATATCTACACCACCATCTCTATAAACATGGAAATATCTACACCGTCATCTGTATAAACATGGAAATATCTACACCGCGATCTGTATAAACATGGAAATATCTAAACCGCTATCTGTGTAAACATGGAAATATCTACACAGCTATCTCTATAAACATGGAAATATCTACACCGCCATCTGTATAAACATGGAAATACCTACAAAGTCATCTGTATAAACATGGAAATATCTACACAGCCATCTGTATAAACATGGAAATATCTACACAGCCTTCTGTATAAACATGGAAATATCTACACAGCCATCTGTATAAACTTGGAAATATCTGCACTGTCATCTATATAAACATGGAAATATCTACAGAGAACCCTGCATAAACATGGAAATATCGGCACAGCCATCTGTATAAACATGGAAATATCTACAATGCTATCTGTATAAGCATGGAAATATCTACACCGCTATGTGTATTAACGTGGAAATATCTCCATTGCTATCTGTATAAACATGGACAAATCTCCACCGCAATATGTATAAACATGAAAAGAGCTACACTTCTATCTCTATAAACATGGAAATATCTACACTGCCATCTCTACAAACATGGAAATATCTACACAGTCATCTGTAGAAACATGGAAATATCTACACCGCTATCTCTATAAACATGGAAATAACTACACCGCTATCCCTATAAACATGGAAATATCTACACCGCTATCTCCATCAACATGGAAATATACACACCGCCATTTCTTTAAACATGGAGATATCTACAATGCCATCTACATAAACAAGAAAATATCTACACTGCCATCTCCATAAACATGGAAATATCTACACCGCCGTCTCTATAAACATGGAAATATCTACACTGCCATTTGTAGAAAGATGGAAATATCTACACCGCCATCTGTATAAACGTGGAAATATCTACACCGCTATCTGTATAAACATGGAAATATCTACACCGCAATCTGTATAAACATGAAAATATAAACACCGCTCTTTGTATAAATATGAAATATCTAAACCGCTATCTCTATAAAAGTGGAAATATCTACACTGCTATCTGTATAAACATGGAAATATCCTCACTGCTATCTCTATGAACATTGATATATCTACACCGCTATCTCTATAAACATGGAAATATCTACACCGCCATCTCTATAAACATGGAAATATCTACACCGTCATCTGTATAAACATGGAAATATCTACACCGCTATCGGTATAATCATGGAAATATGTACACCGCGATCTGTATAAACATGGAAATATCTACACCGCGATCTGTATAAACATGGAAATTTCTAAACCGCTATCTGTGTAAACATGGAAATATCTACACAGCTATCTCTATAAACATGGAAATATCTACACCGCCATCTGTATAAACATGGAAATACATACAAAGTCATCTGTATAAACATGGAAATATCTACACAGCCGTCTGTATAAACATGGAAATATCTACACAGCCATCTGTATAAACCTGGAAATATCTGCACTGTCATCTATATAAACATGGAAATATCTACAGAGAACTCTGTATAAACATTTAAATATCGGCACAGCCATCTGTATAAACATGGAAATATCTACAACGCTATCTGTATAAACATGGAACTATCTACACCGCTATGTGTATTAACGTGGAAATATCTCCATTGCTATCTGTATAAACATGGACAAATCTCCACCGCAATATGTATAAACATGACAATATCTACACTTCTATCTCTATAAACATGGAAATATCTACACTGCCATCAGTACAAACATGGAAATATCTTCACAGTCATCTGTAGAAACATGGAAATATCTACACAGTCATCTGTAGAAACATGGAAATATCTACACCGCTATCTCTATAAACATGGAAATAACTACACCGCTATCTCTATAAACATGGAAATATCTACACCGCTATCTCCATCAACATGGAAATATACACACCACCATCTCTTTAAACATGGAGGTATCTACAACGCCATCTACATAAACAAGAAAATATCTACACTGCCATCTACATAAACATGGAAATATCTACACCGCCGTCTCTATAAACATGGAAATATCTACACTGCCATTTGTAGAAAGATGGAAATATCTACACCGCCATCTGTATAAACGTGGAAATATCTACACCGCTGTCTGTATAAACATGGAAATATCTACACCGCAATCTGTATAAACATGGAAATATCTACACCGCTCTCTGTATGAATATGAAATATCTAAAACGCTATCTCTATAAAAGTGGAAATATCTACACTGCTCTCTGTATAAACATGGAAATATCCTCACTGCTATCTCTATGCACATTGATATATATACACCGCTATCTCTATAAACATGGAAATATCTATCCGCCATCTCTATGCACATTGATATATCTACACCGCTATCTCTATAAACATGGAAATATCTACACCGCCATCTCTATAAACATGGAAATATCTACACCGTCATCTGTATAAACATGGAAATATCTACACCGCTATCTGTATAAACATGGAAATATCTACACCGCGATCCGTATAAACATGGAAATATCTACACCGCGATCTGTATAAACATGAAAATATCTAAACCGCTATTTGTGTAAACATGGAGATATCTACACAGCGATGTCTATAAACATGGAAATATCTACACCGCCATCTGTATAAACATGGAAATAACTACAAAGTCATCTGTATAAACATGGAAATATCTACACAGCCGTCTGTATAAACATGGAAATATCTACACAGCCATCTGTATAAACCTGGAAATATCTGCACTGTCATCTATATAAACATGGAAATATCTACACCGCCATCTCTATAAACATGGAAATATCTGCACTCTCATCTATATAAACATGGAAATATCTACACCGCCATCTCTATAAACATGGAAATATCGGCACAGCCATCTGTATAAACATGGAAATATCTACAACGCTATCTGTATAAACATGGAAATGTCTACACCGCTATGTGTATTAACGTTTAAATATCTCCATTGCTATCTGTATAAACATGGACAAATCTCCACCGCAATATGTATAAACATGAAAATAGCTACACTTCTATCTCTATAAACATGGAAATATCTACACTGCCATCTCTACAAACATGGAAATATCTACACAGTCATCTGTAGAAACATGGAAATATCTACACCGCTATCTCTATAAACATGGAAATAACTACACCGCTATCTCTATAAACATGGAAATATCTACACCGCTATCTCCATCAACATGGAAATATACACACCGCCATTTCTTTAAACATGGAGGTATCTACAATGCCTTCTACATAAACAAGAAAATATCTACACTGCCATCTTGATAAACATGGAAATATCTACACCGCCGTCTCTATAAACATGGAAATATCTACACTGCCATTTGTAGAAAGATGGAAATATCTACACCGCCATCTGTATAAACGTGGAAATATCTACACCGCTATCTGTATAAACATGGAAATATCTACACCGCAATCTGTATAAACATGGAAATATCTACACCGCTCTCTCTGTATAAATATGAAATATCTAAACCGCTATCTCTATAAAAGTGGAAATATCTACACTGCTATCTGTATAAACATGGAAATATCCTCACTGCTATCTCTATGAACATTGATATATCTACACCGCTATCTCTATAAACATGGAAATATCTACACCGCCATCTCTATAAACATGGAAATATCTACACCGTCATCTGTATAAACATGGAAATATCTACAGCGCTATCGGTATAAACATGGAAATATGTACACCGCGATCTGTATAAACATGGAAATATCTACACCGCGATCTGTATAAACATGGAAATTTCTAAACCGCTATAGGTGTAAACATGGAAATATCTACACAGCTATCTCTATAAACATGGAAATATCTACACCGCCATCTGTATAAACATGGAAATACATACAAAGTCATCTGTATAAACATGGAAATATCTACACAGCCGTCTGTATAAACATGGAAATATCTACACAGCCATCTGTATAAACCTGGAAATATCTGCACTGTCATCTATATAAACATGGAAATATCTACAGAGAACTCTGTATAAACATGGAAATATCGGCACAGCCATCTGTATAAACATGGAAATATCTACAACGCTGTCTGCATAACCATGGAACTATCTCCACCGCTATGTGTATTAACGTGGAAATATCTCCATTGCTATCTGTATAAACATGGACAAATCTCCACCAGAATATGTATAAACGTGACAATATCTACACTTCTATCTCTATAAACATGGAAATATCTACACTGCCATCTGTACAAACATGGAAATATCTTCACAGTCATCTGTAGAAACATGGAAATATCTACACAGTCATCTGTAGAAACATGGAAATATCTACACCGCTATCTCTATAAACATGGAAATAACTACACCGCTATCTCTATAAACATGGAAATATCTACACCGCTATCTCCATCAACATGGAAATATACACACCACCATCTCTTTAAACATGGAGGTATCTACAACGCCATCTACATAAACAAGAAAATATCTACACTGCCATCTACATAAACATGGAAATATCTACACTGCCGTCTCTATAAACATGGAAATATCTACACTGCCATTTGTAGAAAGATGGAAATATCTACACCGCCATCTGTATAAACGTGGAAATATCTACACCGCTGTCTGTATAAACATGGAAATATCTACACCGCAATCTGTAAAAACATGGAAATATCTACACCGCTCTCTGTATGAATATGAAATATCTAAAACGCTATCTCTATAAAAGTGGAAATATCTACACTGCTATCTGTATAAACATGGAAATATCCTCACTGCTATCTCTATGCACATTGATATATATACACCGCTATCTCTATAAACATGGAAATATCTACACTGCCATCTCTATGCACATTGATATATCTACACCGCTATCTCTATAAACATGGAAACATCTACACCGCCATCTCTATAAACATGGAAATATCTACACCGTCATCTGTATAAACATGGAAATATCTACACCGCTATCTGTATAAACATGGAAATATCTACACCGCGATCTGTATAAACATGGAAATATCTACACCGCGATCTGTATAAACATGAAAATATCTAAACCGCTATCTGTGTAAACATGGAAATATCTACAAAGCGATCTCTATAAACATGGAAATATCTATACCGCCATCTGTATAAACATGGAAATACCTACAAAGTCATCTGTATAAACATGGAAATATCTACACAGCCGTCTGTATAAATATGGAAATATCTACACAGCCATCTGTATAAACCTGGAAATATCTGCACTCTCATCTATATAAACATGGAAATATCTACACCGCCATCTCTATAAACATGGAAATATCTACACCGTCATCTGTATAAACATGGAAATATCTACACCGCTATCGGTATAAACTTGGAAATATCTACACCACGATCTGTATAATCATGGAAATATCTACACCGCGATCTGTATAAACATGGAAATATCTAAACCGCTATCTGTGTAAACATGGAAGTATCTACACAGCTATCTCTATAAACATGGAAATAGCTACACCGCCATCTGTATAAACATGGAAATACCTACAAAGTCATCTGTATAAACATGGAAATATCTACAAAGCCGTCTGTATAAACATGGAAATATCTACACAGCCATCTGTATAAACCTGGAAATATCTGCACTGTCATCTATATAAACATGGAAATATCTACAGAGAACTCTGTATAAACATGGAAATATCGGCACAGCCATCTGTATAAACATGGAAATATCTACAACGCTATCTGTATAAACATGGAACTATCTACACCGCTATGTGTATTAACGTGGAAATATCTCCATTGCTATCTGTATAAACATGGACAAATCTCCACCGCAATATGTATAAACATGAAAATATCTACACTTCTATCTCTATAAACATGGAAATATCTACACTGCCATCTGTACAAACATGGAAATATCTTCACAGTCATCTGTAGAAACATGGAAGTATCTACACAGTCATCTGTAGAAACATGGAAATATCTACACCGCTATCTCTATAAACATGGAAATAACTACACCGCTATCTCTATAAACATGGAAATATCTACACCGCTATCTCCATCAACATGGAAATATACACACCGCCATCTCTTTAAACATGGAGGTATCTACAACGCCATCTGCATAAACAAGAAAATATCTACACTGCCATCTACATAAACATGGAAATATGTACACCGCCGTCTCTATAAACATGGGAATATCTACACTGCCATTTGTAGAAAGATGGAAATATCTACACCGCCATCTGTATAAACGTGGAAATATCTACACCGCTGTCTGTATAAACATGGAAATATCTACACCGCAATCTGTATAAACATGGAAATATCTACACCACTCTCTGTATGAATATGAAATATCTAAAACGCTATCTCTATAAAAGTGGAAATATCTACACTGCTATCTGTATAAACATGGAAATATCCTCACTGCTATCTCTATGCACATTGATATATCTACACCGCTATCTCTATAAACATGGAAATATCTACACCGCCATCTCTATGCACATTGATATATCTACACCGCTATCTCTATAAACATGGAAATATCTACACCGCCATCTCTATAAACATGGAAATATCTACACCGTCATCTGTATAAACATGGAAATATCTACACCGCTATCGGTATAAACATGGAAATATCGACACCGCGATCTGTATAAACATGGAAATATCTACACCGCTATCTGTATAAACATGGAAATATCTACACCGCAATCTGTATAAACATGGAAATATCTACACCGCTCTCTGTATAAATACGAAATATCTAAACCGCTATCTCTATAAAAGTGGAAATATCTACACTGCTCTCTGTATAAACTTGGAAATATCCTCACTGCTATCTCTATGCACATTGATATATATACACCGCTATCTCTATAAACATGGAAATATCTACACCGCCATCTCTATGCACATTGATATATCTACACCGCTATCTCTATAAACATGGAAATATCTACACCGCCATCTCTATAAACATGGAAATATCTACACCGTCATCTGGATAAAAATGGAAATATCTACACCGCTTTCTGTATAAACATGGAAATATCTACACTGCAATCTGTATAAACATGGAAATATCTACACCGCTCTCTGTACAAATATGAAATATCTAAACCGCTATCTCTATAAAAGTGGAAATAACTACACTGCTATCTGTATAAACATGGAAATATCCTCACTGCTATCTCTATGAACATTGATATATCTACACCGCTATCTCTATAAACATGGAAATATCTTCACCGCCATCTCTATAAACAAGGAAATATCTACACCGCTATCTGTATAAACATGGAAATATCTACAGAGAACTCTGTATAAACCTGGAAATGTCTGCACTGTCATCTATATAAACATGGAAATATCTACAGAGAACTCTGTATAAACATGGAAATATCGGCACAGCCATCTGTATAAACATGGAAATATCTACAACGCTATCTGTATAAACATGGAAATATCTACACCGCTATGTGTATTAACGTGGAAATATCTCCATTGCTATCTGTATAAACATGGACAAATCTCCACCGCAATATGTATAAACATGAAAATATCTACACTTCTATCTCTATAAACATGGAAATATCTACACTGCCATCTGTACAAACATGGAAATATCTACACAGTCATCTGTAGAAACATGGAAATATCTACACCGCTATCTCTATAAACATGGAAATAACTACACCGCTATCTCTATAAACATGGAAATATCTACACCGCTATCTCCATCAACATGGAAATATACACACCGCCATCTCTTTAAACATGGAGGTATCTACAACGCCATCTACATAAACAAGAAAATATCTACACTGCCATCTATATAAACATGGAAATGTCTACACCGCCATCTATATAAACATGGAAATATCTACACTGTCATTTGTAGAAAGATGGAAATATCTACACCGCAATCTGTATAAATGTGGAAATATCTACACCGCTATCTGTATAAACATGGAAATATCTACACTGCAATCTGTATAAACATGGAAATATCTACACCGCTCTCTGTATAAATATGAAATATCAGAACCGCTATCTCTATAAAAGTGGAAATATCTACACTGCTATCTGTATAAACGTGGAAATATCCTCACTGCTATCTCTATGAACATTGATATATCTACACCGCTATCTCTATAAAGATGGAAATATCTACAACGCCATCTCTATAAACCTGGAAACATCTACACCGTCAACTGTATAAACATGGAAATATCTACACCGCGATCTGTATAAACATGGAAATATCTACACCGCGATCTGTATAAACATGGAAATATCTACACCACGATCTGTATAAACATGGAAATATCTAAACCGCTATCTGTGTAAACATGGAAATATCTACACAGCTATCTCCATAAACATGGAAATATCTACACCGCCATCTGTATAAACATGGAAATACCTACAAAGTCATCTGTATAAACATGGAAATATCTACACAGCCATCTGTATAAACATGGAAATATCTACACAGCCATCTGTATAAACCAGGAAAAATCTGCACTGTCATCTATATAAACATGGAAATATCTACAGCGCTATCTGTATAAACATGGAAATATCGGCACAGCCATCTGTATAAACATGGAAATATCTACAACGCTATCTGTATAAACATGGACAAATCTCCATTGCAATATGTATAAACATGAAAATATCTACACTTCCATCTCTATAAACATGGAAATATCTAAAATGCCATCTGTACAAACATGGAAATATCTACACAGTCATCTGTGGAAACATGGAAATATCTACACCGCTATCTCTATAAACATGGAAATAACTACACCGCTATCTCTATAAACATGGAAATATCTACACCGCTATCTCCATCAACATGGAAATATACACACCGCCATCTCTTTCAACATGGAGGTATCTACAACGCCATCGACATAAACAAGAAAATATCTACACTTCCATCTATATAAACATGGAAATATCTACACCGCCATCTATATAAACATGGAAATATCTACACTGTCATTTGTAGAAAGATGGAAATATCTACACCGCCATCTGTATAAACGTGGAAATATCTACACCGCTATCTGTATAAACATGGAAGTATCTACACTGCAATCTGTATAAACATGGAAATATCTACACCGCTCTCTGTATAAATATGAAATATCTAAACCGCTATCTGTGTAAACATGGAAATATCTACACCGCCATCTGTATAAACATGGAAATACCTACAAAGTCATCTGTATAAACATGGAAATATCTACACAGCCATCTGTATAAACATGGAAATATCTACGCAGCCATCTGTATAAACCTGGAAATATCTGCACTCTCATCTATATAAACATGGAAATATCTACAGCGCTATCTGTATAAACATGGAAATATCGGCACAGCCATCTGTATAAACATGGAAATATCTACAACGCTATCTGTATAAACATGGAAATATCTACACCGCTATGTGTATTAACGTGGAAATATCTACATTGCTATCTGTATAAACATGGACAAATCTCCACCGCAATATGTATAAACATGAAAATATCTACACTTCTATCTCTATAAACATGGAAATATCTACACTGCCATCTGTACAAACATGGAAATATCTACACAGTCATCTGTAGAAACATGGAAATATCTACACCGCTATCTCTATAAACATGGAAATAACTACACCGCTATCTCTATAAACATGGAAATATCTACACCGCTATCTCCATCAACATGGAAATATACACACCGCCATCTCTTTAAACATGGAGGTATCTACAACGCCATCTACATAAACAAGAAAATATCTACACTGCCATCTATATAAACATGGAAATGTCTACACCGCCATCTATATAAACATGGAAATATCTACACTGTCATTTGTAGAAAGATGGAAATATCTACACCGCAATCTGTATAAATGTGGAAATATCTACACCGCTATCTGTATAAACATGGAAATATCTACACTGCAATCTGTATAAACATGGAAATATCTACACCGCTCTCTGTATAAATATGAAATATCAGAACCGCTATCTCTATAAAAGTGGAAATATCTACACTGCTATCTGTATAAACGTGGAAATATCCTCACTGCTATCTCTATGAACATTGATATATCTACACCGCTATCTCTATAAAGATGGAAATATCTACAACGCCATCTCTATAAACCTGGAAACATCTACACCGTCAACTGTATAAACATGGAAATATCTACACCGCGATCTGTATAAACATGGAAATATCTACACCGCGATCTGTATAAACATGGAAATATCTACACCACGATCTGTATAAACATGGAAATATCTAAACCGCTATCTGTGTAAACATGGAAATATCTACACAGCTATCTCCATAAACATGGAAATATCTACACCGCCATCTGTATAAACATGGAAATACCTACAAAGTCATCTGTATAAACATGGAAATATCTACACAGCCATCTGTATAAACATGGAAATATCTACACAGCCATCTGTATAAACCAGGAAAAATCTGCACTGTCATCTATATAAACATGGAAATATCTACAGCGCTATCTGTATAAACATGGAAATATCGGCACAGCCATCTGTATAAACATGGAAATATCTACAACGCTATCTGTATAAACATGGACAAATCTCCATTGCAATATGTATAAACATGAAAATATCTACACTTCCATCTCTATAAACATGGAAATATCTAAAATGCCATCTGTACAAACATGGAAATATCTACACAGTCATCTGTGGAAACATGGAAATATCTACACCGCTATCTCTATAAACATGGAAATAACTACACCGCTATCTCTATAAACATGGAAATATCTACACCGCTATCTCCATCAACATGGAAATATACACACCGCCATCTCTTTCAACATGGAGGTATCTACAACGCCATCGACATAAACAAGAAAATATCTACACTTCCATCTATATAAACATGGAAATATCTACACCGCCATCTATATAAACATGGAAATATCTACACTGTCATTTGTAGAAAGATGGAAATATCTACACCGCCATCTGTATAAACGTGGAAATATCTACACCGCTATCTGTATAAACATGGAAGTATCTACACTGCAATCTGTATAAACATGGAAATATCTACACCGCTCTCTGTATAAATATGAAATATCTAAACCGCTATCTGTGTAAACATGGAAATATCTACACCGCCATCTGTATAAACATGGAAATACCTACAAAGTCATCTGTATAAACATGGAAATATCTACACAGCCATCTGTATAAACATGGAAATATCTACGCAGCCATCTGTATAAACCTGGAAATATCTGCACTCTCATCTATATAAACATGGAAATATCTACAGCGCTATCTGTATAAACATGGAAATATCGGCACAGCCATCTGTATAAACATGGAAATATCTACAACGCTATCTGTATAAACATGGAAATATCTACACCGCTATGTGTATTAACGTGGAAATATCTACATTGCTAACTGTATAAACATGGACAAATCTCCACCGCAATATATATAAACATGAAAATATCTACACTTCTATCTCTATAAACATGGAAATATCTACACTGCCATCTGTACAAACATGAAAATATCTACACAGTCATCTGTAGAAACATGGAAATATCTACACCGCTATCTCTATAAACATGGAAATAACTACACTGCTATCTCTATAAACACGGAAATATCTACAACGCTATCTCCATCAACATGGAAATATACACACCGCCATCTCTTTAAACATGGAGGTATCTACAACGCCATCTACATAAACAAGAAAATATCTACACTGCCATCTATATAAACATGGAAATATCTACACCGCCATCTCTATAAACATGGAAATATCTACACTGCCATTTGTAGAAAGATGGAAACATCTACACTGCCATCTGTATAAACGTGGAAATACCTACATCGCTATCTGTATAAACATGGAAATATCAACACCGCGATCTGTTTAAACATGGAAATATCTACACCGCGATCTGTATAAACATGGAAATATCTAAACCGCTATCTGTGTAAACATTTAAATATCTACACAGCTATCTCTATAAACATGGAAATATCCACACCGCCATCTGTATAAACATGGAAATACCTACAAAGTCATCTGTATAAACATGGAAATATCTACACCGCTCTCTGTATAAATATGAAATATCTAAACCGCTATCTCTATAAAAGTGGAAATATCTACACTGCTATCTGTTTAAACATGGAAATATCCTCAATGCTATCTCTATGAACATTGATATATCTACACCGCTATCTCTATAAACATGGAAATATCTACACCGCCATCTCTATAAACATGGAAATATCTACACCGCTATCTGTATAAACATGGAAATATCTACAGAGAACTCTGTATAAACCTGGAAATATCTGCACTGTCATCTTTATAAACATGGAAATATCTACAGGGAACTCTGTATAAACATGGAAATATCGGCACAGCCATCTGTATAAACATGGAAATATCTACAACGCTATCTGTATAAACATGGAAATATCTACACGGCTATGTGTATTAACGTGGAAATATCTCCATTGCTATCTGTATAAACATGGACAAATCTCCACCGCAATATGTATAAACATGAAAATATCTACACTTCTATCTCTATAAACATGGAAATATCTACACTGCCATCTGTACAAACATGGAAATATCTACACTGCCATCTGTAGAAACATGGAAATATCTACACCGCTATCTCTATAAACATGGAAATAACTACACCGCTATCTCTATAAACAGGGAAATATCTACACTGCTATCTCCATCAACTTGGAAATATACACACCGCCATCTCTTTAAACATGGAGGTATCTACAACGCCATCTACATAAACAAGAAAATATCTACACTGCCATCTATATAAACATGGAAATATCTACACCGCCATCTCTATAAACATGGAAATATCTACACTGCCATTTGTAGAAAGATGGAAATATCTACACCGCCATCTGTATAAACGTGGAAATACCTACACCGCTATCTGTATAAACATGGAAATACCTACACCGCAATCTGTATAAACATGGAAATATCTACACCGATCTCTGTATAAATATGAAATATCTAAACCGCTATCTCTATAAAAGTGGAAATATCTACACTGCTATCTGTATAAACATGGAAATATCCTCACTGCTATCTCTATGAACATTGATATATCTACACCGCTATCTCTATAAACATGGAAATATCTACACCGCCATCTCTATAAACATGGAAATATCTACACCGCTATCTGTATAAACATGGAAATATCTACAGAGAACTCTGTATAAACCTGGAAATATCTGCACTGTCATCTATATAAACATGGAAATATCCACAGAGAACTCTGTATAAACATGGAAATATCGGCAGAGCCATCTGTATAAACATGGAAATATCTACAACGCTATCTGTATAAACATGGAAATATCTACACCGCTATGTGTATTAACGTGGAAATATCTCCACTGGTATCTGTATAAACATGGACAAATCTCCACCGCAATTTGTATAAACATGAAAATATCTACACTTCTATCTCTATAAACATGGAAATATCTACACTGCCATCTGTACAAACATGGAAATATCTACACAGTCATCTGTAGAAACATGGAAATATCTACACCGCTATCTCTATAAACATGGTAATAACTACACCGCTATCTCTATAAACATGGAAATATCTACACCGCTATCTCCATCAACATGGAAATATACACACCGCCATCTCTTTAAACATGGAGGTATCTACAACGCCATCTACATAAACAAGAAAATATCTACACTGCCATCTATATAAACATGGAAATATCTACACCGCCATCTATATAAACATGGAAATATCTACACTGTCATTTGTAGAAAGATGGAAATATCTACACCGCCATCTGTATAAACGTGGAAATATCTACACCGCTATCTGTATAAACATGGAAATATCTACACTGCAATCTGTATAAACATGGAAATATCTACACCGCTCTCTGTGTAAATATGAAGTATCTAAACCGCTATCTCTATTAAAGTGGAAATATCTACACTGCTATCTGTATAAACATGGAAATACCCTCACTGCTATCTCTATGAACATTGATATATCTACACCGCTATCTCTATAAACATGGAAATATCTACACCGCGATCTGTATAAACATGGAAATATCTACACCGCGCTCTGTATAAACATGGAAATATCTACACCGCGATCTGTATAAACATGGAAATATCTAAACCGCTATCTGTGTAAACATGGAAATATCTACACAGCTATCTCTATAAACATGGAAATATCTACACCGCCATCTGTATAAACATGGAAATACCTACAAAGTCATCTGTATAAACATGGAAATATCTACACAGCCATCTGTATAAACATGGAAATATCTACACAGCCATCTGTATAAACCAGGAAAAATCTGCACTGTCATCTATATAAACATGGAAATATCTACAGCGCTATCTGTATAAACATGGAAATATCGGCACAGCCATCTGTATAAACTTGGAAATATCTACAACGCTATCTGTATAAACATGGAAATGTCTACACCGCTATGTGTATTAACGTGGAAATATCTCCATTGCTATCTGTATAAACATGGACAAATCTCCACCGCAATATGTATAAACATGAAAATATCTACACTTCTGTCTCTATAAACATGGAAATATCTAAAATGCCATCTGTACAAACATGGAAATATCTACACAGTCATCTGTGGAAACATGGAAATATCTACACCGCTATCTCTATAAACATGGAAATAACTACACCGCTATCTCTATAAACATGGAAATATCTACACCGCTATCTCCATCAACATGGAAATATACACACCGCCATCTCTTTCAACATGGAGGTATCTACAACGCCATCTACATAAACAAGAAAATATCTACACTGCCATCTATATAAACATGGAAATATCTACACCGCCATCTATATAAACATGGAAATATCTACACTGTCATTTGTAGAAAGATGGAAATATCTACACCGCCATCTGTATAAACGTGGAAATATCTACACCGCTATCTGTATAAACATGGAAGTATCTACACTGCAATCTGTATAAACATGGAAATATCTACACCGCTCTCTGTATAAATATGAAATATCTAAATCGCTATCTCTATAAAAGTGGAAATATCTACACTGCTATCTGTATAAACATGGAAATATCCTCACTGCTATCTCTATGAACATTGATATATCTACACCGCTATCTCTATAAACATGGAAATATCTACACCGCCATCTCTATAAACATGGAAATATCTACACCGTCATCTGTATAAACATGGAAATATCTACACCGCGATCTGTATAAACATGGAAATATCTACACCGCGATCTGTATAAACATGGAAATATCTACACCGCGATCTGTATAAACATGGAAATATCTAAACCGCTATCTGTGTAAACATGGAAATATCTACACAGCTATCTCTATAAACATGGAAATATCTACACCGCCATCTGTATAAACATGGAAATACCTACAAAGTCATCTGTATAAACATGGAAATATCTACACAGCCATCTGTATAAACATGGAAATATCTACACAGCCATCTGTATAAACCTGGAAATATCTGCACTCTCATCTATATAAACATGGAAATATCTACACCGCTATCTGTATAAACATGGAAATATCGGCACAGCCATCTGTATAAACATGGAAATATCTACAACGCTATCTGTATAAACATGGAAATATCTACACCGCTATGTGTATTAACGTGGAAATATCTCCATTGCTATCAGTATAAACATGGACAAATCTCCACCGCAATATGTATAAACATGAAAATATCTACACTTCTATCTCTATAAACATGGAAATATCTACACTGCCATCTGTACAAACATGGAAATATCTACACAGTCATCTGTAGAAACATGGAAATATCTACACCGCTATCTCTATAAACATGGAAATAACTACACCGCTATCTCTATAAACACGGAAATATCTACAACGCTATCTCCATCAACATGGAAATATACACACCGCCATCTCTTTAAACATGGAGGTATCTACAACGCCATCTACATAAACAAGAAAATATCTACACTGCCATCTATATAAACATGGAAATATCTACACCGCCATCTCTATAAACTTGGAAATATCTACACTGCCATTTGTAGAAAGATGGAAACATCTACACTGCCATCTGTATAAACGTGGAAATACCTACATCGCTATCTGTATAAACATGGAAATATCAACACCGCGATCTGTTTAAACATGGAAATATCTACACCGCGATCTGTATAAACATGGAAATATCTAAACCGCTATCTGTGTAAACATTTAAATATCTACACAGCTATCTCTATAAACATGGAAATATCCACACCGCCATCTGTATAAACATGGAAATACCTACAAAGTCATCTGTATAAACATGGAAATATCTACACCGCTCTCTGTA